>NC_092204.1:47932443-48111697 GCF_043381705.1 Parasteatoda tepidariorum | reverse complement strand
ATATACACCGAAGAGCCATTACATTATGACCACCCTGCTAATAACATGTAGGACCACCTTTAGTCCTCAAAACTGCTAGCACCCGACATGGCATTAATTCCACAAGGTGCTGATAGGTAGCCTGAGGTATCTGGTACCAAGCGCTCACCATCTGATCCTGCAATTCCCTCACATTGCGAGGGGGTAGCGTGGCAGCACGAATTTGGTTTCCCAAGTAGGACCACAAATGCTCTATTGGATTAAGGTCAGGTGAATTTGGGGGCCAAGACATGACTTGAGAGTCACTGGAATGCTCCTCGACAACTCGACCCTTATGACATGGTGCATTATCTTGTTGGTAAACACCATCCCCAGCAGGAAAAACTGTTGTCATGAATGGGTGAACCTGGTCTGCAACTATGTTCAAGTAGCTTACAGACGTCAGGGATTGTTCTATGAGGATTATGGGTCCTAAAGTGCCCCATGAAAACATTGTTCCTAGACGAGAAGCCATGAAAACCTGGGCGAGCCCATTGTTATAGATGGAGGGTGGTCATAATGTAATGGCTCTTCGGTGTATATATATATATCAGATAGATCATGATATAATACATTATTACTTCAATACTAACAAGCATCTATTTGAAAATTAAAAACAATTATGTCATTATTTAAGATGACTTTTAGCAAAAGGAAAGTTTAAGCAATAGCGTAAAATGATTATGACTGTGGAAGCTGGAGATAGAATAGAAAAATACTTAGCAATATTTTCGATGGTGTTAAAAAAATATCTGGCAAATTCTTTATGACCATGACATTTATAATCAATGTAAACAATTAGACACAATAAAAATCCTCAAATCAAACCGAATAAGGTATGGAAGTCATCATATTAGTTAAAAAATTACTTCCCAATGAAGCTGTTAATCTTCAACATGTCAGGTGACATAAGAAAACGGTTAAGAGATCCACTCAGATGGCGAAATGACATTAAGACAGATTTAAAAATATTAAAAAGGATACAGTGGAAACAATATTCTCCGAAAGAAAAAACACGCAGTAACGGTCCAGGCCTGCGCTGAACAGTAGTATCAAGAAGAAGAAGTCAAATAGCCTATAACACAATGTTTCATCCACACCGGAAGGTATGAATAAGAATGACAGAGATATGTATTTACTTCATGCTTTTCAGAAGTCTGTATCTTGGTCCAGTTGAAGAGCTCAATTTATCTCAGTACCGGAAGTAGGTGCATATAACCGTAGGTGCATATAACCTTAAACCACAATGCCAGAAGTAGATGTTACTGCAATTATTAATGAAACATCACTATCGTTAATAATAGTTTGGCAGTGCCTTACATTTCTTGCTGGTACTTGGAACGAAAAAATAACGAACGCCTTTTAATGAATTTCAATTTTGAGCTCAGCGAGAATGTATATTGATATTCAATATCTAAGTTGCTACTTTGCTACTCTTCGCTCTTAAAATATACATTTATAAAATGCAATTTTAAAGTAGGCGTGCGTAAAAAGTATTAAAGAAAAACTAAGCAACCCTAAAGCGTCTGATAAGAGTTTTCACAGTTATTGTAACATTTCATTTCCATTAAAAACTTAATTGAAATTTGTTATCTGAGTATATTTCAATAAAGCATTTTTAATAAAAAAATTTGTTTTCTTCATTATTCTTTTTCATTGTATCCCTACAAAGCAGTAATTTAAAAAATATTGTTAAGATAATAAATAATTAAATTATTTCACTAATAGGAACATTTAATTCTCAAAAATATTGAGTTAAATTTTACTCAATGTGAACTTTAATAAATATGCAAGCAGCAATGTTAAAAGTTGAAAGTAAGTACAATTCTATTTTTTTTTACGATATAAGTCTATGACCAGTCTTAGCCAAGAATAATTTGTTTTCCATTCAACTACATCAATCAAATCACAGAACCGAATTTAATCATTACCTAATATCTCGATATTTTATCTCAATATCGTTACCTGAAATATCTTCACCTCAATATTTCTGTGAAATTGCCTTCTACTTCACTAGTACGTATATTTGATCCACAAAAATATTGTATTAAATCTTACGCAATATAGACTTTAATAAATATCTAAGAAACAATATTAATTAATAAAAATGAGTACAACTCTAATTTAATTTTCTGGTGTAATTCTAGGGTTTCTCCAAGAATAATTTATCTTATTTTCAAGTACATCAATCAAATCATGAAACCGAATTCAATCATTATTGCTGGAAGTAAATCTATGTAAATATGCTGATTCCAATTGCTATAGTTATTACAGTCCATCAAGTGCTTCAAACACAATTTAAATAGGAAGAAAAAAAAACGTTAAATCCCAGCAGCAGAAGCAAAATGAGACTAAATTCGCACTTGAGCTCCCTTAACCCCCAATAGCACTTTGCCAAAGAGATGCATTGTCTTAACCACTGCAATTAAGGCTGGGTCCAGCATCACCCAAAGGCCCGAAAGCTGGCGCGGTTACCCCGCGATCAAAAGAGCTAAAGTCCCCCCACCAGTAATGATAGGGGTGCCCCTGTAAACAGGAAACTACAGGGTGTGGCCGCCCAAGTTGCCGCTTTGACTGATTGCAAGCTTGGAGCTCGCTTATTTCGCGTGCCGTTCAAGAAGGCCGACGTCACTCACGTAGCAGAAATATTTCACGAACATATTAGGAACGTCTACTATTTCCTTCACTTTTGCTGGAAGGGAGTGTGCACATCTGGGGTGTTGGTTGAGGTATCTTCGATAGATTCCGCACATCCTTATGGGAATTCGGTGCCTCGATTGTATTATTTACTAAACATGTGCTGGGTTAATATGAAAGCCGTATTGTAAGGGCGTTACGCGTTCATCCGCAATGTTGTTCATCAAATTAAAGGACTCCACGTGCATACATTTATATTTCCCAGTAATTTGTACGTCTGATCTAATGGATGGGATAAACATAAGTTGTTAAGGAAATATGCCAATGTTTACCACATTAGGATAAAAATAAATATTAAAAAGCCCGGTTCTGAGAAAGCACTTTCTCCCAAAGGAGCTCGTAACTTGTGATTTTAGCTTAACTATTTCAGCTGATGTATGCCACAAAAGATCTCATAGTAATTTAAAGAGATTGTATACATTAATAGTACAACGAATATTATTTGTCAAGTCTTACAAATTAAAATATTTAGTTAATACGCTGGAAATCAACTAAATTTCTACTGGAAGTTTTTCTTAGGATTTTCTCATTCTGTATTTATTTCTACACTTATTAAAAATCTTATTCTATGAGCTTTAAAATTACGAAAAAAAAGGAAGAAAATTCATCCATGCAAATTATAATTCTGACGGACAGGGAAATCTGACCCATGATCCGTCTACCACTGAGGATATTTTACGTCAGCACTGTGGTCGGTGCAAGCTGGTTGCAGAATTCATATCGACCTGCCATCGCTGGGATTTGAACTCGGTTCGCCTCATTGGAAGGCGAGAGCTCTATTCCCTGAGCCATCACGGCTCCCAATAATTCAATTGATGAAATTCTGTTTAGCCATTTAGTATTCAAGTTGATTGCGGAAAGTTTGAGATATGGATACCATCTCATGTGTTGCCTACGCCATCTGTTCATGGTTGAAATTGCGTGGTATTACCACCATTGCCATTAAAAGATAAAGCCATGAAGAACCGAAATTGGAACTTGGCCTTGGCAATACGTTGGTGAAACTCGTTGAGGCGTATTCATTCATCTACTTATTACTTATTTATGTATGAGTCACTCTATACATTAAGACTTTATTTGGTTATCTAAATTTAAAAAAAAACAATAATGATGTTTTATTTAACTCTAAAAAGTTTTTTAAAAGATAATTACTAAAGTTCAGTATTCCCAGACTAATATATGTTTTTAACTGAGTACTAGCGTTCTCCAGATTCAGATAGATGGATACCAGTTTGTCTGAGAAGTAAAGGCAGCCTGTGCGCAACGCTGACTACATTGCCATATCATCCTGGCTCTAGACGGGCAATTGCGGGAATGCTTTTACAACAGCTCTAGTTACTGTTGTAGGTACTATTATTAATACTAGGGAAGTACTGTTGTTAAGTAAGTATTTCCCTACTTTATAATGCTCAGTCCATTTTCATATTAACTAATTAATTGAAGAAATTAATTTCTTCATTGTTAAATAATGCTAATATAAATGAAAGTTTATTTAATAAGCATTTAAGGATAAATTAATGAAGAATACACAACCTATAAGAAAGTTTATGAAAATTATAATGAGTGCAAATCATTAAAATTACTTACAAAATTTTGATTCTTTACATGCAAACCAGCACCCATTTATTCAAAAATTCAGTAACATTTAGCTTAGAACAAAACATTTAATTATTCCCCTTTCAGTGAGATCAAAATATTGCTATTTAAAACATGCATTTTAATAAATTCACTTTTTCGTCATTTTATTTTTCCAACGTTTCACTTTCATTGTTAAACCACTAACAATACATTGAATACAATGCACGTGATCGCATACAGATTCTCAACCACCCTTCACTTGAAAGCACTCAGCACTTAAACCCTGGTTTTCCACTTGAAGACAAATCTCTAAGTCAGAGTTCCTCGTCAAGACATCAAGTTCCACAACAGATGTGACCATTCCGTTTTCAGAAACCGTCTTTCCACTTAAAGGCTCAGTCCACTACTCGAAAGACCACTTAAAGCATTGTCTTTTCATCTTCATCTTCCCCATCCCATCCCTTGCTTTTGCATTTAAACACACCGTACTGCCTAGAAGGATACAATATGCAGAGAGAGAGAGAGAAGATGAAGGGTAGGATCCCTTTGAAGGGTGGGGAGGAGTCCTCTATCTGTATGGGGAATCAGATGCAGAAGACAGACTTTTAGTTCTTGTTTGCATTGAAGATTCAAGTTTCAAAAGATTAGAGATCGCTTTCGCTTTGCGGCTGCCCACGCTATTTTTCTCTTTTGTCATACCATTTTTCCGGTTTTGTTCAAGATTTGAGATTTTTAAAGTTTTGAATGACTCAGACAGGGGTGATGTTTGAAATATGGGGAAAACGGCTGTGTTTGATGATGAATAATCGAAGAGTGGTAATTCCTAGTCAATATTTGACGACACACCATAAAGAGATTTAAAAGAAAAATTTTCGATATTTTTGAGGGTTTGAAACCGAATCATTAATAAGTATTAATCCATCTATAAAATTCGCATTTGTAAAGTAAAATTCTGTGTTTTAAGTCATTTAACAACTGTTTCTATAGAATTATACGCATTGACCGTGTATTTGTAATTGTATACGAAACTTGGGAGGAGGGACTGATGTTTTCATACACAAAACAGAAATAAATATCCAAACTTTTGGGTTATGTATTGTATGATTTATAATTTGATAGAAAGTTTAGTGAGTTATACATTAAAATGAAAATAAAAAAAAAATTTGATGCCCTACTTTATGTTACCAGTGACACACATATTCTTACATCGGAAGTATTTTTGTGTCTAAAAGAGTCATTTTGCACTTAAATTCGATGATTTCGAATAATTTAGTAAACAATTAGCATGCAAACAAAAATAGAAAAAAGTTAGAAGCCCTACCATGCATCAACATCAAAACAAATACCTTTCCAATACCACTATTTTGTTGTCAAACTAAATACCAACACATTTGAATTCAATTATTTGCCATTAATGTACATTACAAGATAATTTTCCAGAAGCCTAATGCGCAATTCCCATCAAAGCAAAACAAAAGGAAAAAATAGTAGTCTAAGTAAAAAAAATTGCCTAAGTAAGCCTTCTTGTAAAAAAATCTTGTTCTTAAATTTGAAAATATGTTATGAATATTTATTACCATTAATAATTCAATAATTAAGATTTTTCAGAAAATTTCGTGTAGTTCTGAAAATAACCAGTCACCACTTGGTGAGCCAACACAAAAAAGTGGCGAATAAAAATAAATAAACAACCAGTCAATTTTTTCAATCCTTTTCCTTTTTTCAAAATCGCTTAATGATAAAAAGTACATCAATGTAGAAGGAGACTCTGGAAAAAAGAATTTTTGTTAAAATGCCCAATGTCACTATTCAAATTTTTGATCCTTTAAAATCCATTAATTTGTCACGGAAAGATATTTGTGGAAGGAGAGTTTTTTTACCATTCACATATTTTAGAGTTGTAATATATACTTTATATGTATTGCATTTAATGCATACATTAAATTTTTATGCTAAGTTCTTTAAAGTCAGTATGTTTAACAAGGTTTTTCGAAGTTCTTTCGCCAAGTTTAAGTGTCTTACACTTAAAGCAAAGCTATAATTTTAAACTGCATATGCAATATTGTTGTAAGGAATTTCTGGGCTTTAGAACAGAAAAATAATTAATATTAAAAAAATTATTTAAAAAATTTTTTGACTTATTTGGCAAAATTTTTCCACCTAGATGAAAATTATCAAAATCAGTGCTTAATTCCTGTTTTTACAAATTTTTATGAACCCACATAATGCAGCATTGGAGTAATTTTAGAATTATTAAAAAATCAGAGCACAAGGTTTTTTTATTTTCTGAAAAGGGTTGCCTTTCTCCATATTGACATTTTGCACCATTTTAAGAATAATTATAGAGAGCGAAAGATGAGCTAAACCTGACCTAACAACTGTTGCTAATTCACGCCAGTTATGAAAATAGCATATTATTTGCAAGAAAGCATCATTTCATGTGACTACAAAAGCTTCGAAAAACAACCGTAACTAAATTTTGTCACATATTTATGTCATTTTTATGGCCACAGATTATTTATAATATGATTTTTTTGAAAAAATAAAATTCAATCCACACAAAATAAAAAGGTTTGAAAAAAGTGGCAACTAAATGAAAATGATCTATCGATATCCGTCATCGATTCATTAAGTTTCAAGAATAGCTACTCAATAGTTACCAAACCATTAGAGGCTATAGGCTACTGGTCTTCTAACTGAAAATTCAAATTTGTAGGTCTAGTTTAGTTAAGTTTTGTTTAGTTTGGTTAATTATAGGGAAAATAAAAGAATATCGCAAAAATAAGATTGCTATACATATTAATATTGAAACAAACATTTTAAAAAACTATTTTGGTGTCACCATGTACTTAAATTCGATTATATGACAAGACAATTTTTCAAAGAAGTCTAGCGTACAACTCGACTAAAAAAAAAAACATAAACAAAAAAAATAATAAATTTATTAATTAAAACCCTGCTTTATATTAACATTGAAACCAGTATTTCATGTATTATTACGATTTTGATTTGTCAAGTATAGAGGCAATGAGACAGAGTTTAGTGTGTAGACTCGGTAATATTTTTTTATTTTATTTATTATTTTTGCTTCTGCCTTAAATAATAGGACAGCAGTAAAATTACACTGCCGTTGATTGAAGCACAATAAATTTTATACCCATTTTAAAAGTTTTAATTAAATTCCATTATTTTTAAATTGATATAATATTAAAAACAATACCTAATTTGAAATATTAAACGGTAATTGCGAATTTTGATTTAGAACGCTTCCTATGCAATTCTTAATTAAATCCCTTTCTCATAATAATCACCAGGATCTCTACGGAGTAAATAATAAATTTTAATAAATATTTGATGCACCTATAACACGAATATTTCTCTCCAATAAGTACCCTGCCTCAGGCTAAATTAAAGTTCTGTAATCCAAGACTCTGACCAACTCTTGTGCAAACATTTTTCGAGCATAAGACTCCCCTTTTCCCATTCTATTCCTTGCGGAAATGGATTTCGTCCTGCAACACCAAAACTTCTGTCGACAGAAGTCAGAACTCTTCTAGAAATCCTGAAATGTAACGCCCAATGCCGGGGCTCTGAATACTTACTTAAAGTGGGTACGCCCCGCTGTGTTCTGATGAAAAGAGGGTCCTACATACGCCCTCTCATCCAGGCAGCGTTATTTGACTTTCAGCAGCCTCTGAAAAGGAAAGACGCCGAGAAAGGATTGAGAAATACGAGATCTTCTTGGATTTGGAAACCCCTTTTATTTTCCGAAGAAAATGGATTGTATTAAAAGCGAGAGTATTCACTCGGTGTCCCAAGTTTGTTGTGATAGATATTGCGGAAACACAGAAAATATTTCGAAGATCAAATATAAAACGCATAGTTCTTCAGTTTTACTAAAAATGTTTGTCTTATATTGAAAGCTCTTGAAAAGAGAACTTTTGGCGAGTGAAAAACAATATGCTGGCTCTGTTTACGAAGTCTTGAAGATAAAAGAATTTTTTTCCTCTTCTATCAGCGAGAGGCTTTGAACATATGAGTTCTCTAACAATAATTCCACTGTAAATAAACTTTTCCTTTGGTTTTATAACTTTTTGAATGATATATTTTTGGAAAGGTGTTAAGGATATTCACATCATAGCATTTGAAACATTTTCAATACCAGAAAATGAATGAAACTCTTTCCTTGGAAGTAGTTAAGTAAATACTTCTATTTATGAATCTATGAGCTGTCGTATACATCACCCAGCGATGCCTGAATACCTAGGTTTAATTTTTTAAAAGTTCTATCTTATATGATGTTCATGATAAAAATTCAATTCCGACCCCAGTCAGACGACATGAACAGCACCAGAGATGGTATCCTTCTCTCCTTAACATCCACGCTTTAACGAACAATAGGATTTTCACCCAAGGCAGATTTAACCAGCAGCTACCTGCGTATATAAGCCGGTTGGATTCACAGGATCGAACCTACGATTGCTGAAGCACTTCATGAGCTGTCAAATAAGTTGCAAAACAATACTGAGAATTTTTGAACCCGTGAATAAACCGTAAAAACACATTTTTTTTCTTAATATGTAGATAAATATATTATGAAACTGAAAACTAATTTACGAAAAAATTCATTATTTATTTGTAAAGATACAACGATATTATCTGCACAGATTTTTAAAATTTAAAAAAAAAAAAAAAAACGCGTATTTTTTTTCTTCTCACATTTTTTTTCCACACAAATTTGCTCCACACATTGAGATCACGGTGTAAAACATTCTTTATGTTTAAAATTTTCTAAAATTTCACTAAAATTTTCTTTATGTTTCACAGTATTTATTATTTACATGTATATAAATTTTCTTCAATTTATTTTCATTCAGATATTTCTTTGTACTAGTAATTTATTTTAGATTTTCAAACACGAATGAGTTATTCAATATCATTAAGAAGATAGAAGATAGAGAATTTAATGTTTATTTTTGCTATGTAGATATTTCTATGCGAGGCCTTTTACTTCGAACTTTTTTTATTAACTAAAATTAAATTATTTATAAACGCAGAATATTAAAAAGAAACATTTCATATTATAAATCATTTCGTTTTTCTAAAAGAAAATATTAAAATTTTCTACGATGATTTGTCTTTTTATCAAAATATGTTTTAATATTACTATGGTGCATTTATTCTTAATGTTTTGATTTTTGAAAACGCAATAAATTAATTTTGAAATACGTAATAAATAAATAAAATTTGGACAGGAAATTGACTTCTAATAAAGAAATTGAGCGAAAAATATTTGCTCACTCAAGTCAAGTTTAGAAGTTTAAAGATTCAACAAAGATCGCATGATTTCTGAAGCAGGCTGCTGTATTTATTACCTAGAAAATTTGAGTTTAAACTTTTTGTTATCAAAACAATATAAAATTGTATTATTTTTACCTCTGGGTTACATGATTCAACAATTTTTTGAATCGTATCTGACTAAAATCACAGGTCAAAACTCTCGATTATCTCTTAGCATTTCATCATTCATTAGTGGAAGATCATGATGTTTGACCTACAATCTTAGCAGATCTGAGTTTGATTTAAGACCTTCACGAAAACCTTTACTGATAGCCATTATCCTTAAACAATGTTCACCATGAACAATAAGCATTATATAATAAATATTCGCAGCTCATCGATTACACCTGTATTCTATCTTTAAAACCTGTGCATCACTGTGCATTTCTGTTCTGGAAAAACTTTTTATAGCATAAAATAAAATCTACTTTACTCTTATGCAATCAGATTAATCTCTAAACAGGTCCCGCAGTGGACTGATCTTTCAGACACGGTTCCCAGCAGGTCACCGAAGTCAAGCATCACTAGCTGCGGTCAGTGTGCGGGTGGGTGACCACTTGGATCAGTCTGCGTAGGGACCGAGGGTGTGCGGTATTGGTCCTCGTTAAACTGTGCTACCGTAAACTGCTCGACTTTGCGTGCTGGTCATTGGGCTACCGAAGCGGGGGTGTCATCCCCTCTGCAGAGGATCAAAATTGTGATGTCATGTCTTCGGATCATCTTCAGGGATGTTTCCCAGATTGTCGCCAATAGCCCATTGTGCAGCTCTAGTGCGACGTAAATNAATAATTTGACCCTTGGTCACGTTTATTTATTCTGAAACAGAGTCTCGCCCCATCACCCAGGCTGGAGTGCAGTGGCGTGATCTCATCTCACTGCAACTTCAGCCTCCCAAGTAGCTGAGATTACAGGCGCCTGCCACCAAGCCCAGCTTCTATATATATATATATATATGTATATTTCATGTGTTTTTGCGATAACACATTTTAACTAAAATAATCAATTAGTAGTTCTCCAGTGTTAAAGTTTATGAGATAATTCTTATCCACTTTTTATATTAAAACTGAAATGTAATTACATTATTTCAAAATAATTTATTTCTTCAGAAAAAAAAATTCATTCAAGCCAGCCTCCCTCATTTTCCCCACAAGACTTCTTATTTCTGGTATCAAATAAGATGAAAAAAATAATAAATGAGGTATAAAAATATCGTCAACCCGGATGAGAAAAATCTCACCAGACACCGCATATAACTCCCACTGCGCCTTCCTTATTTGCATAAAACCTCATATCCCTGCATAGATTCGAAAGAGGGTAGGGAAAAACCCAACCGTTCGAATCGGATGCAATAAATAGAAGAAAAATCATATTTATGAAAACGATATAAAGGTGTGTGAAGATTAAAGTAAAATTCAAATGCTAGGAACGAAATAAATTCACCAGCAGTCAGAAAATAAAATAAGAAAAAAATTTTAGAAGGGATAAAATGAAGAATAAAAAAAAAATCGTTTTATTTACTTAGCGGAAGTTCGAACTAGACTCCCCCTCCAGTGCTCCTGATTACTTTTCTGCTGGCCTGTACGATTCTTGAAGCAGAAACTATCTTGGAAATGACTCGAAACCGGTAGTATTATTCATAGAGTTAAGAAATAGAATAGAGACGGCACTATTAAAGATATCCAGATGGCTTCTTTGTGTAAATGAAGTATCTATGTTGAAAAATAGTGGATGTAGGTTTTACAACTGGCTGTCTCGAAGACATAAAGATACTTTAAGAATAAAGTGCTCGAAAAAATAACGAAAAATCAAAGAAAAGAAATCTAATAATGGAACATAGAATGTTCAGGTGCTTTTACACAAGAATATTGTAAAATTCAAATGATGACAATAGTAATTACTTATGTTTTAGCAGGGGAAACAATAATGCAATATAAGCAATAAAAATGTATCTCATTAGTTTTTTCTTCACCATTTATAAACACAATAAGGAAATTAAAAAATCATGTAACATATTTTTTTCCTTATTTTTTTCTTGTTATTGACAGAATGCAAGCAAGGGAAGGCTTACCTTAAGTGATAAGCTGAAATTTATCCATGGTGTTCCGTATTGACAATCCTTAATGTATATTTCTGGAATATTCCTCAAATATGCTAATTAATTAAAGCGGACGATATTTTGTACCATATTGACGATAGATACAAAAACGTACTTCGCCTGAATAAACATGCTTTTTTGTAACATTTCCATTTCCATTTGAAAATATTGTCACAATTAACTATTTAATTGAACTACATATTTCGTTTTAATCTTTAGATACCAGGTGATATAAAAGTAAGCAACTCATTAAATATCTGGAAAAAAGAGAAATGAAAGAGGGAATGACTTTCTGTATTCTGCTAAGGAAGCAAATGTATAGTTGTGAAACTCTTCAATAGATGCCACCATTGACTAGTAAGATTTTTGAAACAGTATTTTACTGTACCTTATTACCATTCTAACTGTAAATATTTTCAACCGTATGCATTAGTTTTGCACTTAAGCTATGCCTTATTATTGCTATAAATAGTGACAATTATAAAAAAAAAAGAAAGAAAGAAACACAGTATTATATATTTTACTAGCCACCAGCGTCACGTGTTTTAGAAATTTGTTGATAATTTTGGAAATTCTTACGAATAATTGTCTGATATAACAAACAGCGTGCAGCAAAATGCACATCTCTATCTCCTTACATATTTCGCTTAATGATTTTTTTTGTTTATATAATATCAAATGTTTTATTATCATATTTAATATGATATCAAATATTTTATTATCATATTTACTATGATATCAAATATTTTATTATCATATCATTAAAAAAAACACTTTCCAGTTATTTTAGCGATTTCAACTAATTCATCGGCCTTCATTAAGTAATTTATGGAGAAAATTTTGTTATTTTATAAATTTAACTTAGTTTGTGTCACCAATTATTTTATGATGCATGCATTAAAACGCGCGTTTCAATCTCCTTGTGCTTTTCTTTAAATATATTTTTTTTTAGTTTTGGTTCATTTTTAAAAAATAATATCTCCAATATTTTATTATCATATAATTTTTAAAAAACAAACAAACAAAGAATATAATCATTTTCAAGTCATTTTAGTGATTTCAAATAATTTAATCGGATTTGATAAAATAAGTGATAGAGGAAATCTTATTATCTTATAAATTTAACTTATCTTGTGTCACCAATTATTTTATGAAGCATGCATTAAAACGCACGTTTCAATCTCCTTGTGCTTTTTTTAAATATTTTTTTTTTAGTTTTGGCTCATTTTTAAAAAATAATATCTTCAATATTTTATTATCATATAATTTTTAAAAAACAAACAAACAAAGAATATAATCATTTTTAAGTCATTTTAGTGATTTCAAATAATTTAATAGGATTTGATAAGATAAGTGATGGAGGAAATCTTATTATTTTATAAATTTAACTTATTTTGTGTCACCAATTATTTTATGAAGTTTATAAGTAAAACGCACAGCTCTATCTCCTTATATTTTTTTAAAAAACTCGTTGCACATTTTTGAAACATACGTTATCAAATATTTTATTATCATAGCAATCAAAACGAAAATAAAAAGAAAAAAAAACATTTTCCAGTTACTTTAGCAATTTCAAATAATTCACTCGGTCCTCATAAAGTAATTGGTGACAAATTTATAAAATAATAAGATTGTCTTCAGTTATTTTACTAATGGAAAGGTCTTCTCCACAGATCTTCAAAATTAATTTAATTCCCCTCCCCCTATCGCAGTAATTAAAATGCAAATCAGCACCTTTTAAGTATTCTTCTGAGCTAACAGACCTATGTATAAGCTTGCATGAATTTGCATCGATAAAAGTCTCTCTAAAACTCAATTCTCAACAACAACTTTAAAACTAGTTTCTTCTTTTATTTCCATCATCACACTTCAAGCACAACATTATCTAATCGAAGTGCAAAGCTGTAACTCGATCTGCAATTCCCTACTCCAAATCTCTATAAAAGATCCTAAAATACAAATCATTCCAAATTATTCTTCGAGAGTAGAAGAAGAACTTAGAATGTTTGTCAACAGAAGAAGTTTCCACTTCACTAAGTTTGGCATACATCTTCTTCAACTTAACTGTAACTGTAACGAAATATATAAAACGTAACAAAGAGCCAGATATCCCTTGCTTACTCTTTAACGACTACGACAAAGATCTTTTTCCCTCTTAATGTAATAAGAAAGGTAGGTGTAGGGATTTTCCAGTTTCTGCCTCTTTTGGCATGGAAGTCCGTTCTTTAGATTGGCAGTGATGAGCTCCATGTTTTCCCTCATCTTCAGATTTGCTTCGCGCTCGTCTTCTGGGGCTCGTTTAAATGCGGAAGGGAGTAAATGAGTTTAGGGCAAATAGAGAGGGGTATTCCTAGGAGCGTGACTATTACGGTTCTTTTAGGAGTAAGGGTTGTGGGTTCTGAGTTAATTAAATTGATACTTCGCAGGTGTTGTAGAGTTACGTATATTGGATAATTCAACGGTGCCGGCAACCTTTCACAAATTCAGCTTGGAATCGCAAGTAAAGTTACTTAGTCAGAATTGTAAAGCCAACAAAATAATTTATTTTTAAAGCTGATTTTTTTGTCCATTTTAGAGAAATTTAGTATTATATAGAAGCATTTAAAAATAAAAATAAAACAGATTAATTATATTTCCCCGTATTCCTTATTTTCATACGCTTTACAAATAAGTTATTTTTAAATTATTATTAATTTTTAAATTTATTTTAATAAGCTATGAAATATTTTTTTGTTAAATTTTTTTTGTTCATTTTAGAGATATTTAGTATTATATCGATGCATTTAAAAAGAAAACTGAAACAAATTAATTATATTTCCTCGTATTCCTTTTCATGCGTTTTATAAATAACGTTTCAAACGTTTTATATCCTTTTATACGTTTTATAAGTACCAAAAGAAAGTGAAATATTTTTACGCAAGTTTGGTTGGCAAGTTTACGCATGATCTGGATTAGAATATATAAGTTTCAAACATAATTTGTCGAAGAATGTTTAACGTTCTAATTTCATGAAAAGATTACATATCTCGACGTATTATTTAAGTTAAACTATAGATTCTTTGCTTTATCTTTTTTTATTACTATTTCAAAAATATTATTAAATATTTGACGCAGGTCAAATATTGAGTCTAATTGCAAGCAAATTCGTATTGTGATACATACATTTTTGATAATGAGAAAAACTATCAAATAGTAACTAAAAAAGCTGCTTGATTATCGGAATTATATTTGAACTAAATTATGAAATCCAAAAAAACTAGTTTGAAGAAAAATTCCTTCATATTAAGAAATTTATCAATAATCGATTTCGTATATTAAAAAATATTTAATGATGAATAACTCTCTCTCTTAGATCTAAATAACTGCAAATAAGTGCAAACTTGTTTGAAAGATTTTACCTTTAAAGCAGAAAAAGACACAGATGGTATTTCATAACCATAAGTACTTAAAATGCTAAATTCAATATTTTCCCCTTATTTTGATCTAAATTTATGCAATATAATGTAAAAAGTATGAAAAACATGTTGAACGAAAATTCGGAGGCAAAGGGTTAAGCTTATAATGATTTTTTCCCAGAAGGTACAGAGAGGCACAAATAAACTACTGCAAGTAATAAAGATTTGGTATAATAATGGCTTTTCTTAAATAAAAGAATTCTTTTTCGCTTATCATTCAATGCTCAAATATAAATTGTATTGCAATTCTTCATGAAAAATTGGCCATGCATGAAATATTTTTTTTTGTTTCAAGTAAATTATGACATTTATAAAACTATACTCTTGTGTTTCTGTATTCATAAGTTCTAGATATTATTCAGAACAAATTAAATCCTTCAAACATGCTAACTTTCTATTCTTAGTGCAGATTTAAATTGTCTATAAAATGTAAATATCTATACTATCTGAAATATAAAATTATTTAAGTAGTAGGTTTAAATATATCTATCTAGAGTAATGAATTATTTAATTATCTTTTATTACTAACTAGTTTGCATAATTTTTCTGCTTATTTTATCGCACATCAATGTGTAGAAAGATTTACCTTCATAGTCATTTACTGATAAAGTGATTAATGAAAAGAAATTTAAAACAAAACAAATCCTAGTAACTAATTCAAGTCTATCAAGTTTTTAAGTACATGAGACAAAACAAAGTAAATAAAGCACAAATAAAGATACAGAAATGAAAATAATCTAGCTTCGGTTTTATAAATAGGATCCTTTCTCTGTCTCTAAACACTAAACATGACTCACATTGAGAATATCCACTTCTTTAAAATTATTTCAAATTATTATTAAATTTAATTATTATTTGCATTTGTTACAGTTTTTAAAAATTATTTTCACTAATAATAGTTTCTAAAATATTTATCATTCTGTGTAATGTATCATTATAAACGCCCATATTTAAAACTTAAGAAGGATAATGAGATTGTGGGGACAATTTTTATTAGCTTGCTGAATATGTTTACCAAGCATTATTTTGAACACACTTATATAGCTTTTTTCTTCCTTATTTTAATTAAATGTTAACATTATTTTTACTTCGGATTCTATAAAAGTTAATTTAATTGTGTACTTTTTAATTAAAAAAAGTAGCATTTGTTCACATTAGTCCCACATTACATGCCCATATCTTTTAAACAAGATGAAACTGATCGATGAAACTGATTGTTCTATCTGATGTTACAAATAAAAAAAAGCAAATAAAATCTAAATGAAAATAATTTATCCTAAAAATGCGTTCATGAAATATTCGTCACAATACTTACTTAATTAATAATAGACAAAATGAATATTAATACGCAACTAATTATTGAACTATATTCTAACTCTGCATAAACTGTTTTAGAGACAAATTAATTTATTCTATATACATTTTTAATAATCCTTTATTCGAAAAATATTAATTGATAGAAATTTATATTTACTTCAAAAAGTCAATTTATTTTAAATGTAAAATGAGACACAAGTTGCATTATTCATGAAAATAAGTCATTAAAAAAATTAAAAAAAGTACACCGTTTGTATTTACTATTAAAAAAGAGCAAATTCCCAATTCTATTTTAAATTGAAAATCAATGCATCGAAATGAAAAGAAAGTAAAATTCAGTAAAGCATTAGTTATTTTAGGCCACATAAAAATAAAGCGAATTTAATAAACAGCTGCCAACCATGAAAAAGGAATTAAAATGAATTGATTACTTAACAAAATCAAAACAAATTAGTGAATAAATGCCACGATAATGGATGCATTATTAGTAATTAACCCAGTTCAGCACATAAATCTCAACATAAATGTGTCTGCAACAGCCAATATGAAGTCATTTACTTACACAAAATACAAATCATAATGACTATTATTATATGTAATAAGCATATTCATCAATAACATATCTCTTATTATTTAAAACAATGCATAAAAGTAACCAATAAAGATTTCAAAAAAAGCAAATTAAGAATTTATTTTTCCACTATTAATACCTTGCTTAATTTACTACTTAACAATCAAGCTGTTATAAAAAAAATTAAAATAGTTTTGAGAATAAGCAAAAAGGCTTAGAAAAAGTTTGACTAAGGAATAACAGAATTATTTTAACCATATTCACTTCCACAATCAAAAAACAAATAGATTAAATTACGCAGATTACAACCTATTGATTTATATCTTTTCTTACATGGAGAATGACATTATATTTATTTTAAGTTGTATAGAAGAACTTAGTAAATTGTTCATATATCTATTAGAACTAGAAGCAAACCATTGCGCATTTGTATACAAACCCGATGGAGAAAAAAATCATCCTGATGTGAACTTTGGAGAAAGAAAGTGTTCTATTTTCTTAATGAATTAGATGGAATTCTCATTTTTCAGAGAGAGCGGGGGTGTACTGCCCAATTAAAAAGGGAGAGGGTCCATCGTCTAAATTGCTCCCACGACACTTGTTGGTTGCGTTAAAAACCATTCCCTCTCTCACATTGGGATACCCTAATTAAAGTCCTCTAATATCGGATTGAGTTGATGGAAAAATCCTTCCCGTTTCGTGAATGTGATTAAAAGTAGGTATCGAGGGATCAATTCGAATTTTCGAATTGAAAGAAGCTAACTGCAGCCAGCTGAGGCCTTGCGAATTCGCTGAACTTAATAAAAGAATACACATAAATAAATAACATTCTTCTGGAAATAGAAGTACAGCAGAGGCAGCATCTGAAATACTATCGAATTTAATATTTCTATGCATGATTCTATAAAATTTATATTTATAATGCTAATATTTCTATGCATAATTAGATATCATTTAATAGTGATTTATATCAGCTTCCGATTTCGTAGACTGATATAAGGTAGATTTGTTTAAAAAAGCTATCTAGTTAGTAAGTTATCTATGAATAATTATTCCTCATCGTCATTGATAAATGACTGGAAGTATTTTTAAAATAGGGTTTCTTTAAGTTATGTAGTCAGTACACTCAGAACTTTCGCAATTTTTTGTTTTGGGAACCTCGCTCCCAGATAGAGGTTTTGAATCGTGCTTGAAAATTAATTTATGACTCAATGATCTAGAAGCTCAATATTAATCTGTGTCTAGCTCAGGACTGTCTCTCTCGCTAAGTCTCCTTAAAATACATTGCTTGTTCTGGCTCCATCAATATTGGTCTCTGGGTTTTCCGATAAATGATTTTAAGCATTTACTATTGCGTATTAGAATAAGAGATATAAAATAAATGAAACAGTGCATAATATAATTTTAAAAGTTTTAAATTAAATATTATTAAAATTTCAGCAAATATTATTTTACTCAATAATATGGCTTCAATTTTTTTAACCCTAAACCACAATATCAGGTTCTATCTTTAGATGCTTTATTCAGATATACGCTTTCACAGTAAGTTTCTTACTATCATTTCAAATATAAAGCTACCGAGAAATCCTGTTTTTATGAAAATGTTCTATAGAACGGATTTAAGTAATGGATTGTTTTATTCATTGTAAATATCAAAATTTTTGATGGACATCTGATACTGGCTAAGTTGTAGTTCGGAAACCAGAGTAAGGGCCTAAATTTTCAATAGATCTGATCTTACAAAACTGCATTGATTAAAGTTAATTAACACCACCACACAATTACTATTACTTTATCACTCGGACACTGTAATTAAAGACCTCCAATATTCCATAGATTAAATAAAAATTCACTTGATTTTGAGAATTAGTTTTAAAGTTCAAATGGTTGAAAAATTGGCAAAATTGTACTAACTAATAAATAAAGATTTCCTGAAAAACAAATGATGACCGAAAATACATTAGATACATCTTAAAAGAGGTTCACAGAGAAAAAAAATCTCATAAAATTACTGTGCTCTAGGGTAAAAACATTTCTGGTGGAAAAAAAAACAGCAGCATAATTCTGATTAAGTTTATCTGGTTAAGTTAACCAAAGTATACGGTATTTATACCATTTGCCTGGTAATATTTATATTCGTGTGGTAAAGGTTTACCGAAAATTCCGTTTTTCAAAATTATTGTTCTTATTACCACATATTTAGTAAAAATGCAGAACTGAAAAGTAAAAAGTAAGTTTAATCGAATTTTTGTGTAATGCAGTAAGGTATTTTTGATATAATTACCAAATTTTGCCAAATTTCAACTCATATTCAAAAACAATTTTTTTTTACCAAATCGCTTCGATAAAATTTACTGAGCTCTTTGGTATTTCCATAGATCCAGAAACACCATAACTTTTACCATATTCTGGATAGTTTTGTCCATACTTTTTTTTCATTGTAGTAATTCGCGTAACCACATGAAACCAACGAAATTTTGTTAAGATCAATAGTTCAAACAATTTATTTGTAAAAATAAAAATTCTTAAAATTTTTCTTATTATTTACAAAATTCTCACATAAGACAATTGCTTTCCATGACAAACAAAGCTAATAAAACAAATACCCTTTTCAATAGTGTAGATTTGTTTTTCATCAGTTAATAGAGTACAGTAAATGAATAGTAGGAAGAAATCTATTATATCGAATTTCATAATGAAGTCTCTTTTTATCAATTGCGCATCAATTAAACATTTGATTACGTATGACCAATAAATATCAATCCATAATTAATTGCCCATTAGCAGATCTTACAGCAAATAATATGCTTTCTCACCATAGTAGAAATTGTTACCTATGGTATAGATTTTTATGTGGTAGATGATAGTTAGCGAACTTGAAATATGCAGATCTTTTATAGCAGTTTTATTAAAACTATATTAGTTACCAATAGACTATTTAATAATCACTCCATAACTAAGCACGGTGACATCTTAACTTATGTCGCCAAACATCCGAGTGAAGTGATGAAAAAAAGTTCTTTCTGTTTCGAGATCGTGATTGTGATTAAAAATATCCAGAAACAAATTCGAAATTTCTAAATTAAAGAGACCAACTGTAACCAGCTGTAGCCTTGTGGGGTCGCAGAACCGAATAAAAGGATACACATAAATAAATAGCTCTTTTCTGTAAATAGAAGCAGGGCTGAATACACACAGGGACAAGGTGGGAAGGAAATATATTTTGTCAAGAGTTTGCACAGTCAAGACGGTAAAATTCAGAAGAGAAAGCGAAGCAAATTGGATGGCTTCAATGTTTACTGTAATTTTGGTAAACTAACAGAGTTTCTGAATCTTTATAAGATGATAAAGTTTGAACAGTAGATTTCAGAATTAATAATTGCTTGGTAAATTTCGTGTATGAAAACCCATTTGACGTAACGACATAGTAAAGTGCCAAACACAGGTGTCAAATATCACCCGTTATTTCATTTTGACAAGAATGTATTTAGGTTTGCAGTTGCGAGTTAAAATTTCATGAGATTTATGTTTTAATGATGGTGGACTTTGTAACACTGCACTTGCTGCGAAATGCTGCAGATTCTTATCGTGAAATATATAGCGATTCTTGAAGTCGATAAATATCATATTTATCATTTATGTAACATTAATTTTAAAAAAAAATAATAATTTAAATTAAAAAAATTTACAGTTTTGAGAATATTTGTGAAGAAGTTCAAAATTTTAAATATTTTCTTAAGATATTGGGATTTGATTCGGCAGATTTTCGCTCATACAGAATGGGCTATAACTTCAGCAAAAAAGAAAGAAAAATTGTATTTTTTGATCTATGGGGACTGTTTTAAATAAAAGTCTCAAGATTTTAAATTAAAAATTAATACTAAAACTATTTTTATTTTGCATTTTAAATCTTTCAGAAGCTGAAGTTAAAACTTACATCTTTACTCTACTATGAAACTGGAGAAAAATAAATTAACTGGAATTTCCCACCGACAATTATGTCAAAAACATGATCGAATGACTCTTTTTTTTAGGTTACAATATTGTATAATGATTTATCATACTGTAAAGAAGCAGTTTGACCCTTCCTGTGGTGAAAGGATAAAAACTGTGACATTATTTTTTGAGAATGTGAGAAATTACTCAAATCTTAACAATTCTTACATCGTAACATTGCAAGTTTTCTCTCATTTGATTAGCTAAGAACTTTTCTTCCTCTTTTCTGGAAGTCTTCAAAAAAAATTTTATGCTAATATTTATTTCCTCCTCTTCGATGTTATTAAAAATAATAACATCGACAAAACTATAGATTACTTACATCATATTCTGCAATTATTTTATAGAACTATGGTGTCTTTCAAAGTGTTTTACGCATACAAAATAACTCACCGATCCAATCATAAATCCCCCTAAAAGAAATCATGAAAGTGCATCAGGACTTAATAAAACACCTGGATTTAGTTTAAGAAGGATTTAATTAGATATATCGCATTCAGTTTAGGATTTGATTGCGCAAATCTACTCAACTGAAGAAAAGCTAATTTAGATTGGTTTACCAACTGTTATAACATTATCTAAACAATTTTACATAGATTTCAAGTTAGGTGATTCTGCTTATCAATCTATATGCAACAGGATGAGTGAGCAGTCATAAAATGCAAATCTACAAACTTACAAACCAGACCTACGAACTTTGCTGTTATCAGCTTGAAAAATACATGATGAAATTCTTGAATGAAAAGCAATGCATGATCAATGATTATTCAGAATGTTTTTATAAGAAACCTGCACTGATCATCTCAGCATGTGATCCCAAATCATAATTTGAAAAGTTCAAGATAAACCAGAGCCACATTGTTAAATTATTTATTTCATGATTTTTCCTGGGTCACATTTTTTTGTCTTTTGTAAAACCGAATACATTTTATAAAACCGAATACATTTGAATTCTGCTCTAACTTTATTTTAAAATAATTCTTTTTAACTCGAATCTATAAATGAATTGTTGCCTATCCATACATATAATGTATATAAATGTATGTATGGGTATGCCCTGTACATAAATCAGAAATTACTCATCAAGTAATTTATAATTGCAAAATAAATATTCATTTCTGAGTCTTTTTTGCCGTTACGAGCTATCATTACTTATGATAAATCGTTTATTGCTTTTAGACATCAATAGAATAAGATAGAAAAGACTATATAAATATATGGCTCTTTTTGTATACATTAGGCAATGTGTCTAAAATGCATGTAAAATCTAGGCTAAAACTAAAGTTATTCACACTAACCGTAAGCGGTCTCTATGCATCGTACACTGTAAAAAAATTCCGGATAAAACTATGATGTCGCACTCAAGGTACTGGTATTTTTTACCGTAAAATCTATTTTTATTAGAACATGTTACGGATACCGTAATTTTTACAGTAATAATTACCGCGAAATCACCGAATCACTCTAATGAAATGAATACTACTTCATAAAGTACGGTCTGATGTACGGTAAAAATGGATTTTAAGAATGAAGCACCTAAAGTACCGTAATTTGACCATATTTTTTTTTACAGTGTAGTCCAAATCAAAACTCAGTTGGTTCCGGAGCGAATAACGTGTATAACATTCCTCCATAAATTATTATGATAACAGCTAGAATAAGTGTATATTAAAAAAAATGTTGACTTATATTTTTAAGTCCTAATCCCAGAACACAAAAAGAAAATCGCGTAACCACTAAATGTACCACACCTTCCTGACAGTTTTCACGAAAGCAAGTCCCACTCAGTCATTAACACTTCAAAACACAATTGCCCCATGCCTCATTTACCTCTCTCCCCACATTTAAAATCCTTAAGCTGGGCATTTTAAAATTCCGCTCAATGTTGGCGATAATTAAGACGATTTATCACAAGCACGAATATATCGCCAAACCCCCAATTTAATTTCTCATCGCCTTTCTGGCGCGATATAAGGCATCTTCCAAATGGTCTTAGTACGGGGTATTAGAAGTTCCAAGAGTCCAAAACCCTTTTCCTCTCTTTTATTGCGTTAGCAAAGGGACGTGAATCGGGCTCTCCCGGATTAATTTCAGGATAAAATGCCGGCACGTTAGACGTTTGGCGTAAGCTTTTATTTCCACCAATGAAAGGGTTGGTAGGTGTTTAAGACCCGATAAGACTGTAGATGTGATGGCAGTTAAAGGCTGCGTGGGCCATACCATGGCTATATCGGTTAATGCTATCATGACCATTTCTTCTCAAGTACCCTAAGGTTTGAATGGTACCTTATGAATAGTCTATTTTCCACATTGCACTTAGAAACTGGAACAAGAACGTTTTAATATCAGAAGAGTGAAAAATATGAGAATTGTTTTACTTTATTGAGGAAAGAAGTTAAAAAATAATAAAAAACTATTTCCCCAGACGCTTATTTATTTATTTTTTTTCAAATGAAAAAAAAATTATATATACTGCATTTTGAGTTAAGGGTATACTTTGGTACAAAGAAAAATACTTTTATTGAGTAAGTGAATGCTTGGATACAATAATATGTTTCTTTTTGCGCGTTATTCAGACCTTTAAATTGCTTAAGAACATTATTAGAATACATTCACTAGCACATAATGTTGAAATAACGTTATAAAAACGGCATTTTGTTACATTTTATATACTTGTGAAATGGTTGATATCATAGTAAAACTACATATTTATGTCATTATTATAGACCATTAAGATGTAGTTGATAGTTTTTCTCATCATAAAATTTTATTAAAAAAACGCGTAGTTTTTCTTTTTAAAATGCTGAATAATACAACAACAGTAGAAGTACCATACACAAGTTAAACCAAAAAATTATATTAAACAAAAAATGATACTTTTTGTAGTATGTTTTTTTTTCATATTGCAGAGTTCACAAAAGCGCAATATAGATGTTTTTCCTATTTTTTCAAAATGTGTAACAATGGGTCGTAATTTGAGTCCATGGGTTCCAAAAAATTTTCTAGAGTTCCTTGCCGCTTTTTTTTAAAGTTTTTAAAATTTTGTTTAAAATGCAAAATCATTTCAGGTAAAACTTCTCAAATTTAAGAACCTTTTAATTTTTTTTTTCTTACTTAAAAATTCATTTACCCGCTGTTAAATTCTTTTTTCAACTGTTTTTAATCTTGATATATTTAAATAAGCTGAAATTGATTGGAATTAAAAATACTTTTCATTTTTATTTAACAGTTTTATTCGACTGTTTCGATGTCTCAATTAATCTTGAGCGCTTTCTTTTAGATGCGTAGCTACCAAATGCGCAATGAATTTTACTACAAATATATTTAAAACTAATTACATTTAAATTATATAGTGTTTTCTTTTATTTGTGTAGCTATTTTATTACATATCATAAAGTTAGACATTATTTTCCTTTTAGACTTATGAACCTAAAAAGTGCAACAGTTGAAAACGAATATATTAACACATATTTCGCCTTCCGCATTATTTTCAAGACTGCCTAGCATATGATGTTTTAATTTTGAATACATGAGGTTTTTAAATTCGACTATTCTTTGTTTAGGAGCTATTTTGACATTGTGTATTTTTCTAATTAAATCTTTAAAATAGTCAGAGACCTTTTAAAGTTGTTATATTTTAGAAACTGTTGATATATTTAAGTTTTGCACGTTTAACTGTTCAGACTTTTTAATCATAAGTTCATTCATATATAATATAATATTTTTAATAAATTTCATTAAAATCTATATTTTTTAAAATATGCCGGAAAATCTTATTCTTAAAATAATATTCTTAAATAATAAATTCAACACCCCTTTAATTTTTTTTTATTTTTTTTGTAATTGATGCCGTCAAGCCACATCCGGATGCAAATATTAAATTTCTGCAAACATTTAAAAGCGTTACTGACTTTGCTTTAAAAATACGTCTTTATTGGTAAGCTTTGATTAAAAATCTTTTTCCAATAAATAATCATTTAATTTTTTTTAAACGTTTAAAAATTTTCAATAGTTTCAATTCGCTAAACATTAAAAATTGAAATTTATCTTACGAAAAATACAAATTACTTTACTTTATAGAAACTACAAAATAGAAAATTAAACTAATTAAACACTGGTTGGAAAATATTTCATTGAAGCAGTATGGAAAAAAAATATTTGACGTATATTAAAATTTCATGAAGTGCACCTTTTATTAAGGTGCACTTCACAAATCATTTTTAGAAAATGAAAAATAATTTTGAAAAATCATTTTTAGAAAAAAAATCTACTTGTTTAGAATCATTCAATGAAAATTTATTATGTGGAATTGGTGTTCGGTCATCTAAAAAAATTTCTTCTTAGAAAATATTTCTATATCTTTGTTTCGATTATTTGTATTTCCAAAAACTAAGCCAAGAGCACAATATGGAAACTACAACAAAAAAAAACGTACTCATCATTTTATTTATTTATTTTTTTCTCTTCTCAATTTTTTCAAACTATCTTTTATAGGAAACTATGAAAAATAATACATCCTTCATTCAGTTCGAATTTATCTACTTTTTTCCCCTTCGTTTCAAAAACGCTAGAAAAAACGCTTTAATTACATTTTTTTTGGAAGTGGCTGCAATTTTTTTTATGATTCTTCACTCACGCAACTGGATTTTTTTTTCATCTTTGCTCTCTCAATAAAGTCTTAAGATAATGTAACCAAATAAACAAGCTTGAGGAGAAACACAGTTAGGGCAACAAAAAAAAATTGTAATGGATTCTTATCGTCTGCTTTTATCTTGGGACAGTTGAAGACTCGACATTTTTTTCAAGCAATTTCGGGACAGTCTTCTTTTTTTATTGAAATTCATGCCCATCTCATTAAATTTTACTGTTGATTTTTTTTCTTGGCATTGCCTTTGCAGTGATTAATTTCTTCCAAGTTTCTTCAAGCTCAAGATAATAATTTTCAACGAAGTTTATTGTTATGGGTTTCTGCGTTTATGAAAAAAGATTAATCCATCATCTATAAGTAGAGTGCGTTACATTGCTTCTTTAGAATTACTCGCTTAAATTTTTTCGCAATTATCAGTTTTTTCGTCGTAATTATGACTGTTGCAGGATGTCAATAGCCCTTCTTAATTACTTTGCTTTCAGCTGTACTGTCATTCAAGTCCAAGCTACATATATTTCTGGAAAAAACATGCAATGAAATTGTTATTAAAATAGTGAAATTTAGTTCTTAAACAGCTCGGGTCATAAATCAAAATTATAATGCTGTTATTTTGATGCTTCAGTAAGTTTTGATGCTAAATTTAAATTTCGATGTCAATTTCTTTTTATTTTATCCATATAATTTTAAAGAACATATTAATAACCCATTAATCCCATTAGAAACCGTTGAACAGGATTATTGTATAATAAGAAGCTAATTTGTGATTTATGCTTTATATGTTTTTTAATATAATTATTTTGTGTATTTGTTAAACATCGCAGCTAACTTTGAAAATAGTAAATAACAGTGTTTTAAACGATTTTTTTTTTCAAAAAAAGTAATGTGCATGAAGTTTATCGGTTTTTGCGTTGGTGAAGAAAAAAAGCTTCATCCATCATTTAAAAGTTTAGTGCGTTGCATTAATTCTTTAGAATTACACACTTAAAAAATTTTCCAGTGATATGCCTTTACTGAGTAAATATGGCTTTTTCAACATCGTTATAGAAGTTAATAACCCATCTCCATTGCTTTAGCTGTGTATTCTGTACTACAAGCTATATTTTTAGGAAAAGAAACGTAGAATTGAAATATTCTCGAAATAATGACTATTATCTCCAAAGCAGCTTAGGACATCATTCAAAATTATGAGACAGTTCTTTTGAAACCTCAGTGAATTTAATGTTAAATCTAAATCGTGATGTTAATTTTATTTTTTATTTAACTTTAATCAAAGGTTACTTAGATTTGCTTCTTTCTTATGCACTGCAGATTAATTCTTTCAATGCAAGTTCCAGATTTAGATAACAATCCATAAAATTACATTTTTTCCAGAATCCACATCATACATTTTTTTATTTGTTTTTACTAAATGTGCATCATAAAGTTTATTAAATTCAGCAAATTTAATTTAAGAAATTTAATTTACTCCGAATTTACCACAATAAATATGATGTGGAGAAACAGTATTTGATTTCATAGAAATATTGTTATTATTATTTTTAATAAACATACCAAACATAAAATTAATAACATAGGTATTTTACAATCTTTTTTGGTGAATTTAATGTGAATGTTTGCTTAGATTATTGAAGCGCTATATAAGTCGTTTCAACATATCGAAATTAGTAAGTCATCTAGACCGTATGTATGAAGATTCTTCTAACTCAAAGGAGTTATGTTTAAAATCATTCAATTAACTAGAGTATTTGGCATCTCACTTATTGACGAGCTATTCGTGGAAATTCTGTTTAGTCAACAAACTATTTACATGAGTTTAAGTATATTTAATTATTACTTTTGTGAAAAAAATAAGAATTATTGAAAAATTTTAAGTAAATATAAGCATTGTAAAAATATTTTTATATGAAATTTTTGACCGTATTTTATTCAACATGCTTTACCATACCCATAGTATATTAAATGAAAATAAACTTGGCCTTCTGAGGTTAGGAAGCATCTAGAAGTTATATTGACATCAGACGAAAAGCTTCAGTAGAAAATTGAGCACTTTAGCTATTCGGAAAATGACTGGAATTTCAATAAAAGATGAGTTTTGTTTGTCGAGGAAGAGGAGATGAATTCTGCAAGTAGCAATCAAGAAGTAATTAAAACTAGCATCCAGTTTTGAACTTCTGAAATGATTGAAGTGCTCTAGCTTAATAGGAAGTTGTTCAGAAATTTGATTGACGACAAATTATATTTACCAATGAAATGGCAATCAAATTATTTGTAGTGATTAAGAAAAGTTATATGAATTTATTACGTTTTTTTGCGAAAAAACTGTAATTATAGTTTGACATTCTAGGGTGATCCTCCAGCTATTCTGGAAGTAGTCAAAATGTTAGGGGACGGTAATTTCTTTAAATTTATGATATAAAAATTCCATTGTTACATGTACGAAAGCGGGTTAATAAAAATAATTCCCTTTCAGAACATAAATATTTTTAACTTTGCAAAAAAATTTAGTTATATTGCAATTTCCACTATCAACAAAATTAAAAATCTAATGGAGATTCAATTAAAATTATAAAATACGATATTGTAAATATTTTTAAATTTTACCTCTAATATTTCAGATAACAGAAAACGTTTTTAAAGATTCGAAGCTCTTAAATAATATTAATAATTTGTGTTATTATTTTTAATCAGAAGAAATTATGATTCGTCAAAGCTCAGAGATGCGGTGAAAGTAGTACGATCATTTCATGAAAAAAAGCAACACCAACTCAGAATTAAGGAAACACCTGTGTAAATTAAGCGAAATGTTTCGATGTATGTTTGTGTATGTATGCGCATAGTTAAAACTGTGACAATATCTGTCCAAAGTGTTGAAAAACTCCAAAAATCGCACGAATGATTATTTTATTTCAAGTTAATAGCGAATAAAGCATCTTGTTTTACACTTTAAAGGATAAAGTTAAATCTTAAACACAAATAATTGATAAAACATGAGCCGTGGTGGCTCAGGGGATAGAGCGTTCACCTTCCAATGACATGAACCGGGTTCGAATCCCAGCGATGACAGGTAGATACGAATTCCGCACCTGGCTCGCACTATCATAGTGCTGACGTAAAATATCCTCAGTAGTAGACGAATCATGTGTTACGAGTCCCTTGCAATCAGACTAACCGTGGGAGATATTCGTGGTTTATTCTCCATGTTACGCAAATACGGGTCAGTTTCATCAAAAAGTCTTCCAAGAAACCAAATTTCTCCCATTATATAATCCAGGAGTTCCGCTGTCTTCTGGATTGGGTTCAAAACTAAATGACTAAAGAGTTGAACATCAGCTGTCGTAAACCCAAAAATTGTGTCGGTTGTTTAAAGACCGTTATAAAATAAATTAAAATTGATAAAACATGCATTAATATGTCGCTCATTGCTAAAGAAGGCTGTTTTATCGCGTAGCACAGTAATTTAATAATAATTTGGTGAATAATTATTGTATATTGAAACTATTTAGCTAAATTCTTATGTGAAATGATGGTAGCACATGTTTTAAACGTAAAAAAAATGCTTTTGGGTCATTACTAGAAGTTTAAAAGCGAATATTTGTGCAATTTCAACGCATTGACAATATAGTGACGGAAAACGGGGACAACCACTTTAAGCAGAAGTGATGTAGTGAAACGCCATTTATAACTTTTGGAACTGATTGTACACCAGAAACTAAATAGGCTTTTGTTCACTACCTGGTGTACTGTAAAGTAGCCACCATCATTTTTGTTTTTCAGTCACACTTGAATTTATAATTACAGTTAAATACTATACACATACCGAGTCAGTAAAGTTATTTTCAAGTTACAGTTCAAGAATCATTAATTTAGAATACATCTGTATTATAATTCTTAAAATAACATTAGTTTGTTAATCAAATCTATGCGTAGCACAGAGAGAGTAGTAAAATAAATTCGAACTAGGGGTAACAGAACGAAAGCCGATGAAAATTATGCGTTATAAAATAACTTAATATATTTCTCGGATATTTAAAAATTATAACATAATTATCCTTACTTTACTATATTTATTTGCCAGCATTGAACAACCGACCCAATTCCAAGTTAACGACTTCCAATATTCAAGCACATAGCCTTGTAACTCAGCCCAGAAAACAAGGGAACTCCTGGATCACGCATTGGAGCAAACTAATTTTGTTGGAGAATTTTTTAATGAAATTATCCCGCATTTGCTTAACACGGAGAAGGTAATCACGATTACTTCCCACGGTAAACCCGCCGGGAAGGGGATTCTAGCCCAATAAAATTCATCTACCACTGAGGATATTTCATGTCAGCACTATTGCCGGTGTGAGCCGGGAGCAGAGATTGCATCAACCAGGCACAGCTGGATTTCGAATCTGGATCACCTCATTGGGAGATGAAAGCGATATCCCCAGAGCCACCGAGACTCAATTATCCTCAATTATCCAAAATCATACATCTATATCATTAACAGTAAACTTTTTTCTATTGGTATACAGTGTAGAAGACAATAACGAAATCTCGTCAGCTCATTCTGGAGAGCAACCAAACTTCTGGCGATACCTAAAGTGGGCTATCGTTGATGTTTTCGAAAAATGAAATGATTCTCATATGGTGAGAATGCGCGGGAGTCAGATGTAAGCACGTTCCATTTTAAGCACTTAGTTACCTGAAATAAAGTATTCCTTCACACAATTTTTTGTAGTTCAATATGATATTCGGGTCGACCAGGTGGCCCAGTGGTTAGCGTGTCTGACTGCTGAGCCGTTGGTCGCGGGTTCGAATCCTGCTCAGGGCATGGATGTTTCTTTCTCACTGTGTTCTATGTCCTTTCTCCTTTGTGTGTGAATGTGACCCACCCTATAAACGGGTTTGTGGTTGTGTGACGTGGGCGATGCTGTTCCACCACCGTGACTTCACCACAGGTGCCCACTGGATTACGAGAAGAAAGTAGCAGTTCTGGCATTTTCAGAGGCCAATGGGTCTTCGTCCCAAGTGCCTGCCATTAAAAAAATATATGGTAATTCAGAGAAATATAAAACAACAGTTTTTACTGTGTATGTAAATATCACATTAAGCATAAAGCAAAAAGCATATCATTAAGCTTACATACTTTTTGAAACATATAATACAAACTGCTATTTTGTATTACATATTTCAAAGTTTGCATATTTTGTGTTACATAAACTTTTGAAAACAAAATAAAAAAATATATAGAAGCTTATTTCTTTAAATAAAAAGTGATGCAGTAATTTTGCACTGCTCAAACATGTTTTTTCGGACGAACTCAAATTTTAGTACTTTTGATTTACTAAATTTTCTTAGCAATGTAATAAATACTAATTTTGTAAATCACAAACAATCGTTAAAAATTATCGTGGAATAGTTACCAAATGCAGAAAATGAAAGATTGCTTTTCAGAACTATTAAAAAGATTTGAATACTGATAATAATCAAGAAGTTTCTAAAATTATAATCATAATTGAAATTTTTGATTTTTTAAAAGGAATAATGATATTCTAGTTTTTTGCTTAGAATCACTACGAACACAACACATTTTCCTCAAATCAATACTTTTTCGGAACAATGATGAATAATATGAAATGCAATGAAATAGCATGAAATGAATGGTGAATAATATATAATGCAATTTCTTCTATTTGAAACGCGTTGCGTGCTTGATTCATAGAGATAAGTATGCATTAGTTAGTTATCTTAAAAGTAAATATGGAATCGATAACCAATCAAGTATTGAAAATAAAAAAATAAGCTTACCAAACTATTCAGAAAACAATAAAGAAAATCGTAGTAAACTGAAATCACGCAACCGTAACAGCACTAGTAGTTAATGACCTAACGACCTACAGGACAAAGACCTTAAGTACCATGCACGACTTGAACTAAATAAAAATAATAATAATAACTCCAATCTTTAACTATCTGAAATATAAACACTTTAGGTCACTCAAAGAAAAAGTAATATTTGCCACACGTAATTTGTGAAAACTCATCAAATTTTTTTCTTACCTTCTAAAAGGCCATCAATTGTACACCTTAATCGCTTTCCATTGTTTTGTCAGTTGAGGCACAGGCGATAATTGATTCTAAATTTGGTGTTTGGCGCCAATTCGCTGAACTGTTGTAAAAAGCCTACCGTTCGACCAATTATTAATTGTATTTCCATTGTTTTGGACATCGTGAAAGCGAAGTTTGTTATTAACTTATTTGTTTCGCAAAATGAGTTTTTTTTTTTTATTGTTTGATGTGAATGGTTCGAACGAAATCAACATGCGTTATAATTGCTTTGCCAATGACCTTTATATTTGAATTCGATTTAGAGATAGCTGGCTTTGCCACTACTGTATCATTATGATCGGATATTGTTAATTGCTTAATGAAATTATTCCAACATTAGTTGCTAGGACTTGAGATAATATTGTTACTTATCTGCAACCTTACGGTTACTTCTATATTTAATTATGTGTTAACGACAATGTATGGAATACTGGTATAGTAATCCAATATCTAGAGTTCTTAGACTAAGTATGAAATATGAGAATTATTATATATTTTACCTAGACAGTGTATACCATGGTAAATTATTTTTTGATAAAGTATGATTGTATGGCTTATAGAATATAAATCATGGAAAAAGAAGCATCGTGTTATTTTTTCTTCAAGACAAAAATTAATAAAATAAAAGTATTAAAATTACGCATTAAAAATATTGTCTTATGAAACTTACATTTTATTTTAATTGACTTCTTTGGTTATTATTAATAATTTCCGATTAGGTAAAACAACTAGGTAGGGAATGCCGGGCAAAAGACCTTTAGAATCATCAACTTAGGGAATTTCATCGGTATATGGAATACTTGACAAGTGTATATCCAGCTATAGTAGAAACATTCCGGCAGGTTTATTATCCCGGTCAATCAGAATATTATAAATAATAATTCATGGTTATTATTTAAAATGCTGTAATTTTCTTATTAAAGAAAACTGATTATAAACATTCATGCTGCACCAAAAAATTACTTTTATTTAATGTCATCAACACAATATCATGCCAATTAAATATCACACTTCAAATTTTGCTGGCTTGTAATTTGGCAATATATACAAGGTAATGACTGAAATTTTTAAACTTTTCTTATTTTACCGGTCGATTTTCGGCATTGTATACCGTGCCCTATTTCCAGTTTGCCTGTAAACTCTAGCTGTTTATGCAGACATATTAAAGAGATACATTCACCCGTTTCATAACCTGTGACTTTTAATTTTCTGTGATTTGTTTACTTTTTTGACTTATTTTATATTTTTCTGCCAATAAACAAAAATAAAAGGAATATTATAATAAGTCAGAGGTGTAAATAAATAACCTACGAAATAATTAATAATTAAAAATTTGGCAACTAGGAATAAAATAATATACAAACACTATTAAAAAAGCAATTTTATTCTTTCTAATCTCCGCAGGCTAACATGAAGGAGAATCCCTTATCTGTTTGGAAAAGACTCTTAATCTGTTAAATTGATGTCTATCATACACCTACAGCAATATGGTATACTATTGCGTGTATAGCATTGTACACATTATTCGCACTGCATGAGAAGAAAAACTGCATTAATTTCAAAAAATTTTAACGTGTTCAATAATTTATTTTTTATTCATTTTCTCTATTTAGTTTTGATTAAACAAAATTCAAATAAATGAAAGGGTGCGTTTGAAAAATAATTATTTTGCAAACCAAAATTTGCTAGATACAGTTACCATTATAATTATTTTTAACAATAGAATCTTGCAATTCATTCATATCGCAGTATGTATGGTAAAAGAATCAGAACTGTCTATTACATTTGCAGTATCCTAGTACGCATCAAAAAAATAAAATATATCTCCGTCATTCAATCTGAAGTATTAATGTGCATCCAAGACAGCTCATCAAAATAGTCACTCTTTCTAAGTGACAGCATGCTTCTTTTCCTCCAGGATTTCCACAGACTCATAGTATTTTCAATGAATTAACATCCAAGTTCCTTACAGGAATAAGAGCTTCATCATTTTTAGGGATGGACATGTAAGAAAAGCAGATCCCTTGTCATACCGATCGACTTCTCAAAAGGGTGATGAGAGCTTTCCATCTAATGGAGCGAGTGGAAGGCAATACAAAAGAAACCTCCCGCCAGCCCTCCCTGCAGAAATGTCACCTTGAGGAAGTTTAGCAATTACAGCTAAGTGGCCACTGTAAAATGACGACCACTTTTATTTTTTCTTCTCATTCTTTCTTCCCTTTTATATCTGCGTGTTGCTTGACAATAAGAGAATCCCATTTTGATATAGGAAATGTCTAGAGGCATCATTAGAGGCAAAAAGCCAGCCCCTGACGTCTCTTGAGAAAGCGTTTCCAATCTTTCTGTTGATTGCTCTCTAAGGAGGGGGCATGGCTTAATTTTTATTGACGAAGATCTTGAGGTAAAAGCATTATAAACGTAATCAGGGCTGACCAACTTTGAAAAAAAAAGAGATTCTTTTTATGTGTTTAATTTCCGCAATTAAATGCACTGCCTTATCAGTTTTGAAGTTCAGTTCTTTCACAGCGATAAGAGGACTTACTTGAAGAGGCAATTATTTTGCAGTGAACGAAACGACTACTTCATTTAAGTCCAAAGACTGTGAACTGTTTGTTGTGCATGCGATTGTTTTCCTTATTTTAAAGAATCTCTGGTATTATTTTTTTAAAGTGATAAATCGTAGTTGCTTCAAGATGAAAAGTTCATTCTTACGTAAAAATCTTTGGTACTAAATAATTCGAGAACCCTTCAGAACTTAGTTCAAACTGACACAAATGCCAATGCTGTTTTAAAAGCTGCGCTGTTTTGAAAAGAAGCATAGCTGCTTTTGAAAGAAATTGTTTATGTATACATTATCGCTTGTTACCGCACATTTTATATTCACTCTTTGATATACTCGACAAAATAATTTCATTTTTGAAAATTTTTCTGAAAGTTAACAGCTGTAATAAGCGTTTGTAAATATAACAATAAATTTGTCTTGTTAAGTGTTTGTGAAGTTTATTATATAACACAGCTAGCTAACAACATATAGAATAAGAAAGATATTAAATAGAGCTAGCTATGAATGTCTTTAATATCTATGAGTTATTTTAGATATATTTTTATTAAAATTTTGCAATCCGTATGATTATGCATTTGTTCATTTCTTAAATTTTCGACATAAGTAACTAAATGAGGAAGCACATGCAGGATTTTGAATATTAAAATTAAAATTAAGAAATAAATATCCAGAAAATATATCGAGCTACGTATGCCTAGGAAATTTTATTACAACAATATATATATATATATATATATATGTCCATTCGACATGCGCAATATCAAGCTTCATCTACATCTGGAAAATCCTCATACATTTGAGGGTGAATGGGTAAAGGCATTGATGATTGATTATATTTAAAACTAAACACCCCCTACAATGCCCCTACATTACCTGAACACCAATTTCTTATCNGCTTTCAGCTTCCATTGCGGTGTACAAAACATAATTTGTTATTTATTGTTCTTAAATGACATGCTATAGTCTTGGAATTAATAGAGTAGCTAAAATCAAGTAAAATATGATTAATGTTCTTCTTCGTCAGATTTTCAAGTTTTTTTTTTCAAAAAAGAAAAACATGAGTGGAGGATATTTCGTTTGATTTTAAATAGAACGTTATTCAATTTTCGGGTAATATTTTTTATGGAATTCTTTGAACTGAATTAATTTGTATTCATTAAAGGTAGTATTAATTATAATATCAAAATGAACATGACAGTATATGGGAAAAAAGAGCCATTATATTATAATGTTAAAATAAAATTTCTGGGGAAATAGGAATAAAAGCCTCATTTTCGAAAGTCAAATATTATTTGAAAGATTAAAATAATACCTTTTTTTTCCAAAGTGCAATTGCTTTTTACAGATGAAATAAAATGCTCGATCATTTATGCTGTTGTTTTGATTTAACTTTTTTTTTTCCTCCTCTTTTTTTTGTACAGTTATTCTTTTTAATTCATGGACTACAAAACTTGCCAATATTCATCACGCATCCTGCTTTTGAGCAGGCTATAACAGGAAAGCACCCCTTGCCTCATACGGCAACATTTCTGGGCATGCATTTCCATGCAATTTTAATCCTATGTGCCCTAACTTCTCTTGAAATCTGTCGTACATTTATGTGATCTTCTGTTAACTATAACATTTTTAAACTTGCATATTTCGACAAAAAAATAGACTAAAAATGTGATTTAAAAAAATGTGTACCTTTGGGAGCGAAACTAATTTCCGGTTTTGAAATCTCCACATCTGAATAACGCGAAATCAAGTGTTTGTATAAATGAATGAAACATATTGTTTAATGGTGTTATTTATGCCATTGCTTACGCTTAGAAGAATAATTATTCATTCAGTCATTTTCTGAAAAAATTGTTTTCAGCTATATTCCATGAACATAGAAAAATAAAAATAATAATTCCTATAATTATTGAGCAATTTTTTTTTTTAAATGTAACAAAAAAATTTGTTCCTTGCTGTTACTTATGCCGTCACTTTAGCATATGAGAATAATTTTTTATTCAGCCGTTCTCTGAAAATATAATTTTCTGCCGTATTACATAAACTAGAAAAAAAATTCCTTTACTTATCGAGCATTTTTTTAATGCAACAAATAGTTTGTTCCCCACTGTTATTTATGCCATCTGTTTGGCGTAAGAGTATTATTTTTCATTCAGTCGTTCATTTTGTTTAATAGTGTTATTTATGCAATTGCTTACGCTTAGAAGAATAATTTTTCATTCAGTCATTTTCAGAAAAAATTGTTTTCAGCTATATTCCATGAACATAGAAAAATAAAAATAATAATTCCTATAATTATTGAGCAATTTTTTTTTAAATGTAACAAAAAAATTTGTTCCTTGGTGTTACTTATGCCGTCACTTTAGCATATGAGAATAATTTTTTATTCAGCCGTTCTCTGAAAATATAATTTTCTGCCGTATTACATAAACTAGAAAAAAATTCCTTTACTTATCGAGCATTTTTTTAATGCAACAAATAGTTTGTTCCCCACTGTTATTTATGCCATCTGTTTGGCGTAAGAGTATTATTTTTCATTCAGTCGTTCATTTTGTTTAATAGTGTTATTTATGCAATTGCTTACGCTTAGAAGAATAATTTTTCATTCAGTCATTTTCAGAAAAAATTGGTTTCATCTATATTCCATGAACATAGAAAAATAAAAATAATAACTTCTATATTTATTGAGCAATTTTTTTTTCAAATGCAACAAAAAATTTGTTCCCTGCTGTTATTTATGCCATCGCTTTAGCATAGGAGAATAATTTTTTATTCAGTCGTTCTCTGAAAATATAATTTTCTGCTGTATTGCATAAACTACAAAAAATATTTCATTTACTTATTGAGCATTTTTTAACGCAACAAATAGTTTTTTCCCCACTGTTATTTATGCCATTGGTTTTTGCTTAAGAGTATTATTTTTCATTCAGTCGTTCTCAGAAAATATTATTCTCAGCTATATTGCATAAACCTACAAAAAAAACTATATTTAATGTGTATTTTTTCTTATTATTTTAAACTTTGATTTATGATTAGAAAACGCAATTCGTTAATTCTAATTCCTAAACGGTGTATTACATTCATAGAATTATTACAGTAGCCGAAAGTAACGTAAAACATTACAAATGAAATCCAATGTCACACATTTAATTTTCCTTTAATGCAATAGGTAGTTTAATTCTTTAGTTTACGAATATTAAATAACGAAATATATTTGAACTGACAGTTTTCAGCCATTGTATTATTTAAACTTTTCAAATCGATTATCCTATGTCATTGCAAAACAACGATTTTTACAGGAAATTTTTTTTCACGCGAATGTTGATTCTTTTAATTTATTTCGAATTTTTTTTCCCGGTAAAGTAATGATGAAATATCTCAGATCTTCTTTTCCCGCACATGAGGCAAAGTAAGCAGCTTTGATCCGTTTCTCTCAAAAATATTTCGAAAAGAATCCTCTCTATACAAAGTAAAAACCAATTTGTAAGTTAAATATTTTACTGAGTGTTAGGCAAACAAAGTCACTAAAGAAAAACGTCCCAATCTTTTCGACTAAAAAGCAAAGAAGAAGGAGAGTAGAAGGAAGGAGTTTCCATTCTAAAGGAGAGCCTTAACTCTTTTTTTCTCCCGTTTCCAGGAGTTTTTCGGTGCCTCGAAGATATTATTTTTCCCGAAGATTCAACTTCTTTTGAAATACTCCAGCACCTATTCAGATGTTAAAGAGGAAAGAAGAAAACAGTGTCTATCCGATTTTTCAGAATCACGATTTTTGGTATCTGTTTCCCAACTAGTATTCCAGAGAGGGGAAGGATCGAAGAAAAAGCTCTATCGAGTTATAGTAGAGTGGAATATGAAGGAAATCTCGTTTCCCGAACAATTCTATTGCATTCTATGAATATACTTCTAACACGATTCCAATATAAACGGATTGAGAAATGCATAGGAATATTTTCTATGAAGTCTTACCACTTTATCTAGAGCAAGGTAAAATACAATTTGATATGCAGTAACAAAATAGTGAAAAATATCTATGTTTATTTCATCATCTTTATGTAAGGAAATAATTTTTATGAAATTGGAATAAACCATGAAATTTTAAAGTGTCTGTTTTATTTCTGGTCTTTATTATTTCCGACAATTTATAGACCACTTTATTTTGAACAAGGTAAAATACAGTTTGATATGCAGTTACAAAACAGTGAAAAATATGGATGTTTATTTCCTCCTTCTTATGTTAAGAAATAACTTACTGAAAAATGGAACAAATTTTAAAATTTTAAAACAGCTTATTTATTGCTGCTTTTTTTATTTTTGGCCTGGTCTTTATTATATCAGGCAATTTATTAACCAATTTATTATAACCATTTTACCTGGAGCAACGTAAAACACAATTTGATATGCCGTAGCAAATAACTGAAAAATATCTATGTTTTAACAGTGAAAAATACCTCATCTTCATGTAAGGAAATTTTTTTTATGAAATTGGAATAAACCGTGAAATTTTAAGGCGGGCTATTTTATTTTTGGTCTTTATTATTTCAGACAGTTTACTGACCACTTTTCCTTGCGCAAGGTAAAATACAATTTAACATGTAGTAACAAAATAGTGAAAAATATTTACGCTTATTTAAAAAAAATATCAGTGTTTATCTTAACAAAATATATATGTTTATTTAAAAAAAATATCTATGTTTATTTCATAATTTTTACGTGAAGAAATAATTTACTCGAAATTGGAATAAGACATGAAATTTTAAAGCTGTTTTTTTATTTTATTTTTGCTCCTTATTTTTTCAGGCAATTTATTAAACTGATAGGACTGATTTAAAAAGAATTGAGTTCGTAGTAGTTATTACTATAAAAAAAAATCTTAGGATTCAAAGCTTACTTATAGCATGCGACACAGATTTGAATTGCAAGTATGTCAAATGTTTTTATATACTGCTGTAGAGTTACTACAATAAATCTGTTGTTGTGGACAAATCAGTGAATGAGGGAATGTCAGGCAATCAAATCACTGATTTGTCCACATTGAGTGAGTGAATCAGCGAATGAATTAATTACTGAACGAGCGAATCAACTAATCAAATAGATATTGATTGAAATAGAATGCCATGGAATGAGCAAATTAAAAAAAATAATCTGCTTGCAAATTAAGTAAAAAAATACAGAGACATAGTGTTTGTTTTCCTCAAATTTTTCATAAATGATTCATTTCTTTATTATTTTACTCCAAGAAATTTAAATTTAATGTCGTAATTTTTCAATCCTGTGGATTATTTTTGGAAATCTACAACATTGATTGTAATTAAAGGCATTTATTTAAGTTTATTTCACTGCACAATTTGAACATTTTGCACGTAGATGAACCTTAGGCACTTTTTTCTCATCAGAAACTACTGACGATGGCAAGACCTAAAACAAATAAAATCAAATACATAATGTATAGAACATATTTTCAAATCAGAATTTAATTTTTCTGCTATTTTCAAATTATTTGGTAGATTTTTTATGCAAGAATATTACAGACACTATAACTCTGAACTCAGTGGCACGACAGCCCACGGAGGGTCAAGGCCTACGTGACCATCTCAGTTTTCTCGACCTTAGGGCTCCGAGGTGCAAGAGCAGATGTTCCAGTTGGGTGGTCAGCACAACATGGAACCCCCAGTGTTTAGCTCCCAAGCATGCTTGGTACTCATTTTATCGACCCACTTAAGGGATGAAGGGCTGAGTCAACCTTACCCGGCCCAAGGATCGAACCAGGGATCTGTGGCACGTCATCGCGAAGAGCTACAGCTCTACAGACACTATACGACATGATTATTCCACTCGCATATAATAACACAGTTTGAATAAGCGATGATAGCAAAAAAATATGACGGCAAACTCGTATTTTTTCCCAATATTTTCGTTTAAAAAAATCTCTCGGCAGAATAAAATTCGAATTTCGATAATAAGAGTTTTTTTCCCGAGTATTACAATACATTCGAATAGATGACACGGCTAACATAAATTATACGAAAAAGAAAGTTCAGGATTTAGAATTAAAATTCATCATCAGTCGAGATTTCTTTGTTATTTATTTTTATTACACAGATAAGTATTATATTCAACCAAAAACATTATCACGAAGACTATTTAATTAAAATAGTAATTCAAGATAATCCTAAACTGTGAAGGTAAGGTTTATAGTTTCGAAATTGCTACTTTTATATAAAAATAAATTTTCACAAGCTCTGACTGCTTATAACTATCTTAAATCGGAAACCCTTGACTGCTTATAACTATCTTAAATCTGAATTAGTATAAGTCCTACACTTAGAAAGTAACTTTTAACCTGCCGTCCAGGAATGACAGAGAATATTTTTGTTAGTCCAATAGTAAATTAGTTCACGAACGACCTATGCACGGAACAATTGCCATAGCATAATATGGACGGAAATTTAAAAGTGCCAAGCAAAAATTTATTGATTTTTTTTAAATAAACAAAAAAATATTAATACAATTTTCAAGAACTCAAATTATATTGAATTTTGGAAACTTGTGAGAAACTTTTCTAAATAATTAACATAATGAGCTGCCATGTATTATTGTAGGTTTAGATCTATACGAAATAGTGGATTAATTTTTTCCATCATGAAGATAGCAAAATAAAAACATTATTTAAAATTAACTGATGCGCATCTAAAACACTTAATGTTATTACTGTCTTCAAGAATTAATCCTAATAAACATGTTTAGATAATAAAAAAGGAATAAAAAAAAAACATTAGTTATAATTATTAAACTTTCAATAATTATTTCGAATTAAATATTTCAAGTTATTCATTTTTTATTTTGTCCATAACCTGACTGAAATTTAAAAATGTTTGCGAACAATAAAATCTAATTTTGATTTTTTCTTATTAACTATATTATGTTTTAGATCACTAAGACTTGGTTATTTAAGACAAAATCAGCTAATCAATAGCATTTTTCTGTTTTCATATTTTTGAAAAGTTAGAAGGGGCACACATATTTTTTTTCTTCTTCAAAAAGTGGCCTTCTTTCCAAAAGGATTGTCCACCCCTGATTTTAGTAGCCTGCAGAAGATGGGGACTTTCCTTTTCTCTCCTTCTTTAAGGGCATCGAGGTTATTGCCCAGGGAATCCTTACATCTCTGCACATCACTTGCTGGTTTACTTACACACTATTACTGAAGCGAAACAAGTCTAAGGTTAAGAGAGGATCTGAAATCTTCTTAATGTAATCTAAACACTCCGCAGAAAATTTCTTGAAATGCCAATAAATTGGCCTATTTTATTTCTACTTTAATGTAATTAATAAATAGTGAAAGCGTTAATAACAGAATCTGTTTTATATTTCACCTGTTTTTTTTGTTTTGTTTTTTTTTTAAATCAGAATTCTTCCAAATCTAAAATAAGTCTCTAAAAAGAGATTTTTTTTACTTAAAAATATTACACAAACTTGCCTCAATTATATTATTAACATGCGCCAGTTATTATCTCTTCATTCTATAAATATGAATGATGATAAATTTTACGCAAGAATATGAAGCATGTGCACGCATTTAATATTAAATGGGTTAAGGAGATTGAGTTCAAAGTACAGTGCTCTTCCTTAACTTCTTTTCATGAATTACATTTCTTTAATAAGTAGACAGAAACTTACCAAACTTTTTCTTTTTGTAGGTCATAAAAAATTCCCAGTTCATAAAACATTTTTGGCGACATTTCTTCTGGCGAAAAAAAAAATGAATTCCAAGCCAACTTACTTTAATGGCACACTCTCACGGTTGAGCTTATCATATGAAGTACTAACACAATGCTCTGGAAATGTTCATATTCCAGGCAATAACTCCGTGTGAATAAATTCCCTACAATATAATCCCGACATCCAATTGGAGAGAAATGGTCAGTGAATGGGCGTCTGATTTACGAGAAAGGGGCACAGAAGAGGAATCCCTAAGTAATAGCACCATCATTACTGGAACGCCCTGGCTAATTTCGCCCCTCACTGTTTTCGAAAGCTCTAGAACTGGAGAATAACTTCTCCCTGAAGAGAAATAAAATTCTCTGAGCTGGGAGAAATAAAATAGCGATATAATTGTCTCTGAGACATGAGTTGTGAGCCCATTTTGCAGTATTTCATTTTATAATATTTGGAGCTTGTTCACGTACTAGAAACGCAGAAAGGAATGTCGCGGCATCTGATCTTTATATGCAACTTAGAACAAAAATGGGGCTGATTGTGTTACTTTTATTGCTCAAATAGAAAGAGCCTGTTTTAATGATGCTTCGACACAGAACAGTTTCAATTATTAACTGTAGAATCGAATTACAGCTTTGTGTCGGATTTATTGTTTTGTTTTGATGCGTATTTGTACTTGGAATTACAAATGGAAATTGTATTATGAATAATAATAATGCTAAGAATACGAATGAGGAGTTAATGTACGAAATGCATCTTTTGTTTATTTTAAATAGCAGCTTAAGTAGTGTTTAAAATTTATGACCAAGATAAATATAATTCGAAAATATATTTAGGTAGGTCGCAACTAAGAGTAGGATTTCGAAAAGCGAGGAATCGATTTAGTGACATTACTTTGGGCCATTTTTTACAAGAGTTTGGACTCATTTTAAAAAAAATTCACAGTAAAACAGTGTTTTTTATCTTATATGGTGCTTGTTCATGTACTAAAAAGGAAAAAAAGTAGCGACGTCTGACCCTTATACGCAACTTAAAACAAGAATGGCACCGATTGCATAACTTTTATGGCTCTAATAGAAAGAGATTGTTTCAATACTCTGACGGAGAACAATTTCAAATATTAGTTGTGTAATTAAAATTACCGCTTCATGTAGTATTGTAGAAAAGTAGTTTTTGTTTCATTTTGTTATGAATAATATGCATAATATTACGAATAGAAATCCTGTTATTGATCTTAAAAATATAAATAACTATATATCTTAGGAAGGAATGTTGCGGCATCTGATCTTAGTACGCAGCTTAAAACTTGAATAAGATAGATTGATGTTTTAATACTTTGATAGAAAAAACCTGTTTTTAAAATATATTGTCTTATAACGATGCCATTTAATAAGTGTGAAATGAAATTAACACTTTCTTTATGACATATTTATTGTTTCATTTGTTACGTACTTGCACTTGGAATTACAAATGGAAATGCTATTATATTGCGCACATAATTCATTTCAGTGGCTTTGAAAGAAAAGTTTGTAGCAATAATTCATAATTCATTGTCTCCGAACTGTTTCGATTAGAAGCATGGAAATAAAATTATTATTTACTTTATCATATTTGTTACGTTCTTTCATTTGGAATTACAAATAGAAATGTTATATTAGGTATACTTACTATACTTATAATTGTTGTATACTTACTAAGCTAAGAATATAAAGCCCGAGTTAATATATGAGCTCTTTAGTTTATGCCGTATAACAACTTAAATATTGTTTCAGATAATGACTGAGAATGAAACATTCGAAAATATTTTCAGATGAGCCGACGAGGCTAAGGGGATAGAGCTCTCGTCTACCAATGAGGTGCCCCGGGTTCGAATCCCAGTGATGGCTAGAATTCGAATTCCGCTCCCGGCTCGTACAGACCACAGTGCTGACATAAAAATATCCTTAGTGGTAGACGGATCATGGATTAGAGTCCACTCGCAGTCAGGCTAACTCGTGTGAGTTTTTCGTGGTCTTCCTCTTCATGTAACTCAAATGCTGGTTAGTTCCATCAAAAAATCCTCCACGAAGGCAAATTTCTCTCAATACTTGATGCAGGATTTCCTTTGTTATCTGGATAGAGTTCAAAATTACAAGGTCACGGAGTTGAACATTAGTAGTCGTAAACCCAAAATTGGGTCGACTGTTCAACGACGGTATTAAAATATTTTTAGGTGGTTTGCAGCTGCTTGCATTGACATTAAATTCGCAGATGTGCTTAACAAAATAGTTTTGCGACTACTAGTAGTGCGAATAGTTTGATGCTTTAGAAATCTGGACAATATTTCCTATTTCTGTAGTATGAACAATGAGTTTTTTTGCTTCTTTTCTATTTTTGAAATAATTGCCTACTGGCATTGGCTACAGCAACCGGATCTATCGGGTTTTAAGACTACATTGTTTTTACAACCCAAACAGGCTGACATCCATTGTATGAAGTTGGAAGGGCTCAAGAAGGGGTCATTGAGGGTTGAACCGCAATTGTTCACAATGCCAGACCACAGCCAGAATCGATGAGATATCGCAGCTCTTAAATTTGTAATAATGAAACATATTTCAATATCAGCACATAATAAATTGCAGATTATTGTTTTATGCAGTATGTTCTAAGTTATTATTGAGATCAATGCGAAAAAAAATTTTTTTTTGAAAAATCAACCATTGTATATAAAACATAATGAATAGTTAGTTCCTATTTTATTCAGTTATCTTTAGTTCTTCTCAAAATAAGTTTAATTTAATTTAATTTTCTGAAATCAAAATAATATATTATTCTGCTCCAAAGTTGGAAATAAGTATATCATCAGATATTAAATTTCTGAAACATATTATTGGTTGTCAGTGAAATTAGAATTAAATTTATTTCAAAATTAATACGAAATTCAAGTACTTAAAGTACATGAAGTCTGTTTAATTTTTGTTTCTGATTATTCATGAATTTGCAGTTTTGATGCAGTTCACAAAAGATGTCACGCCAGAAGGGGGGATAGAAGTACCACATCATAGATTTTGCTTAAAATAAAAACATTGACATACTAAATATTTTTCTATTATCAATTTATTATATATATTTTTAATAAAAAAAAGAAACACGTAATCGTTATGTTCAAAAAATTAATTATAATTAAAGTTTAAAAATAGTTTTTGAAAGAAAGATAACGAAATGCTTTGTTCCTGAACTGCAAGTTTATATGTAGTAAAGAGGCAAGGGGGTAGAAGGATTTGGCGAAGTGTGATAAGTTGTGATCAAAGGAAGAAAAAATATGAAGAAAAAAAAATAAATAAAAATAAAAAAAAAATAAAAAAACTTAGCATCATTCATCTCCTTAAGCGAATTTCTAAAATTGTTTTTATTTTAAAAAATTGGTTTATTTTAATACATACTGATTACCCTATTGTGAGGATTCGAAAATGTTAAGGCCGAGGTCATAAGTTTGTTAAGCGATTTTTTGGGACATAAACTTTCCAAAATATAGGTCATTTATTTAATGTTTTCAAATTATATGTATATAATTTTTTTAAAGGAAATTCAATTTAAATTTTTTCATTGTACAATTAAAAATACAATAAATAGTAAACTGTAATTAGACGACCTATTTATTGTTGGAAGATTGGGTATGTGGTCCGTATACCCTCTGGTAGATCTAACCCCTTTCACTAATTATAATAAAGAAGGTTTTGAACTGTAGCTTTCCCATTTCGTCACTCTTAAAAAATAAATACAACGCCTTTTACGAATTAGAAGCAAAATAAAATAACTAGATTACAAGTTATTAAAATCCTTCGTTCTCTCTTGTGAATAACCAAAGAGAAAAAAAACTGGTTAGAAAAAGAAAACAAACACTACAAACTAAATAAAAGAAGAAAAAAAGTACTAAAAATGTAGGAAACAAAAAACTTGGCATTGCGCCAATTTCTAACACAACCCTTCCCATTGAATAGACCTTGAAAACAGTGAGTTGGCTCAGTGGGGAGGTCCTAGTGACCTTGGCCACCACACGTCATAAATTCTCCTCTAGCTTCCGTGTTCGATTCGTTGTGTTCCGCGTTTTGGTCATTCATTTTTTTTAAGCCCCTTTTTTATTTTTTTATTTCTCCTCTTACTCTTGTTTTTCTTCGGCGAGAGTAGAGCTGAGAGTACTACCTGTTTTTATTCCTCGTTGCGCGGCGGGATTCATGTTCTTTTTGTTGATTTCGAATGTTTTCTGCCGCGGAACGAACAACGTTCCATTTCGAGAAGGTCGCTATGTTGGATATCCATCAAAAGGAAATGGAACGGAGCAGGCATGTGGGCTAGGTGAAGGCTAAAAGTGAAGAGAAATAATCATTGTTTTTGTTTGCTGTTTTTTTTATTATTTCTTTTAGTAAATTAAGTGAAAATTCTTGTACGTTAGACAAAACAATGACATAATGGTAAATAGAGGTAACTCAAGTCTACTCATTTAAATAAAATAAATATAAACCTATAAACCAGTTAATAAATAGAAAAAGACCACGTGATGATGATTTTTCACCATGCAGACAATGAATAAATTGAAGAGAATATTTATTATATTTAAGAATTTATTATTTCTTTCTATGATACCTGATAAGTATTCTTATAGTCCTCATAGAAAAATAAAGTTATTACTATGAGAACTGATAAAAATTAACCGAGTTAAAAATGAATATCACTTAATATGTATGTTAGAAGAAAAAAAACCCTGATTAACCAAAGAGAAATATTGTGCTGTAAGATCTAAGCAGCATAAAATCTTAATTATTTGAATCACAACGAGTATAACAAATTAAATAAACGAGTATTCAAGTAATTCGAGCGTTAAGTAAACGAGTATTCAAATTAAATAGTAGTTATTAATTAGTACTAGTGGGCTGCGCCCCCTGCTCGCTAACGCTCGCCAACTCCCGAAAATCGCTACGCAATCTCATATGGTTTGCTTCGCAAACCAAGCTCGCTTCGCTCGCTACCAACTTAGGTGCATTGCAAATGCACAAAATTCTAAGAATTCAAAACAATCATTCAAATCCATATAACAACTTTTTTTTTAAAAAAAAATTACATCATTTTAGTAAATACTAAGTCATTAAAATAAATTTGAATTCAAATAAATGACATGTAATTCGTTAAACCTATTAGAAATGTGCTATAGTATAAAATCTTAAGATAAAATTTCTAAAACTGATATCTCTTTAAAAAGGTTAAAATTTTGGCTATAATTAAGTCTATTAAAAATTGAAATAAGTGAATTGCAATGGAAAAACCTGCATAAACAAATAAATTCTAGTAAAACAAATAAATTCGTGATATAAATCAAAAATCGTCAAATAAATTCGTAATATATAAATTCGTGAAAAAAAGCGCTTTCGACAAAATACTAAAATAGAGATCTATCGACAAAGACTACTCACTTCTGCCTAGCTTAATAGTATGAGATTGCCGCAGCTGATGCTCTCTGGTTATTTCAGTTTCCGTTTTTAAAAGCGCTATATGTTGAGCCACCTCAGCTAGATTTGGCATGTGACATTTTTAGCGGCAATCATTGGTCGATTTTCTAGCGTTGCCATTCGGGGAGTTGTAATGAGGCTTTTTTTTGTCGCCGTGTAAGAGAAATATATATATATATATATTTAATTATTTATATTATTTATTTCTATGATACCTAATAAATATTCATATAGTCCTCTTGGAAAAATAAAGTTATTTCTATGAAAACAGAAGTAAAGTTGTGAGAAGTGATAAAATTTAACCGATCTAAAGATGAATATCACTTAATATGTATGTTAGAATGCAAAGAAAGAAAATACCACCCTGATCAACACAACAGAAATATAGTGCAAAAAGATCTGAGCAGCAGCATAAAATCTTAATTATTTGAATCACAACGAGTATAACAAATTAACTAGTGTTGATTGGGTGTTATTAATTAGTATGTTCAAAGCGTAAAATAAAAAAGTAAAACCATAAAAACTTTCGATTCAAAGTCTTTCAATTTTCAGGTATTTAGATATAAACTGAATGATTCGAGGGACAAAACACACATATGTCAAAATATTTATGCTGGCGATATTTTAAGTTACAAAATCGGAAGCAAAAAGAAGAAAAAAATTACTTTCTTCTAACAAATATACTTTCTTTTCTGGCAGCACCTATTCAAAAAATGTGGTTTATCAAATTGTTCCAAGCTTATGTCATTTTCATATGAGATCTTTAGCATTTAACGAGTTAATATGGGTCATAAATTAGTAAAGAAATTAACAATAAGTATTTAATGAGATTTTTATTGAGTCAATCAGATTTATTATAGTTAATCAGATTTTATTTAAACAAAAGGAATCACGAAAAAAAGCAGTAGAAAAGAAAGAAAAAAACGCCGGAAAAAATACACCAAAAGAAAAGTACAGAAAGAAAGACACCGGAAAATATCATACTGCAAAAAAGAGCACCGGAAAAAGAGCACATTCGGGCCGTTGAAACTCGAACTTAATCAGATCTTTTTAGAAGTATTATTTGTACATAATTCTATCACAATACAATAAGTGTAATTATGGAAATTTAGTACAATTTAAGATGCGTTTAAGAGTCCTATTAATTTTGTTTAATAGTATGAAGTAGAGAAAAAAAAATTTCCAAAATATTTGAGTTAATCGCTTATAAATAATAATTTTTTGAAGAAATATATTAATTCATTTGAGTAAATGTTTAATAACATTAAATTTTGGTTCAACGGCAAATTTTTTTTACCCTCAACCATCTGAAAAAAATTATTAACCAGAGATCATAAAAATTGTCACTCTGACTTCCTTTTCACCACTTGTCATAGTGAATATTATTCATCTGAAAATAAAGAGGTATATTTATGATTTCAATAAAGGTTAATTAATATTTGTAACTTCTGTTACTGATTTTGTTTTTCGACTAAAATTTCTTAGATGATTGATTTAAAGAAAACTGGTAAGATGTAACTGGTTATCAAGACTAGGAATAAACCTCTCAAACCTGCTTAGAGAGAAAAAATTAGAAGTGATTTAAATTACGATATTTTTTTTCACTAAATTTTTTATCGATTAACTCCAATTAACAATTTCCCAATTTTTTTCATATCATACTTTCTTGAAAATATATATATTTCTTCATTCAAAATCATCTGTAAATTGGAAGTCACACAAAAGTATTTAATAAGAATTCAGAAGCCTAATCAAAACAAATATTGCTGTTTATAGCTGTTAAATGTTGTTTTCTGCTTAAGCCAGACTCGTCGAACTGAAAACATGGATATGGAATGCGAATTTGAAAAAGTGCATTGAGGAAATTTAAAAATGAATCGTGTGATCTTACGCAATTGTTCATCCAATAAAAATATAAGGAGCATTAGTAGGTTAAAAATTACGGAAATGTTTTTAATAATAGTGAGATACAGGTCATTATCTAAATTTTTCTCTAAAAATAAGAAATCGAGATTTAGATACTGATATTAGTTTTATGATAAGTGATAAGCTATTTCATTGTAACCAATATTTACCCTCTTCCGGGGCATTCTTATCTATCTTCAATAAAAAGACGAATAATTGGGTCGGATCATTTAAAGGAATAAGGTCGAATCATTTATTGACCACAGTCGTTATGGAAGATTTTAGTGAAAATTATTATAACAGATTTTTTTCTCGGAATCGAGCATAATTTTAGATTTGAATAGCTGTTTGATCCCAGTTTTGCTCTTTTAAATTTTACCTATAAATTTTCCAACTATTACACATAAAAAAAGTTTTCAAATGTAGTTTGGTTCTTAATTTTCAAGTCGATCTCATGTCATTTAGTAATGTTTTACAAGATTTCATTAAAAAAAAAAAGAGATTCAAATACTAATGGATTAGGAGTTAATAAATGTTCACATTAACAATTGATTGATTCAGATACACTTTGCTAACCAATGTTTTCGTTAAAAATGAGAAATCTGCATTAAGATACTGATATTAATTTTATGATGAGTGATCAGCCATTACATAGTTACTGGTACTTTTCCTCCTCTATGGAGTGAAATGAAAGGATGGTTTAATGAAAGGATGGTTGTCTTTAATGAAAGGTTCTTCTTTAATGAAAGGATGGTTGTCAAGACGCATTTATAGTTGCTAATTGAACCGAATCATTGACAGTCGTTACAAAAGATTTTATTTAGTGAATACAATTATAGCAATCTTTTTTCTTGAAATTGCACATAATATTTGCAAAGATTTATTTATTTATTTATTTTTCAAAATTGCGATTCAAATACTAACGGGTTGAAAGTTAGTAAATGTTAACGTTAACAATGGACTGGTTTAGATACACGTTGTTAATAAAAGTTTTTGTTAAAAATAAAAAATAAAATCTAGATTTAGGAACTGTTATTATCTTCATGATGAGTGATAAGCCATTTTGTAGTAACCAATATTTTCACTCTTCTCTGGCGTTCTAATCTATGTCTTCTATGGAAGAATGGTTGTTTCCCGTCATGAGGCAACCTAGGAGTTAACTGGACCGAATCCTTAGCTGGCGACAGTCGTTCCAGAAGACTTCTTCTTACCCTCTTGTGTCAAAACGTCTCCTCCATCATCAGCCGCAGAAGAGGATGGACCCTAACTTTGACCCTAAGAAGATGGGGACTCAAGAACAGCGGATGTGGGCAGAAGAAAGCTGACCTCAAAACAAGTAAAGATTCTTTGGTTCCTGAAAATAAAAGATACCAGTGATATTTCTTGGATGTAAGAAAGAAAAAAAAAAGAATAAGAAAAGAAAGTCGAGTGATGCCGGACTTGGAAGACGGATTGGGGAATGAGGAGAAAAAAAGAAGAAAGTATACCTCCTTAGAGACAAGTTTTAGGATTAAGTGAACAAATGTCATTTTTTGTTCCTTACTTCTTCGGAAGGAAAAAGGCAATCATTTTATATTTTGACGTACTGTCTGCTTACTGCTTATGTTTTTTATTGGGCTGCATTTTGTGTTGTTTGCCAGAAAATGGTTTTTGTTATTTGAATGCTTTCATCTGACCACAATATCTCTAGTTGTAATCTCGAATACGAAAATAAAAAATAAAAATTTATTTTGGGAAAGTTAAGACTTAAAAAGCATGTGATGTAAAGTTGTTTTATTGTTGAATTCATTTTACGTTTCAAGTATTAGTAATGGTTGGTGCTTGGTTTTTATTGTTTTGACTTAAAAAAATATGTCTCAAGTTGAGTTCTTTTTATGATTGCTACAAGAGAGTATGATTCGATGGCATTCATGAAAAAAATTATCAAGGAAAAAGCCTTTTTATGCGAGATACAGGAATAGACGAGATACGAGATATTGCGCAGTGGGCCAGAAGACCATGATCTTTGGCCAAAAGTCAAAATTAAATTTTCAGCTAAAATATGTGTAGGCAGTTTTAATATCGCCCAAATTACGTACTCATAATCATTCCAAACATTATAATTTACTTTTTGGACCGACAAGAGTGCAATGTAGTGAAAAATATATTATTGAAATTATATNCGGGTTCCATACCTTTGGATCTGGCCCCCTTCCCTCTCCTCCTCTTTTCATTTGTGTAGAAATGTACAACGATATTTTCCCCTTTCTTAATATATTTCATATTTAACTGTTAAAAATATTTTTTATAAATTTCCATGACGCTTTCTTTTAGAACTATGCTTTTTCAGTTCCATATAATTTCCTAACTTAAAAGATTTTAGTCTATTTAAAAATCAAGACAGAAACTAACGCACTTCCTTCTTCTATGACTCTTCACACGCCACAGTGGGCCAGAAGACCATGATCTTTGGCCAAAAGTCAAAATTAAATTTTCAGCTAAAATATGTACAAGCAGTTTTAATATCGCCCAAATTAAGTACTCATAATCATTCCAAACATTATAATTTACTTTTTGGACCGACAAGAGTGCAACGTAGTGAAAAATATGTTAAAAAAAATTTTTTAATGTAACTTTTACATTTATATTTCAGAAATATATATAGGAATTTCACCTTACTGTTGCATTTTTATCTGAGTAATTAGTTTGAAATTATAGTACAATTTTTCAATTTGTTGGATTAGTTAATACTCTTGGCAAACTTATAGTTTATATCTTATCATTTGACAATTCACAATGTTTGAATCACTTTCGAAACTTATCTCCAAAAAGTTCCACGTGGTAATTAGCTAAATCTTTCGAAAAAACCTGCCCCATTTTGACCATATTGCAAAGGAGGACTAAATATACCGAAAAACAAAAATTATGTTTCTTTTTCATGTTGTCGCGTTATTTTGAAATATTACTTCGGAAATATAATTTGCTTTTCATTTTTAATATAAAATTACGAAAATTATTATATTTTCAATGCTATTTTTAATTATTTAAACGTACTATATTTTTTGTTTTATTTTTGCTCGCCATATTTCAGGCTCCGTTTTTTTTTTTTTTTTTTTTTTTTTTTTTTTTTTTTTTTTNTTTAGTGTATTTCAAAATTTCAACTATGAATTCAATTTACCTGTACATAAAAACCCACAAATTTTGAAACAAATTTTCTCGAAATGCTAATTTTGGCCTCGAAACCTTGGATGCTGGCCCACTGTGTACTGGAATAAAGTGTGTCTTAAGGAGGTTACCATGGTACTGTTACTCTACTGTACAATGCAGTAACTGTACTGTAATATTGGCCGCAACTCACACTACAATAAAAATAGAAATTGGCGAGCATTTTCAAGAATTAATTCAAATTCATTATGATTGGTAATAATAATGGTAAAAATTAAAGTTTGCTCCAGTGGCGCAGTTAAAGCACCTCTCACACCACTGCTGCAGAGCTGGAAGTCGTGAGTTTGATCCTGGCCGCCAGCAAAACAATTAGTGTGTATACGCAGCAAGGTGCACTTAAGTCTGAAAGTCCTCTCATTGGTTGTGGCATGAAAGTTTAAAGAGAGTGATACCAGCTTAGGCACTTTCTTCGTCATCTGACCAGAGTCAAAATTATGTTACATTCCTATCAAGGTAGTTAAAAGATACAGTCCTGACACAAGGGGTTAGGTACTTAGCCACAGGTGAATGTTGTAATAATTATGGTAATTACTGGTAATTTGATAATTGTCTTAATTCTAGTAATAAACGATAACTTGATAATAATGAACCTTTCTTCTTCTTCTTTCATAAGGAACCACATTTTGATTTCTTGTTTAGGAACTTTAGTTGTAAGATTAGTAACTGTATTCAAGTAAACATACACAAAACCAAATTATTATTTGGTAAATGTTTAAAATAAAAGGATTTATAATTATTCCTGTGTTATTTGAAATGCGCATATCGAATTAAAAAATGTTCATTAGTTATAAACAATCTTGCTATGCGAGGAGGAAATATTTTTTATCTGGGTTACATATATATTTAAATAGCAAATGTCATAGCAAATGTTTCAAATGATGAAATTTAAAACTTTTTAACCACTCATATTCGTAACGTTATGTCCTTACATGCTCAAAATATGGCTACTATAATTTCACGCCTAATTCTGAGAAGAAACTGAGCTAGGTTTTTGAAGGTTTAATTTTTTTGGAAATAAATAAATAAATGTAAATAAAAGTACAGGAAGTGCAATTTTTTCTTTTTTTTCTTTTCTTACCCACCTTTTGGTAAAAGTAAACCCATATGCCATGCATGATTCTCTCAATATGTATTATCCGTTAAAAACTATAAATTAGATTAAAAACTTTTTCATCATAATTTTTGGAATAGTGGTTAATACAAGAAACTGACACAACGATTAATCATAGATTAGCCATAACTTTGCATTTTAGTTAAAGTTCATTAATGAATGATCATTTTTCTTCTAAAAATCGCACTTAATGATACTATCATCACCAAATCTCGTTGTAAGTGTTGTAATTCTTTGTAAATAAAGAAGCTAATTAATGATAGAATTACTTTGTTAAAAACTAAAATTCTACATTACTTCCTGAATGTAGAACACACTGCTTTTAATATATTATGTCCCTTATAAATATATAGTGAATGTATGAATATATAGTGAATGAATGTGTAGAGTCACTATTTAATTTGTGTCGATAAATCTAAAACCAGATATTTATAATTAGCAACTCTAATTATTAAAAATGTAGTTTGACTTAGAATATAAATGTATCTGCAACTGGTGATAAAAATACCCGATAATATAATTATTCTTTTTTATTTTTAAAACATCAAAACAAGGAAAATATGATAATCGAGATTATTTTGCTTGTGAAATGTTCCTACACATTTCAGAAATTTAGAAATTTAAGTTAAAATTTAATTTATATTTCAATTCAGTCACTAATTGTTTTTCATTTGTCTTTTTTTGCTTTATACAGTTGCTTCGTTCTTATGCCAAGTAAAAATAGAAAGTAATTTTATTTGCAGATTTAAAGTTTTTATTGACGCAAATCTTTTTCCAGCTAATACGCTAATTTAAACTAATTACATCAATGGCACTTTTTACATCCTAAAAGAAATAATTTCTTTCGAAGTATATATATTTTTTTTATCAACTAATACAATATTTCCTCTGAGATTGCAGCAAAGAATTTAATCCCAGAAAATTTCTTTAAGTCAGGCAATTATAGCGAATTTGTCTCCAAAAAACAAGTTTTTCAAAATATATACCATTGTTGTACCCACACATGTCATTTCAAGAACGTAACTGACAGAACCTATTAGCTGTATCCTAGATACGACAAATAAAAAATAAAGGGAAAAAGGGAAAATTGGCGACAAAAAGAAATTGAGAAGCCTCTGTCAGTAACAAGGGATCTTAATTGGACGAAGTAGTTTGACAGCCGAATTATTATCTTCATCTGTAGAAGTCCTTCCAATTGCGTTGATTGTTTTGTTTAGCAGTCTCCATTATAGATCAAGAGTCAAAGGCGGAAACTATGTTCTTTTATTTTAGTCAAGACTTCCGATAAATGCCTATCTTTCCGTTAGTTTATACGCTATTGATCTTTGTGGATGGCACAAAGTTGCATCCAATAAGCTTCGAAATTAATAACGCTTTTGGCATGTCTTTGTTTTTGTTAGAGTATATAATACCCGTGTTTTGTGCGTGAGTTTCCATTGATTCATTCAAAAACAATCTGACCTTTATAGTTGAAATAAAATAACCTCTGAATTGGATATTTGAAGTAAACGACAGATACTACAAGTGTGTGTTTTTTTTCTAAGTCGTCGAAATAGATATTTTTATATAATCGCCAATTCTTGCTTATGGTTTACTCTTGAATAAACATTATTCAAGAACGTAAGTTCTTTGAGTGTTATTCTTGCTACTTGTTTTCGATATGATGACACATGCTTGTTACAAAAGTGCATATTTCATATTTTCGTTGTTTATTCCATTCTAAAAATTTTTCTGTAATTTGAGGCTCTTAAACCAAGAAAAACAAATTTCAAAACTACCGAAATGTGGTAAATTTGCAGTGCTTCTGGCTCTATGAGAACACCGAAGATCTCGATAATTTTAACTGAAACGCTTTGGCAATTATTTAAGTAAAAATAATAGTGGTTGGTTGGTTCGAATGCCACTTGCCACACGGGCAAGCCTTGCTTGGTGAAACCGAGCAAATTTAAGGCAGAGTGTGCTATTCTTGTTTTTCAGTGGCGCCATCTATGGCCAAGAATTCGACTTTTGCCACATCATACGTCACACCTGCTTATAAGGCGGACCCATTCATCCACAGATTGTAATTTTGACCTGAATCAGAGAACGATCGATCTCCAATTCAGTACCCCCAGAGGTATTGATTTGTTATGGGAACATGGAGGACTTTGCGACTCGACAGAATTTTAATGTGCACCAGTCACCAACTATACGTGGGAGTCTTCGGCCGGCGGGGTTCAAACCCACAAACTCTCGGACATGGGCCCAGCGTATCTTAGAGCATTAGCATACGAATGGAAAAATTTCCATTTCAATGGTTTAAATACCGAACATTTTGGTTTTATTAACCTGAAGGAGGGCTTTTATAACCAGGAATGTCATTAGCATACAGTGCAGTACTTTTACCAAAATTTTTTCCTAAGTTTATTTGACGAACACAATAAATGACATTTTTAAAACACTTATTATTTCAAGTGAAAGATATTTCATTGTTACTAGATAAGACTCACTATTTCAATTTCGCTTATGTTCATCTACTGNAAAGAATCTGTTTTGTATCTGTTTGGAGCTAAGAATCTGTTTGGTGCTAAGAATCTGTTTTGTAACAAACATTATTCAAGAACGTAAATTCTTTGAGTGTTATTCTTGCTACTTGTTTTCGATATGATGACACATGCTTGTTACAAAAGTGCATATTTAATATTTTCGTTGTTTATTCCATTCTAAAAATTTTTCTTTAATTTGAGGCTCTTAAACCAAGAAAAAAAAATTTCAAAACTACCGAAATGTGGTAAATTTGCAGTGTTTCTGGATCTATGAGAACACCAAAGATCTCGATAATTTCTACTGAAACGCTTTGGCAATTAAGTAAAAATAATAGTGGTTGGTTGGTTCTAATGCCACTTGCCACACGGGCAAGCCTTTCTTGGTGAAACCGAGCAAATTTAAGGCAGAGTGTGCTATTCTTGTTTTTTAGTGGCGCCATCTATGACCAAGACCTGTTTACAGGGCGGACCCATTCATTCATTTACAGATCGTAATTTTGACCTGAATCAGAGAACGATCGATCTCCAATCCATGGATTGGACCTCTGGGGGTACTGCAGAACCCCCAGAGGTATTGATTTGCTATGGGAACATGGGGGACTTTGCGACTCGACAGAATTTTAATGTGCACCAGTCACCAACTACACGTGGGAGTCTTCGGCCGGCGGGGTTCAAACCCACAAACTCTCGGACATGGGCCCAGCGTATCTTAGAGCATTAGCATACGAATGGAAAAATTACCAATTTAATGGTTTAAATACCGTACATTTTGGTTTTATTAATCTGAAGGAGGGCTTTTTTAACCAGGAATGTCATTAGCATACAGTGTAGCACTTTTACCAGAATTTTTTCCTAAGTTTATTTGACGAACACAATAAATGACATTTTTTAAACACTCATTATTTCAAGTGAAAGATATTTCAATGTTACTAGATAAGACTCACTATTTCAATTTCGCTTATGTTCATCTACTGAGCTCTGTCAGTAACAAGAGATCTTAATTGAACGAAGTAGTTTGGCAGAGGAATTATTATCTTCATCAGTATGGAAGTCTTTACAATTGTGTTGATTGTTTTGTTTGGATGCATCGATTAAAGTCAAAGGTGGAAACTGTTTTATTTTATTTTAAGTCAGGACTTTCGATGAAGGCTTATCTTACCGTCAGTTTATTCGCTACTGATGTGTGTGGATGGCACCAAATAAACTTCGAAATTAATAACATTTTTGACATGTCTTTGTTTTAGTCAGAGTAAATAATGCCTGAGTTTCGTGTTTGTGTTTTCGTTGCTTTATTCAAAAACAATGATATGTTTAAGAAATAATAATATTGAATTTTGCTGGCTGAAGAAAAATACATATAGACAAGTGTTTCTTTTCTCGTTTTTTTTTTCGAAATAAATGTTTGTGTCTGATCACAAATTTTTGTGTATTTACAATATTACTCTTGAATTGAAATTATTCTATAACATGATTTTTTTGATCAGCGTGTAATTATCATCATTCTTTTTTATGTGATGACGCACATTCGCTGCAATCGTTGAGCTCTGTTTCTCAATTTTATTTCTCTATTCTTTATTGAACAAACATATTAAGTAAAATTTTTAAAACATACTTTATTTCAAGTTTGAGCAAACTTACTTTATTTTATTTTATAACCGACGTTGAACAGCCAACTCAATTTTAAGTTTACAACTACCAATGTTCAACTTCGTAGCCGTTAACTAAAAAAACAAAATGATCAATACAATTATAATTTATTACATGATTAATAAATCTTTATAAATTTTGGCATTGCTTACAAACTTAATTCTTTAACAGCTTTGTTTCCTATTTGTATATAAAAATCTTTTTAAAATACAGAATTTGATATAAGTATATGTCCTTTAATAATTTTAGTTTATATGTGAACTCATTAATCTTTATAACTACAAATATAAATATCTTCGGAAACCATTTAAATCTGTTAAATTTTAGTAACACCTGAATAAACAAACATTCTTTTCTATATGCAATTTTAGACAACACAACTCTCGATCCGCATTTACTATAAAATAAAATGTGAAGCCAATATATCAACTTTTTTCTTCAAATAACGGCGTATTCCTCACATCGCTGGAAATTTACATTCCCTGTAGATTATGTTAATAAACATTCTTGAGAAATTGTTGACAAATGAACAAATTGATGACAAGGTCTGGAGAGAGACTCTGAATAAGATCCTTGATCACCCGAGACGCAATGAGGTTGCTGCCTTTAGGTTGGAAACCGGACACGACTGCCTTGTCTCTCATCTCCTCCATAGACTTAAGATCTTTCCCGATCCAAACTGCGTCTTGTGCGGGGAGGACTCCCCAATGAATGCTGAGTATCTGGGGGTTTGCTCCGCACTTACTGGCAACATCTATGACAGATACTGGAATATTAGGGAACAGTTGCAGGCACAGCTGACTGATTTTCTGTTTATATGTCTATTGTTGATATTCTATTACATGTTTCTTTGTTCTAATTGTTCTTCAATTGCGAATGTTTTAATATTTTTAATTTTTTTTTAATTTGTTGTTTTTTCTTATGGGTCTGTGCAGAGTGTTTTTACACTCCAGCGAATGATGTACACATCAAGTGCTGCTAGAAATAAAAAAAAATTTTCTTGAGCAAACTAGATGATCAATAAGCTGTGACAAGATGATCAATAGGCTGTGACTAAAATACAGAACCTGAAGCAAATGCACATCTTGCAGTAATTTAAATCTATCAAGATTTATTAATATTTAAAAAGCTTATTTGTATTTGAAAACAATTCAAAGACATACCCAAACAAAAATTTCAATTTGTATGAGAATTAATAAATGTTAGGAATTTTACTTCGTATATGGATCTGAAGATCTTCATGAGCTATAAAGTTGTCTGCAAAAAGAAAAAAAAAAGAAACTTTCTTTGACAATAATACATAATTTAATAAATATTTTCGAAATACTAAATTTTATTGAGACAAGCATTTCCCAGCAGCAATTTCAGTTCAAATTTTTTTTATAGCTTCAAGCATCGAGTCATTTTTATAAATTAGTTTCAATTGTATCTAAGTTCACTAATGTATCTGTTCTAATTTTAAAAGCTGATTCCACAAAATATCGGTCAACATTTATCACCAAATTTTATATGATGCCACTGAATGAACTCTTCCCCTATAAAAAAAAACATATGCTTCATATCCACGTTACTCAACATCCATGTTATTCAACATCCATGTTATTCAACATCCATGTTATTCAACATCCATGTTATTCAATATCCATGCTTCCACATACACCATGTTAATCAACATTCCAGAGAAAACCAGGATATCAATAAGGATTTTATATCACTTTCTTACAGCATGATGGGATACATATTCTCAGACAGCGTCAACTCAAATACGAATTTATCATTCTTTATAAAATACAAAATACAGAACTAATATGCTTATCGTAATAATTTACAATTGATCAAGATTTATATATATTTGAAAATGATATTTGAGTTAAAATACTATTTAAACATATACCAAGCCTGTAAAATTAAATTCATGTCAGAATTTGTGATTCTTAAAACTTTCACTTCATATTCTGATCTGTTGATCTTTACAAAATGCAAAGTTTTATGCAAATTTGAACATTCTGTGACTATTTCAATTCATATCAGGATAAATAAATCTTTTTGAAAGATTCAATTTGATACAAATATATTCCCAGTAACAAATTTAGTTTAAACGCAGATTCATTAATCTCCAAACATCAAGCTACCAAAATCGACTAAGTTTCACCAACATCTAACTTCACTAACATTCTATTCTAATTTCAGCTGCTGATGCCACAAACCATCGGTCAACATTTACCACCAAATACCAGATGATGCCAATGTATCAACTCTTTCCCCCAAACAATAACATATTCTTCACATCAAGGCAAAAGCTTCCACATACTCCATGTTAATCAACATTCCTGAGAAAACCAGAAGACCAATAAGCGTTATCGCTCCCTTATAGCCTCAGATACCTTTTCTCAGTAGGTTTTAATTAAAAGAGGAAAGTGATCGGCATACCATGGCCGAGAAGAATGGGCTAGCAACCATTTCTTCCTATTCTCAGCTGATGGCATACCATGCTAGAGATTTGATGGCTCCCTTTTCAAGGATGGTAACATATAAGAGTCGATTCTGAGATGTCTTAGATCAATATCCTCAGTTCCAATTTCGACGGAAGGACAACAAACCGAACGGTCTCTGCGAAGTTCATTTCTAAACATTGACATTCCCATTACTTCGTTCATGTAGAGAATGTATTTTTATTTTTTCCTTATAACGTTATTTTTTTTCCTGCAAAAATTATTAATACTATCTAATCGTGATAAAAATGAGATACAACAAGCTCACAAAGATCAAAGGAAAACAAAACTTTCGGTTTGAAAACTCATTGTTAGATTTAAATATTACTTTTTATTGTATTGCTGTTACTATTAATTTTAATTATTAAAAATGGATTTATACTAAGTTTGAGCAAACATTAATATTTTACGGAAATTTTTGATCAGTATCGTATCATATCGATTTTCTTTAACAGTAAAAATTACTAATACTATCCAATTTTGATCATATTCTGATATACAAGCCTAAGAAGTTCATGGAAGAAATGAACATTAGTTATGAATATTATTAGATTTGAATAACTCTAAACTTACATGATAAACATATTAAAAATACTTTATATCGTTTTAGTACCTGCACTGGACGATAGAGTGTCATGAACAGTGAGAGGTACATATATTAAATTACTATACGTGTACAAAACATACGTATTAAATAATAAATAAAAAAAAGAGACTATGATCATCATCAATTATAGTGTCGGAATTTTGACCATGGACTATGATTCAGGCTTCAGTTCTCCAGGGCATGTTTCTCAACATAGTTCACAGGGATCTTGAACCTTGACGTGCACCCAGAAAAAGACAAGAAAAGTGAGGTCTGGAAATAGAGTGGATCGACATTTTTTGTGTACTTCTTAAATTTTGTGTCATCATTACATTACCAGAGAAGGGTTTCAGACCATGCGTTGTTAAGAGATTTCCCATCGCCTAGGTCTATTGCATCTGTCCTGAAAGTATGCAAAGATTGGAGTCATTATTCATTTTTGTTATAATTAGATAATAGAAATATTATTTAAACTGTATGCATGACAATTAATATTACCCTGTAATCTCTAACTGTAAATTTAATTTTAACTGATGAGTTAAGTTTCGTTAACTAAATGCGAAATCTTTGTTCGGATGTGCAAATTTGGTGTCAGCATTAAATACTCACATGTTATTGATAGATTGCTACATTTTAAAAATAGTTTGACGACATGAAACGCAAAACTTTCACATAAATATTTCCATAACTTCAACATTCATTGTAATCCATTATTGTTTATGTTTGACATCTAACTTACACAAATTAAATGATTGCCGCGTGGCCTAACGTGTTGATTCACTAGAGATCATTTCTTACAACAAGAATTTTATTTCTATGAAGATGAGTATATTGTTCGGACCAATTAGCCAATCCTGACCTGTTTCAATCCCAGTGAGATTTACGATAAACGTCACCTATCAAAATGGGGTGTTCCCAGCGTCTATACGAGGTCTTACTGTCGTCCTTTTAAGTGACAGGCTGACAGTTTCAGTCTCCGAACTTAATCCCGTCAGACGGGAAATAGAAATGTAACTTCTTTCATGTGGTTAGGAGATCATTTAATTTACTTTTTTTCACTCTGTAGCAACCAAAAATTCTTTCAAAGTCCTTTATTTCCCGTGTAGCATAGTTTATTTAGTTATTTTGCCACGGGGTGATAATATAATCTTTCTAAGTCTAACTGTTACTAGTTTATAGTATTGTAATAGTTTGGAGTTTAAAAGTTATAAGTTCGGAGTATCTGTATATGTTTTATAGAGAATAATATCTCTCTGAAAAATACATGTTTTTTTTAGCGTAGCCATTGGTTTTGAATCAAAGAATTTTATTCACATTTTGAGTTAGTTACTTATAGAGCAGAGACTTAGACTCTCAGTTTAAACTAACACTTGGAACAATGCAAGAAAGAATTTATAGCTGTTAACTAATATTTTCAGAAAAAGAACAAAAACGAATGGAATAGATTAGATTACAAACAAAAGTCTTTGATGAGCATTAAAGAACAGGTAAATATTGGAAGTAGCAAACAACGTCACTAACTATATGCAATTAATTGTCATATCGTAACGTTGCAAAAAAAATTAAAACTAATGTGTGGGTGTAAAATTGCTGACTTTTCTTTTGTAAAATTTGATTGTTATAGACAATCGCTAAATTTGGCTACCACATTTAACGAATTTCTTCTGCACACACTATTACGTCAATTTATATAACATTGAGAAAATAGCTCAACGCCCGTTATTGCGAAATTATTTAACTTATACAACCAGATCACTTCGTTTAAAAAAATCCCTAAATCTCTTGAATGTAACGAACCTTAACAAAAATAGTAGATTTTAGCATCAATTTATACCTTTATCTCTAAAACTACCTAACTTAATTCTGGGATTTATACAATTTTGATGTTGGTTATAGCATAAGGCTATTGATACGAAGGTAACGGGTTTCATCTCAGTCGGTATCAACGAACATCTCTCTCACACTGTTTTTACATTGGTGTGCACGGAACGAATATGCAACTCTTTAACTTCTCCACAGATGGCAGCATGGCATTATTTCGCCGTGTTTCACGGTTCGCCTTGATTAGACAATCAAATCATCGAAGTCTCAAACGATGTCAAGGCTGAAACTTAAGATACCTTTCACGTGCACAAAGTTAACTTGAGTATAGCGTTCATACATTTTAAAGGAAAAAAAAGTGGTCGCTATTCAAAGGTATATAAATACATTTTTATGTTCATAATTTACAGGTATATATTCATTTTCAATGTCAGTTTCTAGGACACTTCTCGCATATCATCGATCGTAATCTAGTAATGAATTTTTTTCGACTTTACTTTTAAAGATATCTTTTGCATAAATTTATGTTTATTCCTGAAACAAATAGAAATTTTTTTATAACCAGATCTCATGAAGCATGTAAAAAGTATTTGTTTAGATTCATCATTTCTGAGTTATAGTTAAGATTTGTCATCAGAATTGAACGTTAATGAGATAAGAAATAAAACTACTTCTGAGATTTATTCAGATAATTAATTATTCATATAATTTCATTGCTTTGGAATATTTTAAAATGTTTTGTAAAGACATTAATAGAGAAATTACACAAATACTAAATATTCGAAATAAAATAAAGCTAAATATAAATTTCTAATTTAGCAAGGCACATTTTACTATAAATCTTGTATTTATTTGTAATTAGTTCCCATGCAAAAATTTAATTAAAAGTCAAAAGGAAAAAAAGCTGATTTTTTTTTCAAGTTTGCATTTTTTAGAAAACCCGTCTAGACGAAATTGATTTTCATCAAGTAAAAATGCTTTGAAAAAAATTAGGCTATGTACTCCTTTGTAACTTAAGATTAATTGTTCAAAATTTCCTGAGAAGCTTTCTTATCCGCATTGTCTTCTTTAAAATTGTTTTTTTTTCCTTATAAATTTTCCTTATAATTGTTTTTTTTCCTGTTTTTACCTGTTTTTACAATTTTTAACCAATATTCTTTATAGTGGTAGCTGTTTTTACCCCTTTCTTTTAACATTGTCTGATTCGAACAATAAAAATTGTATCATCAATTTTAAAAAATACAACTAATCAACTTTTTCAATTTCTTTCAGTTAATTTAAATGATTATACCAAAAATTTGGAAAATAAATTATAGAAAACGTAAAGCAATAGAATTGTAAGTCTTGCTGAGTTCTGCATAGAATGCAATAACGTGCTTCATCACGTTTCAAAATCTGTCAACAGATTACGCTTAACACTAGCAAACCTTATTTTTTTTCTTTTGCATGTTCATTCCGGCTGAGTTTTTACAATTTTTAATTTTAAAAATAATTTTATAATTGTAAGCAGGAATTATTTTTACAATGCAAATAGAAAATTTTAAAGAAGAAAAAAATGAAAATAACGAAAAATATAATAATGACAACCAAAGCTGACGTTTTCAGGGTGTCGCTCCGGAAGTCATAAAAACACAAAACCTTTTCCAGCGAGAGAGTATGACAAATGTCTAAAATTTGCCCTCTCTGTAGCCCAAAGGTTTTGCAAGAAGTTCAGGAAGAGAAAAGGTTTGGTTAAGGATTTTAAGAAAGTAGTGTGCTTTGGTTTAAATATGGAATATTTTTAAGTAGATTTTTCGAACATTGTTTTCCTTTGGTAATTAGTTTAGCTATTTTACTTTCACAATTTGTTTTTCTAATTTGTTTTTGTATTTTGTATTCTATTTTTCGCCGGCAAAGGCCTTTTTGCAAAACTTTGGTGTTCAGAGCGAGAGCAAGTTTTAAACATTTGTCGTGCTCTCTCGATAGAAAAGATTTTGTGTTTTTATGACTTCCGAAGCTGGTTCCCCCTGACGACGTCAGCTTTGGTTGTCATTATTATATTTTTTATTGTTTTTTATTTCTAATGAGCTGCACAAGTGCGCACACATGAGCAGACTTAGTGCGTTCTCCAGAAGTGGTATCCACTCTTTCAGGACCACCACAATGGGTGAGATACCGTTGGCCATGTTAATTTGGACTTCTAGTTTCTGCTACACTAGATGGCAGCACCAAGACTCTTATTTAGATGCTTTTTTCAGGATTTTCATTTTTTTCTTTAAAATTTTTTATTGGTTTCAATTTTCTTATGGAATTTCTGTGGAATTGGGCAACTTTCCTTTGGAATTGTAGTATTTAACTTCTTTATACATTATTTTTGATTTCTCTTTTTTTACAATGCAAACACTTAATATTCTTAGAGAGCATTATAAGAACAATTATATTCTAGTTATGTAAATTCTCTATGAACTGTGCTGATCAAAATTATAATAAATTAATTAGTTAAGAAAGCGATAAAAATACTAACATGCGCACTCTAGTTACTTTTTCCGAGAAAACGAAATCTCCGTAGAAAATCAAGGGATCTGACTGTTACATTTATGCATGATTTAATTTATGAAAATTAGATTGAATTATAAAAAATACAAGTTACAATAATATATACCTAAGAATTGCCTCAACTTTTGATAGGAAATTTGACTACCTATCTTTTCACTAGCAACAAAATGCAGTGAGTCAAAAGTTATATAAGTGAAGTATTTGTGCAAAATATTTATCTAGAACTTTGTTGCTTGTCGATTTGTAGTTATAATTTTTATTACAATCGTAAAAGTATAGACTAATCGGATATAATTTGTATTTTAAATTAAATATTTGTCAATGTCTCAATTTTTCTTCTCCCAATGCTCTATTCGAATTTATTATTCAGCAAAGAATCAGGACACCAACCGTATGTGACTATCTAAATCTTTTTCTTTCCAGAAGAGTAAACTTGACTACAAAATCTCAATGAAATTCAAACAAAATCAGAACAAAAAAGTACATGAACATGGTATCCACAAGCTGTAGATTACAGTAGAGCACCGGTTCTCCATTGCAGCCTGCCCAAGAGGCAATTAAGGGGCGCTGTGGAGAGTTAGAGAAAGTCTCGGCTCAGGACAAAACTGCTTAACAAAATAAAGAAAGGTTGAAGAGAAGGATAAAGATTTATCACCAGGCATGAACTTGGGAAACCGTTTTAATACAATAACATACTAAGCACTGTACCATCCCGTAGCTCATTGTAAAATGTCTGAACATACAATAAAGTATGTTGGTGAACCATTCTTGGTGTGATAATGGATGAGAGAAAAGTTATGTGGCATTACTCCCCTCTTGATCCCTTTCTTAGCATAAATCTAAAAATATTTTTTCTGTATAATTTATAAAACTTGCATTGCATTATAGAGACAACAAGTTGCTGTAATATTTACTTCAAAATTCCTTGAACTCTTAAAAGGGAGTTTAACTTCACCTCTTTAAGCTGGAAACAAAGTATAGTAAGTCAAAAATTATCCATGGGAAATGTTTTCACTAAGAATTTATCCAAACTTTCAATACTTGTCAATTTCTAATTATAATTTTGATTACAAATTTTGTCACAATTATAAAAGTATAGATAAATCAGATATAACTGGTATTTTTAATTTTATATTGGTATAAATTATTTGCAAAAGCTAATTTTTTTCTCCCAATGCTTTTTATTTGATTTAATTATTCGGCAAAGAATCAGGACACCAATCGTATGTGACTATCTAAGTCTTTTTTTTTTCCGAAAGAGTAAACAGGACGATAAAATCTCAATAAAATTCAACCAAAAACAGAACGAAAGATACACGACCTTAGTATCCACAAGCTTTAGGACACAGTGGAGCACCGGGTCTCAACTGGAGCCTGCCCCAAGAGGCAATTACGGGGCTCAGTGGAGTGATAGAGATAGTCTCGGCCCAGGGCAAGACAAGAATGCCCAGAAAAATAAAGAAAAGGTTGAAGAGAAGGAAAAAGAGCATAAAAAGAGAAGATAGACAGGATAACTAAACCGGAAAAGCTTCCTGACCTATAGCTTGACAGGAAGGGTATCTTCCCAATTAGTTCTGGATTTACTTCGCACTTTTGCCCAAATGCCATTTCCATGTTTTCTTGAAGAAAAGGCAGATAAGATCCTATGTTTGTTAGAGATTTCTTCGAATGAATGTATTGAAGTTCTATGTGATGTGTTTTTTTTTCCGAAGGGTATCAAAGTTTTATTTGTTCCAGGGAAGGGATTTGTGAAAAGGAATATTATAAAAATGCCCGGATACTTCTAATTGGAGCAGATATAATTGGTAGAATTATTGACGGAGAGAATGAATTCTGTTTGACTGGAAGTATATTTATCGATAAGAATATTGGAAGGCTTTGTTTTCGAATAGTGAGATAAGTCCATGTTTGTTCGTTTTTGGATACAATGCTTTATATTCTAATGGATATATTGTTTTTCCAGCATCGTCTGTTTCGTGGTGACTTCCTTTTGGCAGCTTAAACATAATCTGAAGGAGCAATATACTTAAAATAAGAGTAGGATTGACTTGCATATCCATGAAAGTGATGCCTACCTTTTATAAATCACCGTAGAGGGCTAACTGTTCAAATTTCGACTTTCATTGCTTTCATTAGAAATTACGACTTTCATTGCCTCCTGCTATTTTAATTGCGTCTTCAATGTTTTTCATTTAAGTTCTCCTTTTTTTTCTTTGCCTCTTTCTTTTTATTTCACAACGTTAATTGTACTGTTTTCTATTGATTTTTTAATTGTTGATGTATCGTTAATATTTGCGATTTAAATATATTTTATTTGTGCGTGTTAATTTTACTTTCAGATTTTGAGCATTAGCTTTACTAGTTCTGATTTTGATTAAGTACTCAGATTTCTACTTAAGTATACGAGTATGGATGGGAAAATTCTCAATTTTTGTATAATATTTTATGATTGAATCTATAGGAAGACGCGAAGTCGGAAATCAGCATATGACACTCTTTTAAATTTTTCTTCGTCTGCAGTTTTTTTTACTTATTTATTTATTTTGATTTTGCTATTTTACGGTTTTTTATTGGTATTGGTCAGCTAGAAAGGTAATGATCATTAATCTAATTTTTTATAATGTTTATTAATTTTCTCTTTTTTAAAACACAAAATTGATATCTTTTTAGTTTATTAAAATTTATTTCGATTAATTTTACTGTTCATATAGAAAAAATATCCTTTTGTTTAAATTACAAAATTTTGCAAGATTATTTTGCCTCATTTGTGATTTAAGGAGCTATTAAAAATATTGATTTGGCTAGCTTCCATTTAATTTTACAGTATAAAAATGTACTCTTAACTCATTATATTAACTTGTTTTATTTTTCAATAAATTTAAAATAATAAAAAAAACAATTAATTAAAAAAATTGCTAAACCAATAAAACACTATCTCCAAAAGGGAAGCTTAAAAATATATTCGAACAAATGAGGAAAAAATACTAACCTTTACATTTTTGCTTTTAAGAAATAAAAAGTTTTTAAAAACCTTTTGAAAAAAAGAATATATTCTAATTTTTTATTAAAAAATAAAACATAACGATGCCTTCTTTGTTTATTTTTTCAAACGTGAAATGAAAGTTTATTTACCCCAACTATACACGAATAAGTTTAAATTCAAAATAATTAGTATTTCATTCAGACAAAAAAAAGCAACGAGAAAATAAACAAAACATAAGAAATTCGTTATAGGTCTGTTTACCTAGCAAATTTGTATAATGATATTAATAAATAAACTACAATAGTCGAGTATATTCATTCCAATAGATTTACTTTTGGGAATATATTCAACAAAACAAACACGCCATAGGCAGTTTTCTAAGACAAGGATAAATATATATAAATATGTAATGAAGAATTAGCATAAAAATAGCATAAAAATATTCAGCATAAAAATATTACGTAAGCTTCAGAAATATTACATACTCTTAAACGTGCTTACTGTCTCGTTTGAAAACTTAAATTAGAGCAATTTCTAAATAATTCATTGGCAATAGATGATATTTATAGAAAATACACTATTATAATTTTAAAATTTAAAGTGCATTTTAAATAAATAATTAAATTCAAATAGAAGATTACATAAGTTATTAGTATATTATTTTAAGAGGATTTGCTGTAATTAAGTAATTAAGTCCTTACTATTTTATGTAAGATCAAACGAAATAATATTTTTAAATAATCAAAAAAGAAAATCATTCTTCAGAAATTTTGCAATGATTTGTATTGTTTTTCTCTTCGCATTATTTAACACGAAACTTAATCTCTTAAGAATAGCTTCTTGAATATTGATTACTTCTAACAGTTATACTGAGAAAACTTGTATTAAAATGAGAAGTACTGAGTAATTTTGCAAGAAAAATTGGAAATATTTAAAAATCTTCTAAAGGATAACTAAGAATAATATTAATGTAAAAAGACGTTCCACTTATCATTTTAATTTTAATATTTAACTCGGATTGCATATTATGAAATAAAGTGGGTTACGTAAGGGAATAAATTTGCTAATTGAACAATTTGTGCAGTCGTTTGCCTTAAAACTAAGAGTTGGAATAACAAAATCACAAACTGTTTTAATGGTTCAGTCTTCGGACCTTCTAAGCCTAATATCTAAGCCTAAGTTTCAGGGTCTCAAGCCTAATATTCTCAGACCGGATTGTTTGACGTTAATGAGGGCAATCATTGGATTTTTGCACGTCCATAAAAATAATTTCCTTGTACAAGATCCTGTACCACTTTCAGATGATCACTGAGATAATTTGAGCAGTGAATAATTTCCAGAATAGTGCACCGGCTCTGCGGTAAGGCTCATATTCTATGAGAATCCTAACTTTTTTACACTCTTACAACATGCATTTCACAATAGTCTCCATTTTATGTGTTTGATCTTGCTATACCAATGTACAGATGAAGCTCTATATTCCCAAGCTACCTGGCATAGGAGAGTTTCCTAGTTTAATCATTTCGACTACTTTTGAACAATTTCCAGAACACATCACTCGACATATTTGAAATAGACATTTTCGATCAGTTATAAGTCGAATCTACATCCAATGCAGGTATAACAGCAGCGATTTTATTAAACATTACAATAGGTAGTTACTGACATGCGTCAAGATTTTTCCCGTGGGAACACAATATGTAAAATAGCACAGTATTTCGAAAACTTTAGGTTGTTAGAAGTTAAAAATTAGCTTTTATTAACAGCCTGTGTAACCCATCTTTCTGAGTTATCCAGTACTCAACTACATCAACTCTTCTGAAGCAAATCGAAGGTTCTCAGTTTCTTCTTTTCTTCATTTTTACTTTATATTTAATCCTAAACAGTTCTGCAGTATTATAGAAAACAAAAAAATATATTTAAAATAACTATATTTTTTAAAATTAAATTTAATTTCAAATTTTTCTTTTATTTTATAATGCAAACTTTCTCAGTATAACTGTAAGAAGTTATAATTATAACAAAGCATAGAAGCCATTCTTAAATGGCAAAGTTTTGTGTTAGATAATAAGTAAACTAAAGCATTACAAACTAAAACAATTTAATTCCAGAGAATAATTCGTTATTTCATTTCATTTTTATTTAAAAATAGCGTTTCTATTAATCGTACTCAAAATTGTAACCTACATTGTTAAATTATAAAACTATTTTCCATGAAAATTACATAATATGCTGAAAGTGACATCACCAGCCAATCAATGAACGAGTCACATCGCCATTCGAAATAGGTAACAATGCCATTCTTGGCATAAATGGCATTTCGCCAACTCTTCACCTTTAATGAAAGCAAAAAAATTCTTTTTAGGTGAGTCATATCGTATCTACTACACCCCCATTTCCATGAAAATGGGGGATTTAGAAGAATCCCGATCCAATAATCCTGACTTTACAATTATTCTCGCTTTTCCGTGAACTCATAAAAATGATCGCGATTTCTCTCACTTTTTGGAAAGCAATTCATATTCGGTTCCTGTTATTATTATATTTGGTATATTCGGTATATTATTATATTTAACATAGAAAAACTCGTTTGCAAAACACTGTCTGCATTATTTTCATATACATATACTAATGGCAATAATTTAAATTTACTGTGCATTTGTTGTACAGGGTGTTGCGTATTTACAGTACAGTAGTTTATGTAAATGTTTAGAATTCATTTGGAAAATAATGCTATATATGCATATATATATATATATATATATATATATGCATATATAGCATTATTTTCCAAANAGGGTGTTGCGTATTTACAGTAGTTTATGTAAATGTTTAGAATTCATTTGGAAAATAATGCTATACATGCATATATATATATACAGTCAGACCTCGATATAAGGTCACCCTAAGGGACATCGCAAAAGTGGTCTTATAAGCGGGGTGACCTTTTAACCGATTCATTAGCAGTTCGTGGCTAAGTACGTAAATAGTAGACATTATGACTTTTTAAAAATGGTAATACAAACGAAAACGAGCGGCCATAAATTAAATATTTAAGTCAATAAATTTCAACAGAATTAGTAAATAATTGAAGAAAGTTAAATTTTTAATTTTTTTTAAAATTTAAAATAAAGCTATTTACAAATTTCCTCAAAGTGTACATACATACATTACATCTTACCTTATTTAAAATGATCATTTATGCAGGTCTGTATCGTTTTTGGTTTCATTTCTCGAACAATGTTTTCTAGATTTTGTAACTTCTCAAAATGTTCCTCAGCTCTCTCATGGTTCGTAAAAAAATTTCGTCTGACATTTATTGCATTGAAGGCTTCCACTTGGGTTACAGCCACAGTCTCAGGATCACTGTCATTGTCCTCACTGTCCACAACTTGTGAAACAATTTCAGAAATTGTAGTTTGTTCGTTGGCTGTAACATCTTCCTAGAACTAGAGAGGAGTGATTGCCTTGTATGGAAGTTAAATAGGATTTTGTTAGAAAAGAATTCCCTCACCTCAATTAAAAATGACCTTATATTATGCGATAACGATTTTTAAAACTTGACCATATTTCCGATAATCTGTTACAAAGAATTCCCATTCAGTGAGCCGGGACTTTGGAGAAGTGACCTTATATGCGGGGTGACCTTATAGCGAGGTCTGACTGTATATATATATAAACATTTATTTGAAAATTATCATATTTGCCACCAACTTGACTGAATGGATGATGGCATATGACAATTAAGTCATCAACAAAATTTTAGTCATATTTTTGATGAATTTTTGTACTTATTAGGCAACTATTTTCCTAGTGTTTGGCTACTACTTTCATGCTTTAGGCTACTAAAAGCAACTATTTTGTTCATTTTTTTCTGTGGCAACCCTGAGTCCCATATGTTGTCCAAGCTTAAAAAGTTTTAATCTGTTTGAAAATCAAGATCGAAATTAATATACTTCCTATGACTATCCACTCCCTAATGGTAAAAGCATAGTCTAGTGTTGCCATAGGTAAAGAATTCTGCTGTGCACCACATGTAGCTCATTTCGATCGCCAATAGAAACATGCTGAACAAGATACTCATTTCTAAGAGCTTAATTATTTTGAAGTAGTTATGAATTAACTCCAGACATCTTTCTTTTCAGTTTCTAAGATGGATGTCCAGTGATAAAGCNTATATATATACACACATAGTGGATGTCACAAATTAGTTTTCAGCGGATAAAAAGTAACAGAAATGCTTTTGATTTCTCCTAAATCACTATGTATAAAGGTCCTGCAACTTGCACAATTCTCACAAATGTGTTTCGTTGCCATTTGAAACTTAAGGATGTTTCAAAAACCCAGACAAATAATTAAATATTACACACTCAAAATAACAAAATTGAAGAATCTTACCTCAGGAAGACCTACATGTAACTGATAGACTCCCGGCAATAAATCTTACCGAGTTTTGTCTATTATGGCCGAATCATTTATTGAATCATTAATGAAGTTTCTTTAAAATAACTAATATGAATAAATCAAATTTATAAGTATAGAACAATCATATTTTTCCGGTATTTAATTCTTAGAGTGAAATATGTTCTATCATTTCATAATTTGTAGGTTAGTTTTCGACATTCTATAAAATGCCGGATGAAATGTATTGTCTGTAGTATAAACATTAAAGAGTTAAATAAACTGCGTTTAAAAATTGGGAGATATGTGTAAGCTTTTTGAATAAATAAACTCAGACCATATTTTGAATTTTAAAAAACTGATTAATGGTTAGTTAGAAGTCCTAAAATTCAAATGCGCTTCATATAAGATGTGTAATTTTCTAAAAATAGTCTTTCATTCTCAAAAGTTAAAGACAAATATTTAAATTATATTAATTAAAACTGAAAGTAGATTAAAATTATCAATTTTGAAATAATAAAAAAAAGCTCAGATTCTCAACTAAACTAATAATGTAAAGAGCAGAAAAATTAACTGCAGTAATTTATACGACTGATTTAAAGATTTAAAAAATACATTACGAAAAGATAAAAAAAATCGCAAAACAGTTAATTGCTTCAAATAATTCATGCAATAAAATATAGATGCTTAACTCGTTAAAATAAAGCTGCAATCTATAAATGTTAAGTAAATAATAAAATGATTAAGTTATAATAATGAAAAGCTTTTAAGCGATATAAATTCAATTATAAATATGCGATATACAAATTTCCATTAAGGGACATAAAACAAAATGCATTTGTAATAATTATTTGAAATGGTATTTTTGGGATATAAATTTAATTATCTCCTTTTTTTCGTTCAAGCAAATGCGCCTTTAAATTAAGTGTTCATAAGAAATGAATTACGAGAAATAAAATCGGAATATAGCTTATTATAAATTAGATTATTTTAAAACTAAATTTTTAGAAACTATATTTAATTTTTCCATATTTTTTTCATTATTAATCTAATGTCTCCTTCACTAATAATGATTTCTCTTTTCTTAGGAGTGATTACTAATTTTAATTTCTCATATTTTTTAAAAGTTAACTTCGTTGCAACTGTTGTTTTTTGGAGTATATATAACCAATAATAGTAATATAAGCGTATATTTGAACACGTATAATTTAGCCTAAAAGTGACAAAATGTACTGTGAGAAATTTCCATGAAATTCAAAAAATTTAATATTAGTTTATCCCAATTATTGAGAAAATGTACAAGATCAGTAATTGTAAGAAACTAATAAAATTAATAGAGTTAACCGTTAATTTACACGTTTATTACTTAAAGATTCCTTACTCAATATAGTGCTGTATATCTATTTCCATGGTGGTAATAGCATAAATATGCAGCTACAAAAGTCTCTGATTCGAAATCAGTAGGTACCAAAGAGCATCTCCAATTCTGTACATGGGAGAACATGCAGCTTTTTCTTCCACAGAAGGCGAAGCTACATTATTACTGCCAGTTGCCAGTTACTGAAATGTTTTACAGTGTAGATGGTTAGAGCCATGGTGGCTCACGGAATTGAGCCTCCTCCTTACTATGAGGTAAATCTGGCTCGAATCCAGCGATGGCTGGTCAATACGAATTTCTCACCAACTTCTGCGGCTCGCACCAACCATAGTGGTGGCACAAAATATCCTCAGTGATAAACTCATGATGAGTTAGAGTCCCCTTGCCGTTAGGCTAACCATGGGAAGTTTTCGCGGTTTTCCTCTCCATATAACACAACGGATGTAAGCTCCTTCAAAAATTTCTCCACGAAAGCAAATTTATTCTTATACTTGATTCAGGAGTTTCCTTGCCTTCTGAATTGGGGTCAAAATTGCAAGGTTATGGAGCTGAAGATTAGTAATCGTAAGCCCAAAATTAGGTCGGTGTTCAACAAATGTTATGAAATAAAAATGTAGATGGATATAAATGTTTAGTGCTGAGATAAAACATAATTCCTAAACTTTTTGTTATTGTGTAAAACATTTCCACAATATCCTGTTTTCAGCCAAGACGGTCATAGAGGTTAAACATTTACCATTTCGAAACCAAATGCATGTATTGGCAATGTTTTGAGTTGGTCATTATTTCTTTGAGTAAAACGCCTAGTGCCCTTATAACTGTAATTAACTCCAGAAAAACTAGTAATGTTTATTTATACAGTCAGCAACATACTTTTAGTCATTTATACTCTGTGAGAAAAAACTTAGGACTGCAATTGTAACGGAGTTCAGAAAAATAAGTAGAATTCATCGTTAATTTATACTATTAAAATATAAATCTTCCTAACTCAATTCGGGAATGTAAAGTGTATGCACTTTTCCTTGGTTGCTAGAGCATCAGACTGTTAGTGACCTTTATCTAGTGTTGAAATCTTTTTAGAGTATATTTTTAAAAGGTAATGTAAGGTATACTCACAATTCCAGCTAATAGGCGAGAGGGTTAAGTAGGTTCAGGTTCCTCAATTTCGAGTTCAGCGGTAATGTATAGGTTCAAAAACTTTTTTTTTTGAAATTGTAGAATGTATTAAACACATAAAATATATTTAAAGTTACACATTTTAAATGTTTCGGAAGTAGTTTGTACTCTACGAAAGAAGGTATAACAGTGAGAAGGTATATAATATATCTATGGGCAAAATGTTTTTTTGGTTAAAGGTTTTTCGAAAAAAAATCTAGATATTCTTGAAAAAAAAAAACGACAATCAAAAAGGCTTTCCAGTATTTTTTTTCAAATAGTAGCTTTATCATCTGGGATAGTTTAGTTTATATTAATCAAATCCATTTTAAAATTTTCACGAATAAAAGCTTATGGAGAAAAAAATCTATTCAAGTAATCATTTTTACTTGTGGTTTTCGTTATCTATAATCCATATCTTTGCACTTGTAACAGCAATGATACATATTTAAATTGATATATTCTGGATTAGTTTCCTTTTTCAACTTTAAGTTTGCTTTATTTTCAGATTTTAACTTAAAAGGAGTTAATTTTTCTTTGGTTTGAGACAAAGTTGATTACTATAAAGCAGTGCAATTTCACCCATTTTTTTCGTGTATATTAAGTAGAATAATTGATAATCATTCATTGTATTTATATTTAATTACAATGAACTAAATATAAATACAATGTACATATATTAACTTAGGAGCTTACTTTTTCTGCTGTAATAAAATATGATAACACTGTAAAAATTTCCAAATCAAATTGCGTTAAAAAGCACAGAGTGCTGGTACTTTTTATCGTTAAATCAATTTTTACCGGAACATGTTGCGAAACAAAAAATCTGATGTACCAAATGTTTACAGTAATAATTACAGTGAAATCACAGATTCATTTTATTTGAATAAATATCACTGTAGAAATTATGGTTTAATATTTTACGGTAAAGATGAATTTTACGGATAATACACCCAAAGTACCCAGCAATTTGTATAGTAATTTGATGTGGAAAATTTTTACAGTATGGTTACGGATTATAATAGGATAACTATTTGTTTTATTTAGTTACAAACCATTACTTACTTCATTAAGTTGCCTATTTCTACTTGATTTTAGTATGCTAGGGAATTCCCGTTGTCTTCTATATCGAGTTTTAATATAGTTCATTTACTTTCAAAGTTCGGAGAAATCTAGGTCTTTGTCGTAATAAAGCATGATTCAATGCTCTACTCAATTTCACTCTTTAACTAACAAAAAACTGTTTTAAATAATTTAGAACTATTCAAAAGCATAGCTATAACGTACAGTTCAAAGCTTAGAGAAATATTAATCATTTGACAGATTCAGTTATTATCAAGATGAAATATAGAACTTAGTCCATTTATCAAGATCCTAATCATCATGGTAAAACTATATGCGTATATTGAATTTGAGTTTTGTAACAGAATATACCTTCAAAACTGACTGGTCGCTACGTATAATTTAATTTCATTAGTTAGGAAACGGCTTTGTGGTGAAGTCATCTCGAATGATATTGAATGATTGATGAATAAATGCTGAACATTAATCAATTATAATCTAATGCTCTTTCAAGAATAATTCATAAACATATAAAGCTTCTTTATCAACTTTAGACAGTTATGAAGCTAAGTTTTAATATGAATTGAATGGGCATATTTTTATTCTTGCAGGCTATTCATCATTTTAGAAGTATTGTAGTCAGAAAGTTAATAATAGAAGAAAAATAATTATTTATATTTGAATGGAAATTAGGATTTTGCTTTTTCTTCTTCTTTATTTTCACTTTTTATTGTGCTATTCTTAAACCATTTGTAAATAGAGTATGAGTCGTTTTATGTATAGTTTTTCTGAAAGAAGAAAGGGTTTAGTGTTATAAACCATTATGCATGCTCTTATGGAATGAATTCAACCTATAAATTGAGGGAATAGTTTTAAATAAAGTTGGTTTTGGTTAAATGGGTTATTTTTCAAAATCACGTTCATAGCATGATGTTTTAGGTATTCAATTCCGAAGAGGTTTATTTTTTTAATTTCATTTAACTTCATTTCAAACTGAGAAAAAAGTATGATCAACTACGGTAAAACTTACATTGCTTCTGGCTTTATGGGAATGGACAAGCTCTGTAATTTTTACCGAAGCCCTTTGGTTATATTTAACAGTAAAATATGGTTTTATAATGTGATAGAATTTGGCAATTTTATCATGATAACTTAGAGCATGGTTTGAAAATCATTTATTCAGTTTAATTTACTTTGTATTTTAGATTTTTTTACTAAATGCGAGGTAATAACTGCAATAATTTTGAGAACCGGATCGGAATTCCTGGTAAACTGTTAACGGTAATGTATGAACTGTAAAATGTAACGGTAAATGTTAACGGTAAAGTATGAACTGTAAAAGCCTGACATAACTCGCAGGTATTAAAAGTTAAAATAATTTAGCTATTTATTTCGATTAAATTTTATTAATAATTTAATTATTAATTGTAGTTCAATTTGTTATCGCGATTGTAAAGAAAATATTAGACAGTAATATAAGATGATATTTTAAAGGGATTTACTATCAAATATAATTTTATTTGTTGTTTTACGCGTTTTAACCATTAACTGACACAGGAATTAATTAGTGTCTTCTGAAATTAAAATTATTTATTTTGATAAAAATTTAATCTGATAAATATTTTTTTAATTACGATTTATTTTTTCATTTCCCATTATTAAGAAAATGTTAAACAGTGGTAAAAATGATATGGATTTAATATGAAAGAATGCATTTGCGTTGGAGAAAGAGAAATGTGTTTTTAGTTATTTTTTCTCAAGGCATAACCACTAACAGCTGTTGACGTACATTGAGAAACTATATGATTGCGCTGAAATATCTATTTCTATATATATATACTGAAAAAAGTATGGCTAAAACTACCTGAATATGGTAAAATTTACCACGTTTCCTGCTCTAAAGAAACATTAAAAAGCTTGTTAACTTTTACCGAAGTGTTTTTATAATAATTTTGGTAAGACTAAGAGTAAAATATAGTTTTATAATGAAATTCGGTAAATGTGGTAAAATCAAGTAATTTTTCTTGATATCTTAGAGCGTAACACAAAAGCTATTTATTCGGTATAATTTCATATTCAGTTTTGTACTTTTTACTGAATATGGGTAATAAGAATTAGAGTTTTTAATACCAGAATTTCCGGTAAAACCATTACCATATGAACGGAAAAATTTCCAAGGGAATGGTTCAAATACCTACCTATCTTCAATGCCTATTTTGGTCTTATTAACCTAGATTATGTTTTTCTGTCTACCAGAAATGTCTTCATCGTAAACTACGGTAATTTTGCCAGAATTTTCTCTCCGTGTATGGTTTCTGTCTTTTGATGAAAAAAATAAAACAATTTTCCAGTTTAATGCAATGTTTGTTTTAAAATAAGAAATTTCAAACATTCAATATTTATAATAAATGGGCAGTAATTATGCTTCAGACATCGTGATTTTATTTAAATGAATTTTATTTCAACCATTGCTGTGTCACATTTTTCCAATTATCCGCAAAAGTTATAAATAAATAAAACAAATATCAATATTAAAGAGTCCACACCGAAGACAATTACTTTTTTATTAAAATTATCATTGATTTTGATGCATTCAAGATTGAAAATGTGCAATCAATATATTTAACGTTCATGTGGTCCAAAATGAAAGACAATTTGAATAACGCGAAGAAATAAAACATTCGATAAGCTTAATGGAAAAAAAAGGTAGATTTAACAAGTGCACCTGGTTTGTTTTCTCCTCCTTTATTTTGTCATATGAATTAATATATGCAGTTGTAGCCATGCCTTGCGGACCGAAACAATACCAGAATTTCATTTTGCGTCGCGTGCGGTTGTTTTCATCAGCATAAAGCACGACATCAAATATTAATCCTGATTGCAGTGTAAATACAATATAGTTTGAGGTCTTTTTATAAGAATATCGAAATGAGTTGTGGGTAAACACATCAAGTGAATTGAAAACCTGTTTTTGTTACTCACAGAAATAAGTGGAACTGAAAGATTATTTCTGTTTTTGTGAGTTATTAATGTTCTAAAAAAATTTCGAATACTGTAAGCTCATTCAAAAACAAAAAATTGAATTTTGAGTATAATGAAAACTGTTTTTTTTTCAACAGGAATGAGTTATTTTCCAGAACTATTTTTTAACCTTAAAGAATAAAAAAAAAATGAAAAATCACGTCATTTAGTTTTTACACTGGGAAATAAAATGTATAGGATTTCTGGCTCTATGGGAACAGTAAAACACTCGGTAATTTTTATGGAAGCGCTTTGGTAATGATTTTGATAAAATTAACAGTAAATTATGGTTTTCTAATTTGTGATAATATTTTAGTTAATATGGTAAAATTTGATAACTTTATCATGATACCTTAGTGAATGTCATAAAAACCATTTATTCGGTTAAATTTACTTTTCAGTTTTGTAAATTTTTCTAAATGTATGCTAATAAGTATTATAATTTTAAATACCAGCATTTCAGTTAAACAGTTACTATTTAACGGAAAATTACTAAATGAATGGTTTAAATACCGCATGTTTTGGTATTATTAATCAGATTTCTTTTTTACCAGAAATATCATTACCATACGGTAAAGTAATTTTACCAGAACTTTATTCTTTGTGTACGAAAGGTTATAACCTGTACAAATTGTTGTGTAAGTACCATACTTATAAGAAATATATAAATCGGGGTAAAACCAGGCAACTATAAAATCATTGACGAGATTTACATTAAACGAAATACCTGGAAGTGGAAGATAAAAGATGTTAATGGGCTTGAAAATCATTTGTACTTTCCCGATCACCTCTTACTACCTCCCAATCTGGTTCACCGCTCAAACTCTGGCGTTGCCCTGGGGAAAATTTCTTCCAACTAGCCATGGCATCGAAATTTTCACAGACGAATCGAGAATTCAAACTGAAGACCATGGTACACTTATAAACAAAACTGCATATGGTGTTGTAGTGAAGATAAATGGCAAAACCATCAATACCATCTCGGCGCGCCTAAATAACAATAGCAGTATATATCTAGCTGGGCTTCTTACGATCCAGTCAGGGTTCTCCAGTAGCATTGATTACTATAAAGCAGTGCANTCAGGTACACTCAGGCATTAAAGGAAATGAAGAGGCTGACTGGGTTGCTAAGGAAGCCACTAAACTTGGCTAGATTGATTTTGAGAACCCGGGTGAAATATGTCAAATTAAATCTGATATCAAGAATATCACTTTTAAGAGATGACTGGAGGTCTAGTGACAAGGGAAAACAAACTTATAAATTCTTTAAAGACCCTAGCATAAAGAGCCTGCAGGCCAATTTTTACTTAAACCGGCTACTTACTGGCTGCGGAGTGTTCGGGACTTATCAACATATATATTTTAGGATTCTCAGCTTCGGGCAATTACTGTGGAGTGAGACAGGACATTAAGCATCTCATTAAGCACTGTCCAAGATTTCGGGCATTTCGTGGCACCCACATGAATGACTATGAAGAGGAACACCATTTCTTTGCTATATTGACCTGCAGGAAAATTGTGATTCAAAATATAAAACAAACCCTCGAGGGCATTTTAGCCCCAGATCAACTGACCCCAGTCATGAACCAACAATAGAACATGTCATAGTTATTTTATGCTGATCAACTTTTAGCCTCTTCTACATTTTGAGCTTTTATCTACTTGTGATTTTAGACTTTACATCGACTTTTATTCAGACATTTACTTTTAGACATTTACACTTAGAACTTTTAGCTCTAATTGATTTTTAGTTTCGGGATTTTGTTTTCATCTCTTATTTCCTTATTATTATAATCATTTTAATTCTTGACATTTACACCGGCGTTTTAGCTTTCATTGCTTTTAAAACATGCTTCTAATTACCTTAGTTTTTAGTTAATTCACTTTTAACTGATCACCACCACTGTCATTTGGCAAAATTTTAGTGTATTCTTAGTTTTTAGCTTAATTATTTAATGTGATAATTTAACTTTTTATCTCCGTATACCCCCCTCCTATCTTATTAAAAATATGTTTGGAATTTTATTTTTCACAAATGAAGTCCAAATGTAATATTTATTAGGGTTTGCAATTTTTTATTTAAGTGGAGCAAATATTAAAAAGAAGAAGTAAAACAAAAATACACAATTAAATACGAGTCACATTTGTGGAAAGCGGAATGATAAAATCAGAATCAGTTTGATTGCCTGATTAGCATGAAAAAATTTCTTAACTTTTCTTCTCCAATATTCTACCAGCTTTCTCTGGCCATTTAACAGGTTCGGTTATTCTTAGACACACCTACTTAAATAGTGATTCTTTTTCGATAGCATTTCGGGTTTCATCGCTAAGTAATAATTTGAGTATTGTTAGAAATTGCCTCCGAGGAGGACTTTTTGATGGAGCTAACCCTCATTTGCGTTACATGGAGAGGAAGACCACGAGAACCTCCCACGGTCAGTCTGACAGCAAGGGGACTCTACTCTATGATCCGCCTATCACTGAGGATATTTCACGTCAGGACTGTGGTCGGAGCAAGCCGGATGCGGAGTTCGTATCGACTGGGATTCGAGCCTGGTTCGAATCATTGGAAGGCGAAAGCACTATCCCTGTAGCCATCGCGGCTCATGTCCATGTTATTAAAAAAAATTACGATTGGATTGCCGTTGCATTTTGAGGAAGACTAAGTTTTTGAAAATCAATAATCAGTACTCGCACTTGTCCAAGAGTTATTACTCAGTGAAGATGGAACATACTATAGAAAAACAGTTCTTGACCGTGATTCGTTTTCTTTAAAATCTCAGAATTAGTTTTTATGGACAAAAACCGTTTTTCCCATTCGATCATCTTAAAAGTTTTTTGATCTTAAAAATCGAAAGTAAGAGATCATCTTGCTTAGAAAATAAATAATTTGTTTATGAAAATACACTTTATCAATACGTTAATCGCGATGAAATGAAAAGATAGCTGAATTTGGAAAATAATCAAATGTACATAAAAAAATATACTCAGAATACAGACAATAAATACCAATGCACTAAACAGTAATAATATAATATGAATGAAGTAATTTTACTTGATAACAATGTCTAGCGATAACGTATCATATAACAGTTCGCATTGGAAACAATTTTTACATCTCTTCAGTCCTTACATTTGTAAAAATTTTGGTATAGATCTTAAGATTTATATCTGACGACATTTAGCCCCTATCTTGTTTTTTACTTGCTCATTTTTTTGACATGAAGTTCATGGTTTTGTTAAAGGAAAATTATGAACAATTGTTTACATTACCGGATAAATAATTATTTTTTTAAAGAATACAAAAGTGTATAAGAACATTTAAAATTGCACTAACTTTTGAACACATAGGAATTAAAAAAAATTATTTTTAACTTTATAACTAAAGTAATAACAACTTCATATCCTATCAGCATGTCAAATCTCCATAATTACATTACAGCTGTCAGTAGGTCAGCCAATGTATTTTCTTTTATTACAAGTTCAACAATTAATAACTCTGAAACTTACAATCGAATAATATATTTTTACACACCTCCGTAGTTTTAAAAGTCTTACAGAATTTGAGTTCTAAAACAAAATGTTGCTTCAAGCAAAAATAATTGAGCAAAATAAAAAAAGCTCTTACAAATTTTAATAACTTTTCAATGAATTGGATTTTTAAAAAAAAATCTCAGTGTTAAGTTTATAAATAAATATGTCACTTTCAGCTTGCCAAATAAACTTTGATGTTGATCTCCTGTGTTCTGTTGCTCGACCCATACAGAGCTTTTCCAGCTAGTTTAGCAGTTATCGATTCAAGATCTAATTATGAAGTGTTAATTCTGTTTATCACATTATAATCCCGGGGCACTTCTTTTAATAATTTCAGCGTTGACGACTCGGCGTTATGTGCATTTTTTAATGCAGTTATATATAATTCCATAAAAATTTAATTAAAAAGAACTAATAGTTTTGAATCAATAAGGATTCATATCAAAAGTTGTGTAGACGGGTTCATATCAAAAGCTATAATCTTCATACATTGGATAAATATTTATTCTTAACTATTTTTCTATCTACTAAATATCGTTTTTATTTGATTAAAGATAAATATTTGACCTAGCGTGACAAATACGTCACGGGAATTGTGGGAATTCTGTGAGAATTCATCTGATTTGAAAAAGAGGACTGTTTTCACATCAAGTAAATGATTTTTATTCTTTTTAAAAATCAAGAAGTAGCTAACAGAAGAAAATATTCATTTAGTTAAAAAAAATCACTTTTTTAACAGGAACTTTTTATGCGTCATGGAATGTAAGAAATAAATCTGGCTTTAATGGGTAAAGAAACAGATCTTTCTTTATTTTGATGGCTATGTCAGACGCAAGAACAAATTAGCACAATAAACTTTGCTTTATACGTATAAAATACAAATAATCTATTAAATATAAGATAATATAAACTTTAGAGAAATTAAGCTGATTAGAAACAAAACCATTTTACACTATAACTCACGAAAAAGAATTATGAATATATTCTTATTCAAAATATTTTTTTTTATTCACCTCTAGCCTAAATACCTCCTGTTTTAGCTTGTTGTGAGGACCTATGGCACAAAATGCTTATTCCTTTCCTTAGTAGATTACAATATAATGCGTCGGCTATGAAAATCAAAATTTTCAATTTATGAGGGAACGGCACGTGATTGTATTTGTTTTTTACCATTTTTCCTGAAATTATTACCATTATTCCACTATGAATTACAACCATTATTCCAATTATCTATCTGAATCAACTATTGGCTTCTAAACAATCCTTTGGTCGCAGGCTTGTGTTCGTAACCAGGTCTTAGCATTAATAAAAATTGGTAATTATCTTTTGTTAACTATTATGCTAGGCAGATAAATATCATCCAATAAGTATTATTCTTTAATTATTTTCCTTTTACTTTGTGAAACATTAGATTTGAATAAGAAAAAATAATGCAAGCAAGTAATCAAGTTAGAGAAAAAAGCAAACGCAAATCCCACGATTCATGCATCAAACAACATCAGCCCCACAAGGAATTAACAAATATTTATAATCAATTACACAAAAATGCAAAATAAATTGTATAATAGAAAAAGTAAATATTTAAGTTATGTTACAATTATAACAACTATTTTATCTTTCTGTTGTTAACAAAACCAATTACCTAGATGAAATCAGTTACAAAAAATTAGTTGAAATAAAATGAAGCTTCACACTGTATTGGATATATTACTCAGATATTAAAGTTTTATCATGTTTAGACATTAGTTGTAAGAACTATTTTATACGTTTAGTTATACATCTTTTGTTTCGTAAAAATTTTGCACAAAAGCCTTTTATCCCGTTTTCAAACACTTTATCTGTTATTGTTATTTTTCTGAATTAAAAATACTTCCCCGCAATTCAAAACATTTTGTTTAGAAACAAAAGTTTTAAACAAATGCATTCTTCATCATAAGCAGAATTAAACGATTTCAGCAGGAATTTTTTCCCTTTCCATTTTAAGGCGGAATTTTCCGGAAATGAATTCAACTTTTGTCTTTTTTCCCGTCCTTTTTCTTTTTCCCCTTTACCAATTGCCGCATTACTAATTCCTAATTAAACTGCCGGAATTGACATCAATAATGAATAGAATCTTCCCTAAAAGTCCCTAGTGAAAGGGACTTTTCACTACAATAAACATATGCTAACTTTTACCAAGCAAACAATAAAATTATCAGAACTTCATTTTTCCATAATCTTCGCAAGTGTCAAACTACACAATGCAAATTGATTTTTTTTAAGAGTGTTTCTTTTTCGTAAGAATGAAAAGTTTGGATTTTGGAACAATTGTTTTGTAGAATAATTCGCAGTAGGGTGATAATTGCGCTTTTAATTTCTAAGGGAACGTATAAAGCTTCTTTGTTTTGTCGTTAATAAAATAACTTCGCATTTTAATACAGACAATTCTAAATTATAATAACGCATTTTTAAAATGAACATCGTGGCAACATTCTATAGATTAATTTTCTAATTAAAATATGATATTTTGTAATTGGAAATAACTTTTAGCTATGGAATGTTTCTTTTCTTTGTAGAAAAACAGAGAAATCATCGAATTTTTCAATGCAACTAATTAAAAGCCGGATTCTACTTCTTGAGTATTTTCTGACTCAGTTATAATACAGATTTAATTAACATTAGTTACTTGCATATGCAGCAGAAATACTTTCCACGATTTTAAATATCTCACAAAATAAGTTTAAAAATCTTTATCGAAATAAAACGAAAGTTTCCTGTCATATTTTACAAGTTCCTTACATTTTGTGTCTGTAATTAAATTGTAAGATAATTAAAAATAAGAAGACGTGTTTGGTAAATTGTAACTGAAGTTTATAAACTTAGTATCTTAGTAAATATCTTCTAAAAAAGAAAATTGTAGAACGTTTGTTGAAATGTTTGTTGATGGCGATTTTGCACTTTCCATCATATTTGTAAATTCATTATAGTTCTTAATTAAGAAATACTTAGAAATAAACACGAGGATCCGTTATTTTAGTTCTGTTTATCATGAATTTTGTCCAGAAATAATAAGAACAATGAAATATTTCTCTTTAGCCTTAGTAAATGAGTAGTTTAAAATATTTATCTTAACAAAATTTTGTAGTTCAAATTCAGTGTAGGAAATTCCGAAACAAGTTCCAGTAAAAAGTACAGCTGCTGGTACTTTATACCGTGAAATCCATTTTTAAAGAAACAAAAAAACTTGATTTATTGTATTTTTACAGTAATAGTTGCACTGTAGAGTAATTTTTCAGAAAAAGTAATTTTTCAGTGCATCTCTCTTATTAAATAAATATTATTGTAAGAATTACGGTAAAAGAATATTATATGGTAAAAATGGATTTTACTGTGAAATGGATTTAACGGATGATGCATCCAAAGTCCTTTATACCGTAATTTGATTCGGAACTTCCTAGAATGGGGAAGTGGATTATTGCGATTACTACTTATTTCATTTAGTTACAAACTATTACTGATTCCATTATACTTAGAATTACTACTTGTTAATTAAGTTGCGAATGTCTACTTGTTCTTATTAAGTTAAATATTCTAGCTGCTTTATTAGGTTTTGATTTACTACTTGTTTTATTACGATATATGATTTACTTTAAGGTAATCTTTTTTAAAGCAAAGTAAAGTATTCCTGCAACAGCACGTTGTGAGCCGATGGGTTATGGAACGCAATTTTTTAATCGATGGCATGAGTGTGGTAAGGTAGTCAGCACTGCGCACTGGCAGCTTTTATTTCCCTGACAAGATCATACCCATCGATCTGAATCTGGGTCCTCCTCCAGCCACCATTGTGCATCGAACCCCAGTTCTTCACAATGACATTCAGTGCATTAACCACTGAGCCATCTCAGCTATATATTTTTTATATACTTTATTTCTGTGACCATATGATTCCCATTATGCATGTGCCTAGCATGTTGTTAAAAAGAAATATATATTTTCGACTAATTTTGTCGAGTGATTTTGAGTTAAAGTTATGACTTGAAGTTGAAAAATTCTTGAAAAGCTGAGATGTGTGTTTTACTTTCTGATTTTTACTATGTAGTAAGGGCTTATGCTATGCAGGAGATGTAAAAAATTTCAATAATCGACATGTGTTGATTTGTTTGTTATAATCGATTGCTGTACAAAGGACAGCATGCATTTCGAAAAATAAATAGAAGTAAAAAATCAAGTATATTATAAAACATTTTCTAAAAAAAGAAAAAAAAGTATTTTTCAGAATTTCTAAATCTAACGAATGCTAAGAATAAAATCTTCAGACAGAAAGAGTTGTAATATCCTTACCATGCAATTTCAAGTATTTAATTATTACCTCTCCTAGGAATTTGATTTGGACTTGATTACTAAGTCATGTCTTGAAGATAAATTCAAATTCCTAATCTGACTCACATAAGAATGAAATGATTCTGCCATTGGAAGTAATTATATTTACGTCCCTCCGTTCTATATAATTTTCAAGGATTTATTGAATTATTTATTCCTCAATTATGAAAATGTCACTATCATACATTGCTTGCACATCATATTGTCCAAGTACTTTCACTTTGCGTCAAACAATATTCAATTTCAAATCGTCCTTTCAACTGGAACCGTCACTTATCTCGACCATAATAAAGAGTTCTAGGATACGAATTAGACATTTAATTCGGGAGATCTGACAATTCCTGGAAAGAAGCAGGTGTTGCCACAACCCGAAGTATAACTATGCATTAAAATGGAACTCTCTGAATTCAGTGATTTTTCCCATTTTGATGCATGACAACCGGAAAAGAGTTGCAAGTTTCCGGTTGAGCAAAGGAAACAGGATTATACGTTTAAAATTGTATAATTAATAGCAGAAAAGTTATTGTAATCTCTGCATGTCTTAACATTTCGGATAATGATAAATGCGCATGTTTTGTTCTAAAATGAAAGATTTCGATTAATAGGATTAAACGGATACACTCGCAATTTGAAAAGTTGAGTTTGATGCATTGGGGGTATTATTAATTGCTTACGTCTTTTTTAATGGACGATTAGTTTTAATTTTGATGATTAAAAAGATTTATATTGTTTTGAAAATAATATTAATGATACAGGGATTGCTGATTTTAAGAACAAAGTAATGCCATTAATCATAGTAAGAATGAAATATTTCCCACGAAAATAAAATGGGGTAAAAACTAAAGATAAGTAGGAAACTGCGATTTTTTTCCAAAATTCGTATTGGTTATGGAAAATAAATAAATCAATTGGAAAGCGCGAAAATTGTTTTTGAAATTTAAAAAAGAATGATTTTTAAAAGTTCATTAAAGATATTTGAGCAGCATAAATGCATTCCAAAAATATCTTTATGTAGTATATATCATGTTTTTTCTGTAATATTCGCATTACTTTTAGTTTGCAAATTTTTAGATTGCAGATACGAATTATTGATATCAGTCTAATGTCTGTTTTAGTTTATGGGAAGTGTAAGGTAAAATTGAGTAAGTGAAAACATACTATTGGTAGCAATAATTAATAGTCTTTACCAGGGTGAACTTATAAGCATTAATTCATAATGTTTATTTTTTGAATGCTTAAGAATTTATTTCTTTTATTTAATTTTTAAAAAATATAATTCAGATTAAAAAGTAAGAATTCATAAATTGAATAAGAAGTATTAAATAGTAATTAACCTTTCAAGAAAATAAAATTAGAGAAAATTGACCAACTGGAATTTGAACCCCGGTCATCTCTAGCAGAAAGTGGAAAACCTAACCACGACACCGCGAATACGCACAAGCTGATAAGTTTTCGTTTGTTTAAAAGTAAATAGACTGACGCTGTAATGGGATACATTTTTCCCTAAGAGCAGATCTGATGACTAATTTGTATCCTTTCCAAATTTTACAACTATGCTCTTTAATTTAAGCTTAGCTTTGTTTTAATAGATCGTGAATTTTCGATATAGGAATAGGATACAGGAATTTTCGAGTTGGGTACTTCCCTTAATCCCTCTATCACGCAAACTGCCACTTTTCCTTTTCTTTTTGTCATTCAGCCATTTCTGCTTGTCTTTGTCGTTCTGCACTTTGTTCCTTTTCGATACCATTCTGTTTAATCACTTCTATCCGCTGTATGATATTTCACACAAATCATCCAATACTAAGATGTCCGATAGGTATACATGAAATTATTTGACAGTACAATTTTCCTACTAACTAAGTTTTATATTTTCTCGTAGTAGGCTCACTGAACTTTTTCACCGAAAAAAAAAAACTCAATTAACTGAGCACATTAACCCAAACTAACTCTCAGAAGCTTCAAAATTATCGTCTGCTTATGTTGTGCTGCTTTTTATTTATGCTTATGCAGTCCAGAGTTTTTCAGACTCTTACTGCGAGCTTCAAGTTACCATCGGGGATCGAACCCCAGTTCTGAAGAATAACAGTGCTTTACCCACTAAACCATTATATCATTTTTATTTTTTAATCACAGTACATTAGTCACGAACCATTATTTATATTTAATATTCCAGTTATTGATGAACATTTTAACGCTTTGGCACCATGCCAAAAATCTGGCAATTGCCAAAAGTGCAGATATTTGGATTTGTCTTCGCGTAGATTAAGTTTAGGTCACTAGAAAGCAATATTGTATAGTGCAGAATATTAAAATATGGATAGAATTTTTTTTATGATGCTCATTATTATAATATTCTAAACAATCTCTTTTTCCTTATAAAGAGAAAAATTATCTCGAAAAACTGCTTTGTCAGATTGTGAAAATGGCAGATTCGTGGTTTTGGAGTTGCGAAGACAATCTATAGATCACAATAAATCCAATATCATTTAACGCTGAATACAAAAATATAGGTATGAAATTTCTTAATGATGTTCATTATAATTATTTTTTTAATAAACATTAAATAAACGATCTCTTTTTTCATATCAAATCGTCAATTCCTTCGAAAAAAAGTAACTTGATTTGTTTTAGTAAAATTTCCCAAACAAAAGTTTACTTGAAAAAAATAAAAATTGGCATAAAAACATATATTGCACAGTATTCTTCGAAGTAATTAATCTCCCAGTATTTGTTGAAGCGCCATAAAACATAACATTTTCACCTGTTATATTATTCCCAACCCTTTTACGCTTCCTTGTCTCAAGAAATACATGGTTTTGTTCCACTTATTTCACCTGTTTACTCGGAAAATTTGAATTTCCAGAATTTCCGTGACTGAATCACATTAAAGCAGTGAATCACGATAGTTTTACTTCGAATCCTCCGCACATGCATGTGCTGTGTTTTCACGAAACAAATGATGAAATCTTTTGTTATTCGTACACACTAAAGTAAGAATATTGTATCATATTACATAACAAACTATTGCTGTTAAAATACTTTAGTTAAGGCAGATTATATTTAAATATTGTTTTAGAAACAATATAAAGTTTCGTGACCGTTCTTTAGATTTTTAATAGCATGCAAGGAATGGGTAACATACTCATAATTGTTGTAATCTTATTAATAAAGCAAAAAACGAAACGTTTTTAAGACATTGATGGTATCATTGTACAAAATAAAATCTAAGTTCAAAAAGTAAAAAATAATTTTTGCTGGATTGAATGTCTTAAACCATAATAAGTTTGCTAACAAAATAATGTAAATTTGTTGAATTTTTTAACGAGATGTTAAATTGAATCATACCTCCCCTTTTGATTAACTGTTTTAAACCCATGACGCTGGTTTAGGTTTGGAATTTAGGCCAAAAACGACACCAAAGAATTTTCACCAAAGCGCTTTGGTAAAATGATTTTGTAAAATTAACAATAAAATATTGTTCTATAATGCTTGATAAATTTTGATAAATGCGATAAATTTGGTAATTTTATCATGATAACTTAAGAGTATGACATAAAAACCATTTATTTGGCTAAATTCAATTTTCAGTTTTGTATAGTTTTTGAATGTGCGGTAATAAAGGAACTTTATTTTTGAAAACCGTACTATATATTTGAAAACCAGAATTTCCCGCGAACCGTTACTATATGTATAGAAACCTTTTCTATAGGAGTGGTTTAAAACCGTATATTTTAGTTCTAATAGCAGTGTGTTTTTTTTCTGAATATTTTTTTTTACCCGAAATGTCTTTGAAATATAGTACGGTAATTTCACCAGGATTTTGTCATCGCTTAGACATTATACAAAAAAGTAAATCAAAATAGTAGTTAAAGCTTAAAAAAAAGGTATGCTGATTGAAAATATACATAATTTTTAAGTTATTCCCTTATTTTTCATAAACAATCCTAATATATTTTCTTTTCATATTTCAACTAATTATTATTTGCAAAATGAAAGTTTTAGCAAAAATAAAATTTTAATTCTATATTTAGTTGATTATATATTTTTTGTGAACGATTGTAAAAAATGGTTTAAAATGTTTTCAATTAGTTTCATAATCTATATTCAATTAAAAATTAAGCAGAACAAAAAACTGATTTTTTACAGAAATATGTCTAAGATTTATTTGTTAGTCTGAAATTACCAACGTTAAATTTTTTCGGGGAAATCTTTCAGTTTATGTTTAAAATATGTTTAAAAAATGCTTAATTAAAGTACAAATAAATTTACTTCAAAAAAATAGATGAACTAAAAATGTTATTGTTTAAAATTACATAAAATTAAAGATAAATAAACTAAAATCCACAAAATCATTGTTTCTGAATTTTTTTATTTTATTTCTTTGCATATATTTTTGAGCGGAATGAAAAAAAAGTAGGCTTTCACATTAGAAGTAAATTTAATTGATGATTAAAAACCTTTTTAAAAGCTTAAATGTTTTTATATGCTTAAGACACACTTTTTCATAGTAGGTCATTGTCTGTAATTTGTTATTTTTGCGTGCTTTCAGTCAGTAATTTTTAAATTTTTGAAATTATCAAATTCAAAAGCAGTAAATTTTTAGCTTTGCAAATTTGCAAATAAAATGCACTGGTGGACAAAATTAAGAGATTGAAAGTATTTTCGCACATTCATTCGCACAGGCAAGAAATCCGCACACCGCTCTATGTGTTTGACAATGGTTCTGTCAATGCCCAGAGCTACAGGCAGAAGGTCCTAGAGCCCTATGTGCGTCTTTTCAGGGGCGCTGTTGGCCCTGAGTTCATTTTTATGGACGACAATTCGCAACCACATAGGGTTCTCATGGTTGATGAGTATCTGGAAAGTGAGGATATTCAACAAATGGATTGGCTAGCCAAATCCCCTGACCTGAATCCTATTGAACATGCTTGGGATGCTCTTGGGAGAGCAATTGCGATGCGTCAACCTCCCCCCAGAACCATTCTGGAGTTAAAAATTGCTCAGGTGGATGAATGGGAGGATCATCCACAAGGCCTCCTTAATTCACTTATTAACAGCACGCATACTCGTTGTGCCTGCTGTCTGTTTGTCAGGGGTGACCATACACCATATTAGAGGCAACACACACTGTACAAGCCTCACTTTTATTGTCATCTTTTATCCTTAAGTTCAGACTACATTGGATTTATTGGCAATAGGTCTTGCCAGTGAATGGCACTTTCATTTTTGTTTTGCATACTTTATTATCATGGAATAAGCTATATCCATACCAAATTTCATTTATTTATATTCAGTATTTTTTGAGATATTTGGGAAAATGTCTTCCATCTCTTAATTTTGTCCACCAGTGTATTTGCAAATTTGCTGCTGTTAATTATTAAAGTTAAATCACTCCCACACCAGCCAACTTATTGGCATAGGTGGTTGGGGGGAAAGGCTGGTCAATTCCAAGACCATAGACATGATGGTGGCAATGTAATCAACATTGTGTATCGGTAACCTTTACTTCCCGAACTAGCTGGTAAACTCTCAGGAATAAAACTTCCACTTTCAACGATTCATCAAGTCTTAAGCAGTATTTCGTTAATTTTAAGAATCATATTTTCCACGAAATCACGTGAATTGAGACGAGATGCGAACCCTCAAATATATGACGAAAATTTTTCCACAACTCGAAACCTCATCATAGTGGTAATTTGTTAACTAGAATGTCGAAACTAGAATAAGACTAGACAATAAGAAATAAAACGACGAGCTTAGCAGACCGGAGGTGGTCAAAGTGCTATCCTCGTTTCCCTTAGATCCGGAGTTCGAATCCCACTGGATTGTTAAATCGCCTTCGAGCATGGGTGTAAATATCTCTGCGTTTTATCTTTCCTTGCTGTGTCCTGCCACCCATATGGTGCCTATGGTTAAGTGGTTAGAAAAGTTCATTATATTAGATGCTATTAAATTTTTTTTTTTTTGGGGGGGGGCAATAGATTTGCGAACTATTTCGGTAATTTTAACGAAATTCCTTTCCTCTGAAGTGACGATGGTTATTTCGTAACTTTGATAAAATTTTTGCTCGGAGCATGTGCAAGAATTTACCTCGCTGTTCTATCTGTCATTTTGTTTTTCAGTCGACTTTGATCCAGCTATATGGTTCCCACGATAAAATGATTATTAGAAAAGTTATATGCATTAGATATTACTATTTTTTTGGAAAAAAATAAAATTATGAAATATTTATTTACTATTGACAAAATTAGTTTTCTCGAAAAAGTGACCATAGTTATTACTTCGTTTGGACGAGATGTTGGCTCGAAGCGTATACCAGGAAATGGTTTTGTCAAGAACGGAGAAAGTTTTGTGAAGTTAGAGTATCTATTTTTTACAGCGTTTGCTATACTTTTATTGTTTTATTGTTAATATTTTAGTCACTCATAAAACTATGCTAGGATTAGACTATTTGAATGAATAAAGCAGAATTTTCTAAACAAAACTACGAGATCAGTAATGTAAATTCATAAATAAAAAATAGCTGTTTTATCGCCAAAGTATTTTTTTTAATATTATTAGCATGAAATATTAAATTAATTTCTAAGTGAATTTTTTTATTTAGAAAATAAATTTAACACAAATTCATAAATATTAAAGTCTGTCAAAAATTTAGTAGTTTTATTGTTTGGGCTGATTTCTATTTTTTTCAGTGAAATGATTTAGAAGAAATAATAAAAATGAAAAATTACGCTGCAAATTAAAAAACGTGTGAGTTTTTTTATGATTGCAGATTTCACAACTGTACTCAAAACAAATTTTTAGCAAAGAAATATTTTTCTGTCTGTTTCTTAAGTTTGTTTCCAAATAAACTTGTAATTTTTAAAAAACAACTTATTCTCAATGAATGGCATTTAAATACTTAAGCACATTTGATGTATTTTAGATTTCATAATCAAAGGAGAATCTTCAAATTATAACCCAAATTTATAAAATTAGCAAAACAAACAATGAAATGATTATGCATAAGGCTTAATAAAATAAATTATTTTTATTTAAAATTTATTTTATTACTGCCACCGAGAGAAAACTGATACTGATAATGCATTAGAAGTGATTACTTTACATCCGTACAGTTAACTTATGATAATTAGATTAACAATGAATTTCAGGTAAGATAGTGGGTTAGAGGCATAGAACTAATATCTATATAACCTCACTCCCAGCATCACAACAATGATACAGGAATAATGATACCCGGGTGATACTGCTGTGAACAATACGTATTTAATAATCAAAATTACATTATAATGTTAGGCATGGTAATGTATTCGAGCTAATTTCGATTTCTATATTATAATTTATCTTTGTAATGCTTTGAAACCATATGAAAGTACTCTTATAACATAATTAAATGTTAAAATTCTCGAACCATGAATCGAAAATTTGAAAAGGACGATAACGTTTTAATAAATTGGATTGAACTACAAGCATACACCATTAGAATTTTCATTTAATTCAGAAATCCGGTTATTTCACCGAATTTTCAAAAAATACGATAAAATAACCGGAACCAGTCCGTACATCCAATTAAAAGTAAAATTTATGGGAAGGAACATTTCTTTTTATCTTTACCGTTTTTAAACTGTTTCAAATTGGAAAGGTTGAAAAACAGAAAATCTAAAATTATACGGTTTTGTAACCATTTACAACTAGGATGTTTAAAAATCGTAAAAATGAACTCAACTGGATATTGGCATTTTTGGGCTTTTTGTTATGGAGTTAGAAGTATAGTTAGGCTGTGATTGAGTTGTATTTCATCAAATGAACCGCGAAATTGGGGCTTAGTTAGTTTATCTAGTGGCGGCATCTATCGGGAGAGACGGGTGATACTGTTGTTAATTTTTTTTTTGTGATAAGCAGTTCTGCGGTGCTGCCATATATGTGGGAATGAAGGTTTCGGACTCCAAGAATCCAGGGTCATCAACTGGAGAGAGCTGGACATTAGAAACTCTTCATTTGTTGAAAGAATATAGAAATTATTGAGATGGCAAAGCCGGATCCGCATTTCAAGTGAATTTGATCATTTGATAAATAGCATAACAGTTTTTAATATTGACCAGTCATAGAAATATCATATTAGTCATTAAGAAATATTTTCGAGGTGACAAAAGAGCCTGCAAAATGCAGCGTGATAATGAGACAGTAATTAAAATAATACAAATAGTTTGCTGATACTTATCATCAAAATTCGTTGGAACTCGTAAACTCATATTCTGTTCTGAAGGAAAACTGAGATAAGTTAATTTAATTCATTTGTCTGATACTTTTACTTCAAACTACCTAAACTAACCTTCAAACTGACTATTAAAATTTAAGCTACCATTTATCTAAATTGCATCGTTTCCAACTTAATTTCTGGTATTAGCGTAAAAATATAAAACCCATATAATTAAAATTTAAAAAAAAAGCTCTAGTCTGAAGTGTACATAACTAAAATAGTGAACATATTCGTCACAAACAAAAAAGTGGGGGAAAACAGAAGGTAAAGGAAGATAAATAAGATTAAATAAGATACATAAAGATAGAGTAAAAGTTTTAATTCGTCAACCTTAGACGTATTTTTAACTTTTTATAGAAATGTCTCTTTTAGACGTGGAATCATCTAAATGGAACTTTAAAGCACGTGACATTTTTCTAAAGTTAAATTGAGAATAAATGCTAAAAAATGTTTCATGTATATTGATATATTAAATTTTACAGCACTAGCATTAAAAAAAACGTACTAGTATAAATCTAAATTGCAATGCCACCAAGTTAATTTCATATGTTAACTTTTCGACTTAAAACCCATGTAATTAAAATATAAAAAGAGCTATTAACTTAAGTGTACATTACTAAAAGACAAAATATATCATTTCATCACATACAAAATGATAAGTGTAACCATAAGGGAAATAAAGATTGGAGTGAATAAGGCACATAAAGGTACAGTAAAAGTATCGATTCGTCAATTTTAGCCGTAGTTTGTACTTAATATAGAAGATTTTATTTTGTAACTGTTTCTTGGAATCGTCTTATCTGAACTCTTTAGCCTGTGACATTTTGTTAAATGCAAAGTGAGACTAAATGTTAATCAATTTTTCTGATGTATTGATATTTGAACTACAGTTAAGGAAATTGTTTTGCCATACATTGATTTTGCAACGTATCAAAGTATATTTTTTATGTTGATTTTTGGTCTTAAAACCCATTTAATTTAAATTTAAAAATAACTCTAATCTTAAGTATACATAGCTAAAAGAGTAAACATATCAATTCATCCCATGCAAAACGTTAAGATTAATCATAAGGTAAATAACAGATTAAGAGTGAATAACATACATAAAAATGAAATAAAAGTATCAAATAGTCAATTTCAGACGTTCTTTTAACTTAATATAGAAAATTTTATTTTGTGACTGTTTCTTGGAATTGTCTTATTGGAACTCCTAAGTCCGTGACATTATGCTAAATTCAAATTGTGGCTAAATGTTAATCAATTTTTCTGATGTATTGATATTTGAACTACCATTAACGAGCTCGCTCTACTATTAATCTAAATTGCGACTTCTCTAAGTTAATTTACCATGTTGACATTTAGGCTTAAAGCCCATATAATTAAAATTTAAAAAATAGCTATAATCTTAAGCGTACATTACAAAGAGTAAACGTATCAATTCGTCAACATGTTCCCCAAACACAATATCAAAGTAACCACTGTTCCAAGGAGATTGAAGGGTGAGGGTGCTTTTCTCCACCATCCGCTCCAAACTTCGAAAACTCCTTAATCTCATGTGACACAGAAACCTACTGTTTTAACTTAATATGTGAAACAGTATCTTCAAAAATTCTTAAGACAAATGGTCTTTTCCAAATCAAGCAGCTCCAAATGAGGCGTATAATGGGTCCCTCCAGAGAATCGTTGGAGGAACTTCGACATGCCATTTGTTTCCACATCCTCGTAAGCAACGATTTCCGTTCGCAAACCCTAGGGGTGGATAAGTAAACTATTGACATTTTGCTGAGAGAATGCACGAATTCAACTTTTTATAAATATCTCTTTCTTTACCTTTTCCTTTTGAATTTATGATTGCCCAATCATAGTATTTTGTTTATGGTGTAATGATTTCGTCGATAGATGATTATATATATATATATTTTTTTTTCAATTGTAGAACAAAATAGTTCTTTATAGCTTACAAGCTATGTAGAACTATTTTGTTCTACGTAGCTTGTAACTATTATTAGAACTATTGTGTTCTACATTGTATGCAGCAATTGAAATTTGTTTCAGAGAAAATAGTGTTTTCTTAAATTTTAAATAAAATGAAGATTTTAACTCTAGAGTTTGTAAGAAAATGTTCTAAGCTACATTTTTGAAGAAATTGAGATTTTACGAGAAGAAATCTTATAGTCTCGCGTAACTATACACGATTAATTGATTGTCATAATTATTTAAATTTCTCCTATCTCAATGCATAAAAGTTGTAAGTGTACATTGAGTATTTTCGGACTGGAAAAAATTTGCAAAGGAATTTAGTAACAAAGAGTAAACCAAAATTCTATACATATTCTTATTTTATTCAGAAAATTAAAGCGTCGAAAGTGTAAACGCACTGTGATTTGAACAGCATAAAACATAGTTATTTATGATTTTTTCATATTGAAGATTCGGGAAAAAAAACAAAGGCAAGACATAATTTTTCCCCTTTTTATCATATTTTATTTACTTAGAATTCCTGGAATTCTAATTGGATTCCTAATCCATTTTTGAACTTCAACTAGTAACGCTAATAGTAGTTCAAGAAGTTTCTAAAATTCATAAAAGTAATAAAAATTTATTTTCCTCAAATTTAAAAATAATATTATTATAAATAATTTTATAGTTAATTAATTAGAAACATACACAAACTCTACTTTTGAAAATACGTAAATTAATAAATATATGCAAATAAACAATTCGGAAACAGCTATTCCTCTAAAAAGGGAAATAGCCAAAGCTTCTATTTGTTTTCTTAATTTTTTCATCATAAATTCTTACTTTCTAAAATAGACAGAATGCTTACATGCTTGATTCTAAGATAACATTTTGGAATTCTCTAAAATATGAAGTCTTGTAGTTCTTTCACGTGTTTGGTAAAATTATAATATGGCGAATAATTATTTTGTAAAGACCTTCATAGAAGTATAAAATGTTTTAAATTTACAATTGAAAAATTAACAATAAAATATGGCTTTATAACATGTGATAAAAGTTGGTAAGTGTGGTAAAGTTTAGTAATTTTATTATGATAACTTAAGGCTTAAGGCATGGCATAAAAACCATTTATCCACTCAAGTTTACTTTATAGTTTTGTATTTCTTACTAAATGTATGCTGGTAATAAAAATTATAATTCTGAAAGCAGAATTTCCGGTAAACCGTTACCATATAAAAGGGAAAAATTATCAATTGAATGGTTCGTGGTATTTTTGGTTTTCTTAACCAGAATTATGTTTTTTTTAACCAAAAAATCATTATCGTTGACTGCGGTAGTTTTACTAGAATTTTTTTTTTCTGTGTGGAGTTATGAGGATCGATTATTTATCATGGTTTTGACAAGAAACCCACCAGATCATGATTTATATGCCACCAAATGCACCGGATTATCCCTGCAGTGCACTTGTCCTAGAATTGCTCAAACAGCTTTGTCAAGACTTAGGACCGGCCATATAAAGAGTTAGACCTTCAGAGCGAGGGAAAAAGACTTATGCCTATTGTCATTGCTTGGCCATCGCTTCTCCATCTCATCTTTTGGATTGCATTGGTGCCTCTAAGATGCAACTGATGAGTGATGGAGAGACTGTCTATGACTTGCTGATGCGACATGAGCATCTGGACTTGGTCTAGGGCTCTTGACCGAGGGGATAAGCAACAACAACAACACAAGAAATCTGGATCAAATTTGAGTGTAAGCTCACACCTACTGCCCATTTTTCGATGACAATATACTTCTTACAATGTGGCAGTTTTGCAGGTTGGGCCCATGTTAGGACTATGACGTTAGATGTATTGTTACGATGTCTATAGATTGGTAATCTGACAATAGAGTATACTGAATAAATTGTGATATATAGAGCCCAGATCTAAACCCTATCTGGAACCTCTGTGACGAAATTGATTCAAATTGAGTGCAAGCTCTTTCCTACTGCACTATTTTTGATAAAAACTGTGCTTCTTGGTAATTGTAGTTATTTTTTGAGGGAGAGGGGTTCCCAAAGCAATAACATGCAATGCATTTTGAGATGCCCATCCCGGCTTGGCAAGCTTGCAGTAGTGCAAGCGGAATAAATTGCACTGATCAATTTTCGGACATGAACTCTTTCTACGACTTCCTAAACGAAATTGATCACAGAATTAAGAAATTTAACAACTGTCCTTAATCGGTTGGATATCTTCATGCTGCTGTTAACTTTAGTGAGTGGTTCTAATCCTTAATAAGAAAAACACACACGCAAAAAAGCATTTGTATCACGAGGAGTTAAATTATGACTTTCATAATTCTTCTTGGGGTCATTTTTTCGTCCAGTGACTTTACCTAAATCAGAAATTTACCTTTCGTGACCTTACTTTTTTTTAAAAAAGGTATTTTTGTTTTTGTAATACAGCATATTCTTTATTAAATTCATGAAAGCTTTTTCAAAGTTTCGTAATAACAAAATGAGATCATAAAAAATTCATTCTTCGATTTGGAAGCGAAGCTCTTTTAAAAAGCGTAGTGATTGTCAAAGAAATTGCTTTGTTTCACGCTATGGAATAAATGTTTTCGATACACATTAAGGCTTCCTTAATAAAGAGTTCGCTTATATTTTTCTGTCTGAGAAATGCAAACGGTAGTCCAATTTTTCAGATGTCTCATTTGAATTCACGCTTGGGGGCAGTGATTTATTTATTTTTTTATCATTTAATGGGTGTGGTGCTTCATTTTCTAGAAGATTGTAGTTCTAGAGGAAACAAAATATTATTAAAAAGAAAATTTTTTACAAGTTATTACCTATTCTAATTTTTGCCTATTTTTGTTCAATAGTTGAGATTTTTATCAAGCACACACAGATTTTTTTTTCAAAAATTGTGTAGAACAGGGGTTTCCAATTTTTTTCGGCTACGTAACCTTAAAGGATTGATTTTCTTTTGGTGGAACCCCGATATAATAAACTAAGTTCATCATTATATGAACCAAACATATTAACCGAAGAAAGACGAACAATAATTTTGAAACGATTTGAGATGAGGAATTAAATGAATTTTTCATCGTTTTAGCAATAATAGTTTTAAAATATTATGTCAGATAAGTCAGATAATTGAAGTCACGAAATTCTAAGCTAGTTCTGAATTTGTGTGTAGTGTATGCATAACCTGAAAATGAATAAAAGAAAGTGAATTATGATTTACGTTTAAATGAAAAAATTTAAAATAGCTATAGCTCTGCTTGAATAATTTGAGACAAAGTATCGAAATATTAAATAAATAAAGATTCGATTTAAATATAATTACACGCTTCAAAAATTTTAACTAATTTAAATAGTCTTAATTATCTGACCTCCTATGATCTTTCTGAGGAACCCAAACTTTCCAAGGAGCACCTTTTGGGAACCAAAGGTGTAGACTATATAGCCCATAAACGTTTAATGCTTAGCAAGTTTTCCTTAAGCTTAATTTTTTTTGGAGATTTTCTGGCTATTTTTGAATGAAGCATGAAGTATATATTAAAAAAAAAACTAACTAATCTTTATTGATATGCATTTGCTGACTAATTCTCGAAAATGTAAGGAATTTGCAAAAATGTTTTGTAATAGGTAAATTTTGAAACATATTATTAAAGTGAAGATACATTTTTTCGAGCAATTGAGTAGTTTATAGCAGGCATCACTTTTTTCAGTTGAAATATATAAATTGGAACATTAATATCTTGTTCCTTTCTTGTAGACTAAAGAGGGAGAGAGTTAGTTAATTTTATTTACTCTTTTCATTTTTTTTTAAATATTTTTTTCTAATTTTTTACCTAAAGCGAAAAAATGTTGAGTCTGTCCCATTCCATATACGGGGAGGAGATTTTCACACATATAAAACTTTNCATTTTTTTTTGTTTTTGTTTTTTTGGACGATGGATGAAAAAGAATAATAAAAAATGGTGAATTAGTTTTTGTAGAATTTTGCGTTATTTCTTTTGTAAAAGGTTACGACTGACACTTGTAGCCTAAAGAGGGAGAGAGTTAGTTAATTTTATTTACTCTTTTCATTTTTTTTAAATATTTTTTTCTAATTTTTTACCTAAAGCGAAAAAATGTTGAGTCTGTCCCATTCCATATACGGGGAGGAGATTTTCACACATATAAAACTTTTCTTTCTCTTATAGTTCTGGCAAAATAATAATAATAATATTAATTATAAAAAAAATTATCAAATTAAAACCGCAGCTTTTAAATTTTTTATTAAATTATTTTCTTCCTTTAAATGTCATGTCTGTTAATATTTTTTACGACCAAAAGAAGTTGTTGTCGAGTTTTAATTGGTGATAACAATTTCAACAAATTTTGTTACACCATTTTCGAAAACAATTGTTACTCGTACTAACAGCGTTTCAGAAGAATATTTAGCACCGTAGAGTAGGTCGGAATTACGATAATGGATCAATTATATTTTGAAGTAAAATACGACTGAAACTTAAAGAGCTATCCATCAAAGAGCTATCATTTATTAATAGTCAGACTCATCCCAAACTGGTCGAAAATTTAATTGGCTATAATATAGAAAAATTATTGTTTGTAGTGCTCAAGAAATAATTACTTTTCTTTGTCAGCAGACGCAAAGATTCTGTGGAGATTTGAGAACTCTTGTTTGTCGGAACGAAGTTGAAATTTCAAATAATGGGGAATTTCTCTATTGTGTCAGAAAAAAATGAAGCTTTGCTTTGTCAGCTTGCTTGTCATAGCATGCCAGAAAGAGGATTAAATTTTAATTCCACCTTCGCAAACTTGCGGAATATTTCATGTCTGCGAAGAGCATGTACGTGACTGATTACAAAGGGGAACACATTTTTTGTTGTATTTTATACAAATATTTGATCTTACCTATGCGGAGTGTAAGATTTCAAATTCTAAAATTAGTTTTGTTCGAAAATCTGCAGATTTGCTTTGAAAATGATAATATTAGTTCAACTTATTTTTTGTCGGAATTTTAAAGTTTATAAATAGCGTATGTTTCTGCGCTGAAACAAAACACTTCTTTGCTAAAAATAAAACACTTCTTTACTAAAAATAAAACACTTCTTTGCTTATTTTAAAATAACACTTAAATCCAAAATAATAATCTTATTGTATCCCCTCATAAACTTAAATGTATTATCACCTTCTTTCTACCAAACCTTATGTAGCAGAGAAGTGAGGACATTTAGTAATCACTTAAGTGAATTTCGAAAATTTTTGTTTAGGAAAATATTATTAAATTACATAAAAATTGTTGCTTTTAGAGAAAAACCAGTTGTGCGTTTCAAATCAGTGACGCAGTAATATTTAAGTACCGTTCAAAAACCTCATGCAGAAATCTCACGAAAACGAAAAAAAAAAGAGAAAAAAATTAGTTAACGTAATGAATGATACTGACATTTCTGGAAAAAAAACCGGCCATACTTTTGGTTAATAGAACTAAAATATACGATATTTAAACTATTCCTTTGGCAATTTTTAATTTTTCCGTTTATATGTTAACGGTTTACCGGAAATTCCTGATTTCAAAATTATAGTTTTTATTACTACAGATTATGTAAAAAATAAAAAAATAAATTTAACAGAATAAATGGTTTTATTCTCTTCTCTAAAATATCACGATAAAATTAAAAAAATTTACATTTTATTTTAGTTTTTATTACTACACATTTAGTAAAAACTACAAAAATAAAAAATAAATTTAACCGAATAAATAGTTTTATTCTCTTCTCTAAAATATCATGATAGAATTACAAAATTTCACTTCATTTACAAGATTTTATCACATATTATGAAGACATATTTTACTGTTAATTTAACCAAAATCATTACCGATGCACACTGATAAAAATTAATGAACTTTTTTGTGTTCCCATAGAGCCAGAAACACGGTAACATTTACCATATTCTCGTAGTTTTGACCATACTTTTTATCTGAGTGCAATGTTATTCATAAATGAATCATTTATATTAGTTATCAAAAACGCAGTATAGTGAAAGAAATACCTGTTTTGGTAAGGCAGTTTAAAAGAAGGATAAATTGTTCTTTTTATAGACTGTAAACATAACTTTTCATTGTAGTATATACTTTTCAATTGGAATAAAATAGCACGAAGTGTTTGCTTTTGCTAAAATAAAATCAAATAACTTTGTTGTTAAAACTATTTACAAGTTCCTTTTCTAAGTCATAATTAACAACCAGCTGTAAGTAATGATGAAAACTATTCCCTTACTCAAAAGCAGTTTCCCAGTTAAAGTAATAAGATAATTAAGCAGGTTTTGTGAGTAGTTCCAAGTTGTTTATAGCTGTTTTAATACAAATTCTGTGGTTAACAAAATTTAGTTCTCCTGTTTTAAGATAGTTTCACTGTTTATAATATTTAAATTTTAAAAGCATTTATTCAAGCTTTGAAGCACAGAAAAATATTTTAGTAATAAATTTTAGGGACGAGGTTTACATTTTGTGAACATGATTAAAAATAAAGTTTAGCTTTAAATACAATTATAAAATTGCTTATAAAATTAGGAAATTTTGTAAAAGACAGTAAATTTTGAATTTTGCCTGTATATGTCGCGCTGAAAATAAATTTGATAATAATAAGTTACACTTTTAAGTATTTTACTAGCTTTCTTCTTAAGTCTTGGTTTGAATAAAACTAAATGAAGTTCTAAAAAATTTTGTATTTAAGAAAAAAAATGGAATGCTTAAATTTTGTTTGTATAAAGTAAATTGTATCAACAAATTTTGGCTCAAAAAACTAAACTTTCTAGTATACTGCGAGCTTCATTTTGTTACGTTTTACATGACTCGGTTTCGTGTCTATCAGCAATAGGTAAATATTGTACTCGAAATTTGAATCTTTTCCGACCAAATAAAATGCTCAAACTTCAATTTGAACTCTGGATGTTAATGCAAATATTAGCCGCTATAAAGAGCTTGTGGAAATTATTGTTATTTTATAAGTAAAGAACATTTTATGCCTGTTAAAATTTCAGTAATTTTCCGGCATGAACAATGCAACAGGTGCAAATTTAAGATAAGAATAAATATAGTTTTCCACCACTTAAAAAAATAATAATTGAAAAATAGTAAAATTAACCGTTTCCCCCCCCAAAAAAAGAGTCGGTAAAATAACGTATGGAGATTATGTGATTGCTAATACTATCTACTGTTTGATCTAAATTGTGGTACTGGTGAGTACACATGCTTTAGTATTATCTTATCAACATCAGTAAAAATGAATGGTAGTCTGTCGCCAATAGCCCATTAGTGCTGCTCGAAGGAGACGTTAACAACCCAATGATTATGCAACTGAGAAGTTGGAAATTGCAACATAGAAAGACCCTTCTAGAGCCTCGCGAAAAAATATCACTTCAAAATTATTTTATTCTGGACAATTGAAAATACACGACATTTCATTAAGCAATATATTGCTTTCTCTGCAACAGATTACATATCCCTACTCTAATTCTAATAGCTTCTAAAGTAAAGAATTCATTGGACAATATCACTTTAAAGCTTTATTTCCACATTCACATGTATTGTCTCTATCAGAAAACACGCAAGTGCGATACATTAAAGGGAGATCTACACCCATTATATATATACATACCCTCCAACTGCTACGGAATTTCCGTAGTTTCAGAAATCTTCTTTTCTGACGGTAGCAAAATTATGTCTTAATATTTAAAAAAAATTAATTTTAGCGTAACTTGTCCACTATAACTTATAAAAGTGCAGGCCATATGGCTAGATTCTTAAGTTCTGATAAAAGTTTCATGAGAGATACATTTGCTTTAAAAATTTCTACTTTGGTTCGCTACCACTAGAAAGAATTATTTTCAAAATCCTCATAAGTTGGAGGGTATGTATATACGAAATGACAAAAAAGCAATATAGAACAACTTAAAAATATTTCACCGTGGCTAATGAAATGAAATGATTAAAAAAATTCCGACTATTGACCTCTGTATTGTATTAACGTCATAATTAAGGATGGATATCAGATTGTTGTCCATCACTAATTTGTGTAGCTCTAGAGAGATGCTAACAGTGAAATCGTTATATGATTTCTAAATGGGAAATAGAAACCTGGAAAAAAATACCACTTAAAAAATTATTTAATTCTGAATAATTGAAATCACATGAAATTCATTAAGTAAAATTATACATTGTTTTTCATGCAATACATTACGTATCCCCAACCTAATCCCAGCAGCTTAAAAATAAAACAAATTTATTACACTATAGCTCTTTAAAGCTTTATCGCCACATTCACATACATTACCTCTACTAGAAAACATATAAGTGTGATACAATAAATGGAAACATTGTCCCATTATACGTGTAAAAAGTGGCAGGAAAGCAAGACTAAACAACATAAAAATATCTGAAGCAGACTAACGAAAAAAAAAAAAGATTAAACAAAAAAATCCAACTATGGACCTCAGTATTGTCTTAACGTCATAATTAAGGATGAATAACTGACTGTTTCCCATAACCCATTTGCTCAGCTCTAGAGAGACCTACACACGTTCTAAATGTGAAATAGCAACCTAGAAAAAATATCTCTTAAAAATTATTAAATTATAAATAATTGAAAATACATGGCAGTTCATTAAGTAAAATTAGATTATGCTTTCCGTGCAATACATTACATATCCCCACCCTAATCCTAACAGCTTCTAAAATAAAACAAATTTATTACACTATAGCTCTTTAAATCTTTATCGCCACATTCACATGTATTACCTTTACTAGAAAACATATAAGTGTGATACAATAAATGGAAACATTGTCCCATTATACGTGTAAAAAGTGGCAGGAAAGCAAGACTAAACAACATAAAAATATCTGAAGCAGACTAACGAAAAAAAAAAAAGATTAAACAAAAAAATCCAACTATGGACCTCAGTATTGTCTTAACGTCATAATTAAGGATGAATAACTGACTGTTTCCCATAACCCATTTGCTCAGCTCTAGAGAGACCTACACACGTTCTAAATGTGAAATAGCAACCTAGAAAAAATATCTCTTAAAAATTATTAAATTATAAATAATTGAAAATACATGGCAGTTCATTAAGTAAAATTAGATTATGCTTTCCGTGCAATACATTACATATCCCCACCCTAATCCTAACAGCTTCTAAAATAAAACAAATTTATTACACTATAGCTCTTTAAATCTTTATCGCCACATTCACATGTATTACCTTTACTAGAAAACATATAAGTGTGATACAATAAATGGAAACATTGTCCCATTATACGTGTAAAAAGTGGCAGGAAAGCAAGACTAAACAACATAAAAATATCTGAAGCAGACTAACGAAAAAAAAAAAAGATTAAACAAAAAAATCCAACTATGGACCTCAGTATTGTCTTAACGTCATAATTAAGGATGAATAACTGACTGTTTCCCATAACCCATTTGCTCAGCTCTAGAGAGACCTACACACGTTCTAAATGTGAAATAGCAACCTAGAAAAAATATCTCTTAAAAATTATTAAATTATAAATAATTGAAAATACATGGCAGTTCATTAAGTAAAATTAGATTATGCTTTCCGTGCAATACATTACATATCCCCACCCTAATCCTAACAGCTTCTAAAATAAAACAAATTTATTGCACTTTATCTCTTTAAAACTTTATTGCCACATCCACATATATTGCCTTTACCAGGAAACATGTAAGTGTGATACATTAAATGGAAATCTACACCCATTATATATGTAGGAAATGGCAAAAAAGCAAGACAGAGCAACATAAAAATATCTGATGAAGGCTAACAAAAAAAAAAAGATAAAAAAAATCCAACTGCAATTTTTCGTCGTGTCGCACCCCCCTATATCCGTCGCCTGAAGCATGTGAATGCGTTTTAATTCTTGGTTTGGTCGTAGCGATAGGGGTTTGAATTATGGCCATCGTAAAAAAAACTACCCTGTCTTATAACGCTCTCAGAGTATTCCATACTTCGTTCTATGAGACTCTAGAGACGGCTTCTGATCGGGTGGGGTACTCGGTTTACTTTTGAAAGATAAAAAAAAAAAGAATAAAAAAATAATGTTCTTTTGTTTTTTGATCACTAAAATGGAATATGTTTCCCCTGGGGCGTTCCCTTGAAATCGTAAATATTTTGATTTCTCTAACCTTTTTTTCAACCCCTTTTTGTTCTTATTATAGTTTTTCGTTCTTTTTTCCCATTTTTCTCTCTTTCTTTTAGCTTCATTTATGTTGTTTGCGGAAGTCGAGCTTTTATTTTCATAATTTTTTTTTTTTTTGCTTCTTCAGTGTGAGCTGTAAATTTTTTGCACGTAACAAACTGGATATTCGTTTGAAAAGAATTGAACAAGATTTTTTTTTAGTTGTTGCTGTGTACCGTGTCAGTGTTAAAGAAATATGGGGCGCTTAATAAGGCAGATAGGAGTTTTTGTTCCGTTATTTAGTGAGCTCGTTTTTTTCTGTTACCGACATAAATTGAGATATTTTTTTCTTAATAATATTGGTGAACTTTACTTGTACATAAAATGCTCTTTTGGGATTGTTTAAGGGACTAAAAAGGTCATATACTCTCTTTCTTGCAGCCATCTTTGAACATTTAAATTCATCGACTAAATTAGTCTTTATATTTTAAGAAAGGTGCTGTGAATATTTTTATGATCTTTTGGAATTAGAGAATGCTAATATTTTCCTTAATAGTTACCGTGTACATATTATAGAATCTGACTGTTAAAAGAAAAATGAGACTTTTAAACTTCTGCAAAGAAATATTAGCCGAAATTACAACTCGATATTTTTAGGAGTAAACGACTTTTTAATTTTTCTTGTATTGTTTTCAATAAAAGCAAATTAAGTGAAAAAAAGATATCGCATGTCTTAAATATATTATGCATTTTTGAAACAATGAATTTTTTATTGTGGTTGATATTCCTAATAGTGTTCTAATAGAAGAGTTCTTCCAATGTTTAAAATTTACTAAGCTAAAAACCTTATACTAGGCTATAGAACCATGTACTAGGTTTAATTTTATTTTATTTTAACTCAGTCGGCGCTTAACGTTTAATCCAGTTACGAGTTAAAGACTATGAATGTTCATCTACATAGCCTTGTAATTCCGTATCCAACCTAGAAGACAAGTGAACTACTGGATCAATCATAGGGGTAAAATAGCCTCCAGGGAGGACATTATAATGAAACTGTCCCGTATTTGTTGAATGGAATGAAAAATCTCCGACAAATAGCACCAAGTCAAGGGGATTCATACCCATGATCCATCTACCACTGAGGATATTTCCCATCATAACTGGGGTTGGTACGAGCCGGGATCAGAATTCATATAGAGCAGTCATTACTGGGATTCGAACCCGGGTCACCTCCTTATCACCTGAGCCACCACGGCTCACTAGGCTTTTTTTTTATAACAGTCGTTGAATAGCTGACAAAATTTTGAGTTTACAAATGCTTATTGTTCAACTCCGAAGTCTTGTAATTTTGAGCTCAGTCCATAAGACAAGGGAACTCCTGATTCAAGTATTTGGAAAACTTTGCCTTCGTGGAGGACATTTTGACGGAACTAACCCACGTTTGTAATACATAGAGAGGAAAACCACAAAAACCTCCCATGGTTAAAATTACGTCAAGGGAACTCAAACCCTTGATCTGTCTACCACTGAGGATATTTTACGTCAGCACTGAGGCCGGTGCAAGCCGAGAGAGGAACTCGTTTCGATCTGCCTTTAGTTTGATTTGAACTCGGACTAGGCATTAATCAGATGGATGTGTGATGTGAGATTATTGTCAAAAGTTAATTTTTTTCTTTATATATATCTGTATATATATATAGCAACCCCTCCACCAATGTTCAGCTTAACTTTACATTTTGCTTGTAACATGCTATTTAAGAACAACTATCTCGAATTACGCTCACCTCGAATTACTATCTATGAAAGAGTTATTACTTAATTTTATTTTCAATCGATGGAATTCAAGTTAAGTAACATACGAGAATTTTAATTCTAAAATTATGGTAAAATAATCGGCAGCAGTCTGTCTATCCAATTAACCGTGGAGTTTATGGTAAAGAACACTTTTTTCCGTGACAGTTTTGAAAACGTTTTCGACTAGTATGGTTATAAAAACCTGAATACAAAACTAAATGGTTTCTTGACCATTTAGAACTAGCATGGTTTCAAAAACGTAATAAAAAAATTAATAACTAGACATAGGAGCTGGGCTTTTCGTTATGTAAATGGGCATTGGAGAATGTAGGATACTGGAAACTCATCACGTGTTGAGGGAAGTGGAGAGAATGTTAGGTTTCAACGCTGAGACTCGAACCCTGGTACTGTTGATCATGAGACTGACAGATTAGCCCTCTCTACTGTATTATGTACGCAGTTGCAAGAAGCTTAACAGCTTCTTTAGTTGGGCTTAGCTGGTGCTCTAAAATTCTCGTTGTTTAACCTTATTAATTAAGATCAGATAATAAGCGCTTTTTCTAAGCGCTAGATTACCATCATATTTGTAGTAATTTTGAAGTTTTGTTTGAGAGAATAGTGCTTAGAGAATATTTATATTTCTACTCATATTTGAAAATAAAAACACTTTTAATGAATTAATAATAAAATTTCATCATATAGAAATTTTAAGGGGTCACAAAAAGAAAATATTTTTGATGATATATTTTGAATAAATCTTTGTTGAAGAAATAATTAAATTTGTTGCTTTGTAATACTTTTGTTAAACGACTTGGCCTGATTTAAATGTGAAAGTGCATTAAACCATTCTTAAAAAAACATTGTTCACTACGAATTTTTTCTTGATATTTTAATTTATATATCTATATATTACGTTAATATGAGAAATGGGACAATAGTATAGAATATATAGCATTTTTGGACAAAATATCGACCATTAAAATTATTATATACTTCATCTTGTCATTGTGCACACGGAGTAAAAATGCTAGTAAAGTTACCGTACTGTAAGCGGATGTCATTTCTGAGATATGAACCATAATTCGAGTAAATAAAACAAAAATATACCGTATTTTAGCTTTACATTTCGTAATTTTTCAGTTCATATGTCAAGTTTCATACAAAAATTCTGGTTTTCATAACCATAGTACTTAATTATCACACGCTTAGTAAAAAATACAAACCAAAACTGAAAAAAAAAAATTACCAAATAAATGATTTTTATACCATGCTCCAAATTATCGATAAAACGACCACATTATCTCATTTACAAAATTGTATTATATAATAAAAACTATGCTTTTGGGTTACTTTTACCAAAATCATTACCTAAGCACGTTGGTAAAAATTATCGAATTTTACATTGTTTCTATACGCGGTAAATTTTACCGTGGTCAAGTAGTTTTAATCATATGTGTCATTTTTTTCATAACAACGATGAATAAAAACTATATTAGCATTTATTTATTTTTAAAATGAATACCTCAATTTACTTTTATAGGTAGGTAACATAACTGCTCTTAAATATCATTGAATATTCTTCGTAAATTCTAAAACAGCATTTTTAAAATTGAAACACCGTGTTAAACTGAAAGCAAAGTTACTTTAGTATAAACACTTCTGAAATTTTAAATGAAGCTCAAAATATACATGGATATAATTTTTACAAACATTTTAAATATATCAATCAAAAGAAAAATCTTTCTTTCAGTCTTCGTTAAAAATTTATTTCTACACGCAAAGCACATTATCGTATTGTTCCTAGCCATAGCATTTCTTGCATAGTTTTTCTTAAGGCATTATCTTTAAAGTCTTTTTCGCAAATCTTTAAATATTAGGTTTAGATGCAATAAGATATTTTTAAACCTTTCACATTTTCCATTTACCCCCGGGGAACATTTTTCTCAATTCCTTATCAAGGCATAGCTTGCTTTCAAATAAATTATTCAAAATGTAATTTTTTTCTCCTGAAAGCAAAGTCATTTTGTAAATAACGAATCACTCAAATCCATTAAGAGAGTTTTTACTTCAAAACGTATTTTTTTTCATTTATTGGCATTAAAGCAAAGAAAATTATTTTGATATCTAAGAGGTTATTGGAATAAACTTATTCTTATTTTGATTTCATTGAATGTAATAACGTTTGTTTTAAAATTAAAAAAATTTTTGTACTGATTCTGCAACTTATATGTATTAAGCCCTTTTTTATCATTAATCTAAATTACGTTTTTTCTTTGCTGTCAAATATTATTTGCTAGATAGTTTTTTTTTTAAATTTCCAATCAATGAAGGAGTATTAGTTCACTTACACATATGTATTGTTTAATATCAGCATACTTAATTCTCATACCACTACTAGTCACAATTTCAATTATTGACAATTCAACAAATTCATTTTTTTTTTGTGCAGATTTAGTGAATTTGTTAGTCAATTTGTAAATGCAAGAATTCTCAAAAATATTCCGATTCCAAATACTTATGCACGTATTGCTTCTATATTTTATATAAGCTATAAATAACACAATAATAGTAAGAAATTATTAAATTTAAAACTGCACCCACTTAATTCATGGTCATGTGTTCTGGAAAGGATTTTTTTAAGTACTTTGATGGATTAATTTATAAATCATTTCTAGTTTGGTACATTCTGTATAAACCTTTAACACAGATGGGACACAGGTGACCTTTATGCATATATTTTTTTCTGTCGTTCTAATTACGAGCAAAAATACATTTTGGTATTTTTTAATTCTAAAAAAGAATCTAATAGTCACTAAGAAAATCTATTAGATTATCTGAATTACATTTGTACTTAAATATAAAAATCCCTAAAAAATATTTTGAAAAAATTTATTCATACTCATAATTTTATCAATAATTGATTTTATAAATGAAAATAACTTCACTGATGAGTAACTGTTTCACTTAGATCCAAATAACTGTAAATTAGTGCAAATTCAAAAATTTATTGTATGTAAGTGTTAGAAAGGTTTTTACAAAAACGCAGAAAAAGACACCGGTGTTCCATGCTGTATTTCATTTCCATAAATTATTAAAATCCTAATTACAATATTTTCTCTAATTTTGACCTAAATTAATACAAAATAATTTTTAAAAAAACGGTGAAATGTATTTAATAAAAAATCTGCTTCAAAGTGATAAGAGAAAATAAATTTAAAAAAAAAACGTTTTCTAAAAATTTAACATGTAATACTAATTTACAGTTGGTATGATTCTGCTATTAATCAAAAATAAAATATATTTTTACTGTGCCCAGATTCAAAGAGACAAAATGATGCATTGAGAAAAGTAATATCCAAACTTTATTTGCTGTCGCCAAATACCATCCTACACAATTGATATTTTTAGTAACAATTTCAAAAAAAAAGAAGATATTTCTATGCTGTATTTATCCTCGAGGATATATCTTTTTAAGAAACACAAAAAGAAATACTGAAAATTGTTTCTCCGAAAGCAATTCTCACTGTCAAGAAAGCGCCACAATGAAATAGGTTGTCTGATTCAAAGCAATAGGAAACACCTCTCTCCAAGGAACAAAAATGCATATCTGAATTTGGTGGGCGATAAATTCTTCGTTATCTAACCCTAGAAATGGTCAAGCAGTTTTCTCTTTCATCTTCACTCTTCTGGACGCTATTTCCTTTTTACTTCTATTTCTCTCTTTTCAATCTATCTTGACCACTCTTGGATGGTTGCCTTTTTGATAAGGATCGTCCAATTTGCAGTGACTGGAAAGCAACCAGTTTTGCGTTTGACGTCGACGTCAAAGTTTCCCGAGAGGCATCGCGCTCTTTTATTTTTATATCTTCTATCCAGAATGGTGAAATCCTGGAGTGCATCATCTTGTAAAAGAGAACGAAAAAAAAAAGAAGACTGGCATCCCAGGACAATGAGATCTAGTTGGAGATAAGAAAAGAATAAAAAATGTTCTTTGAAAACCTTGACCAATGCTTCTTTTCTCTCACTTCTCTGGAGCTTCACTTAGAGGTAATTGCTAAAGTTCTAGAAACGATGCTATTTGAAGTATCTTTTTCATTCTGTTGCTATCTGAAAAGATATCTGTTTGCAAGGACATTGGAGGAGATTTTCATTTTTGTTTACTCTCAAGAGAAATAGAGAAACCAAGTTTCTTTTATGTGAACAATTATACGTGTTTGCAATAAGACTTTGTTAAACCTAGTTGTCACTGGTTAAAAATAAATATAAACCAAACTGGAATAAGAATTTGTTTGTGTTTTCTACAGACGGAACTCAACTATTGGGAACGAAAACGAAAATAATTATGATACATTATTATATGAATATGTTACGGGTCACTATTTTAGGTGGTAAACTTAGTTGTCAGTTGTTAACAAAATACATGGAAAAATGCTGGAATTAATATTTGTACATCTTTTCCCGTATATGGCACATGACAAAGAGGAATATAATTAGACATTTTTATGATACAGGATGTTAGGATATTATTAAAGTCCATTATTTATGTGGTAAACTTAATTGTTAATGAGTAACAAAATATGTAAGCAAATCTGGAAGTTATTATGGCTTATTTTGTTAGGAATGTATTATGATACATTATTCTGTGTTGGTAATCAATAATTAACTAAATGTATAAACCAAACTTTAATTAGTGCTTGCATTTTAGGTATGGCACCCAACTATCAAGAATATAATCAGAAAGTTTTATGATAGAGTAATACATGATGTTATGATTACATTACGGAACATTATTTTATGTACTAAACTAAGTAGTCAGTAGTAAACAAAATATATGAGCAAAGAGGGAATTAGTATTTATTAATCTTCTCCTTATATAGCAGACGACAAAGAGGACTTTAATCGGAAATTTTAAGATTTTATAAGATACATGATGTTAGAATGTTATTAAAATGCATTGTGGTATGTGGTTAGCTGAATTCTCAATGAGCAACAAAATGTGCAAGCAAAACTGGAAGTTATTATAATATATTTTGTTTGGACGATGTTATGATAAATTATTTTCTGTTAACAAAATATCTAAACCAAATTAAAATTAATATTTGTATTTTATCGATGAAACCAAACTTTAAGGAATATAATCAGACAGTTTTATGATACGGTGGTGCATGAGTAGATAAATATTCCCAAGAAACTGAACAGGTGAGAAATTACCTGACGGAAAACTTCATACGCTTCGAAAGTATACGAAATTGAAATTACAGTCAACAAACATGCTTCAGGCCCCACAAAATGGGAGCTCATTTTAAAGACTTGACAGACGAGAATGTAATGAAAGAAAAAAAAAATGATTGAAAAAAACACGTAAAGTTGCAAACGAAAAATGGAAAAATAAAGGTAAGAAACAAAGATTAGAAAAACCACGGGAGCCGAGGAAGAAGATAAAAAAACAGAACAAGAAAAAAACACAGGGGCCAAGGGGCGAATCAGGATAAAATGCATTTCTGCGCGTTATGGAGAGGTGAATAGGAACTAATGTGGTTGACAAGGAAATCAATATTCAAATGAATAAAATAAGATTCCAGGCTATCAAGATGATGCGACATGACTGGAGTGGAAATGATTCTAGCATTGTCGTCATTAAGTTTATGCCCAAGATTCCAACAATGTAAAGCAGTTGAAGATAACGGACATTTCTACCATGTTACTTCAATCCGAATTTTAAAGCATGTTTAGTTTGTCTGATGTAGCCAAAAACGCACTGACAAGAGAAGTCGCGCTTCCGTGCCACAGGTCCTGGGTTCGATTCCCGGGCCGGGCAAGGCTGACTCAGCCTTTCATCCTTTCAGTGGGTCGATAAATGAGAACCAAGCATGCTTGGGAACTAAACACTTTGGGTTTCGCGTTCGGCTGTCCACCCAAAGGGAACATCTGCTCCTGCACCCCAGATCCCAAGGTACTGAGTTGGGTACAGTAGACATTGGCCCTCTATGGCTGTCGCGCCACTAAGTTAAGTTTTGTGGTCAACTAAGCTGCCATTGTTGAGCAAAATGCATGAATCAAAATGGCATTGGTATCTGCTTGTACTTTTTCTTACAGGGTACTCAAATATTTCTAATGTAATCGTGAACTATTATGCTACATTTTGTTATTACATTTACTAAATGCAATAAAAAAACGCATATAAACTACTAATGAGTTAATAAAATAATATTCACTGAAAAAAAATATGAAATTCCATTGAAATTGGAAAACTGAATAGATTTTCCTAAACATCTCGGCTTTACATTAATGAAATACTTCACGTATCGCGCTTTTGTTATTTATTTATTCCGTTTGATATGCATTGAGTTTTGTTATAATATTTTTAATGATACAAAGAAAGTTTCTTATTTTCAATTATTTGTTTCCTTTTACTAATTTACGCTCCAATATCAGGAACTTAATGAGGTAGTTCCATGATACGAAGTTTCTAGAACCCGCTTCAAGCAGTTATGATGATGGCTTTCAAAAATAAACGCAAAAGTTAAATCGGTTTTCATCATAAGGGTAGAGTGAAGATACTCCTTCCTTCTCTTTGTATTATGAATAAACGTTTTTGCATATAATTGAAATGTTTGGATACATACTTTTCATTTTAATACGAAATATTTTCCATCGCTGCATAGACAATATTATTTATCACTTTGTCATCAAAATAAAAATTATAAAATGTAAAACATAAATTTAGAAATTGAAAAATTGATTGGCGTGTTTAATGTCGAACGATCAAACCATATTCAGTAGGGATGTTTTCTAAATTTCTAAAAATCGTGAATTGTATTTTATTCTCTAAGATTTTAACTTTTTAATAGTAGTTAAATTTTTGATCGAAATATTTAAAATATTAATGGAAGATTTATTATCAAATAACGAATAATGATTTTTCTTGAAAATTATGAATTAAATCTCGAAAAACTAACTGTTAAGAGATAAACTTTTCAAAAGGTGAAGAAATTCGGATCGAGTTCCAAAAGCAACGTTTCTTGAAAATTATTTTAAGACATTTTACCGGGATAATCATTAAATGGAAATTAAACACGCATAGAAAACTTAAGTTTCACTTATTTTTCACATTCAAACATAAAAAAAAGGTTGAATTAATCTTTATATGCGAGCAATATTAGAAAATATCTTTTTACTCTGCTTAATGCCTAAGTTTTTAAAACATTGAAAGTATGGTCAGACACATCATTATTCAAAATTTATCACTTTTTTAGCTCTTCTTCTTTCTTCTTATTTTTACTTTCGACTAATATATTTTTTTTTTAACATTTTATTTTCAATCTAAAGTTTTGAATTATTTTTTTACTCTAAATGCTTGTTTGTCTATTAAAACAATATTACATAAAAATTACTGCTACTCATTTCTAAGAAACCTAATACAATGGTGAATAAATTAAGTAGAAAATAAATAAAAATATTTTACTCTGTCAACCTTTGACATATAAATGGTTAATAAAATATTAAAATGTTTTTGAAATATTTTCAGTAAGCACTTATATAAACGACATATGAGACAATGTAATTTAAATTTTTGTTTTTAAAACTTTTATAAGTCGATATATTGTCGCATGTTAGATTATATCAGAAACAGCAAAATTAAGTGTTATGTGAGAAACAATATGGCCTACGGAAAATAATAATCATAAATTTTCAAAATATGAAGGTAATAATTTTTTTTTGTTCCCGTTATACGAAATATAAACAGCTACCTGAGATAATAGCGTATCATCTCACTGTTATGCTTTATATACCCTATAAGTATTTCACATTTTTATATGTCCATTAAAGCTTCAAATAATAATAAATGAAAATTTATCTTGCTATTATTTTGACGTGAATGTATACTTTTTCAAACAATATGAATATCTTGTATTTTTGCAGACTGATAAATGATGCAAGCGATACATGAGGCAATCTAATTTAAATATTTAGACTCTTTTAAAAATCCCTTTAAATCAGTTTATTGTCACAGGTAGCATTATACCTGAATCAGCAAAGCTACGTAAAATGATACAGTGTGTCCTTCCTTTAAGCCAATTATTTTAAAAGGTGAACTTAAAACTAAGCTATATTTTTACCATCATCACTCAGTTTGATTTCTTCTAGTGTTTATTTTCTTACTTTTAAAAATGAACATTGGAAAAGGGTGGGTTTAGAAAATATGATTATGCAAATTTTTTATTTATATTTCTCTCAAGGTTTTTTCTAATCGAGAATAAAATATTTTTCATTCTGAGCCGTTATTGTTTACTTTCATGCTTTAAACAACATTTACACGATCATTGTCATCATTTTAACAGTAATTTTATTGAAAACTGGGTAACAGCTTAGGATATGTGTTCACACTGCTGAATTTTGATAATATCTTGAAATTGCATACAGATAGGTGTTTTTTCATTTTCTCTTAATACATTCCAGAAGTGCTTAAAATTTGTCATATTTCATGGGATTTCAAAATAGGTGTTTTGATTTTTTAAAATACGTTAAAGAGCGTTTGTTTTAAATATTAACAGATAAATTTGATATATAAAATATGAAAATTATGGAATAGTTATAAAATTAATTTGCTAAATTATAAAAAAATATGCCTTATTAGCCTCCCATAAATAAATTGCTTTTTATAAGGATTATATTATAAGTATTATATATTTAAAATAATTACTAATTTTCTGTCGAAAATTTTCTATATATTTTTGTCCTTGTTTTAATCAATAAATACTTCTGTCTTGTAATTTATTTGTAAGATTAGAAAATTTTTTATAACTAATTTATAAATATCAAATATAATTTAATGTATTACTTTCTATAAGGATTATATTTGTTGAAATAATATTAATAAATATAATGTTCATTCAGATGGAACGTTTATACATATTTGTTCATTTATTAGAGTTTTCATTCAGAAAGACTTAAAAAGTCTGACTCAATTTTAACTTACTCTAACGTAACTTACTCTAGCCTAACTTAACCTAACTTACTCTACGTAATCTATCACCTTTTAAATAATAAAATAAAGTTAGAATATTTCTCAACATGGGCTAATGCTATTTTTTTAAATGCGATGCTTATATGCATTTTCAAAAGAATTTTAGTGTTCTTTTATTTAAAAATATTTACTTGAGTTCAACCTATTCTAAACACCTGAATCATTCAATTTCTCTAATAAGAATAAAAATATAAATATTAATTTTTTAAGATAACATGAAAATGTTCATAAAGTTATTTTAATCATATCAAAAATATATGTTCGACCTCATTTTAGCTGATTTCGTTATTTTCTCTAGTCCATAAAAAGTGACATTTTTTGCAAAAAATGTATGTAAGGATTAGATATATATAAATAATTAGGAACGTTTTTTCAAAATGTTTAAAAATTCCGTTTTTAAGATTGTTTTTGGAAGAAAACTATAATTTCCACATAGAAATGTTTGTGTTTTATTTTGACATCTGTTCGAAAGTAAACTTGTATAATATTAATTTGACAATTATACTACAGAGCATTTTATTGTGAAAGTTCTTTGGATAAAACCTTTGGATAAATTATGGTCTCTCAATTTTGAACTAAACTACATAAATCAATTATAAAAAGGATCTTAGTATGAAATAGTTTCAAATTATTTCATGATAAGAAATTAGTATGAATAGTTATATATTGTTTTAAAGTTATTCTTTAAATGCGAATTTTTATTTCAACCTTTTAAACTAGAAAAACGCAACTATAAAAATAGACAAAGATTAATAACCAATCTGAAATTGAAAATATCTGCTTAAAGTTTATTTTAAACTCAAACGAATTCCACACTTATTATTATCGTGCTTACATCGTCATCAGACGAATTCCACACTTATTGTTGTCCTGTTTACAAGGGCATCAAACTAATTTTACATTGTTGTCCCTGCATTTATATATATTACACAGAAGTATTCAATAAAGTATGCATTTTTTAAAATTTAACAGTTACGAAATAATAGGATCTAATACCTAAAGCGAGCGATATGCTAATTTATATGCTAAACCAACATGCGTCAGAAATAGTTGTAGAATATTCATTAATTTATGTTTAAGTACATTGTTTAGGAAAGTTTTTCTCCATCGAAGGGTAGTAAAAGTGTAATCGAAATATGAGGGAATTTATTTAAAACTTGTTTGGTGAGAGAAAAAAATTGAACTTTCTATTCGGGGATCGATAAAATTTTTTAAATATTCTCAGTTTAAGGAAAATAATTCAGTGATTCTTCTTCACAACTAGAACAGATAGTTTTATAAATGTGTCATAAATACAGTTTAATATATTTAAAGGTTAGAGGGAATAAACAGGGGGCATTTATTCTTCCTGAAAACAATAGACCGTTTCTAATAAAATATATGTGTAACCCAATATATTATTAAAAACCTCGTTGCAAAAATAAATTGTAGAAGAATCGGCAGTCGTAGAAGAATGACTAGTTCTATTCAACGACTGATTCACCTGCTTCGTTCGCTTCCGTGCTTTTTAATCACGGTAATATTGTGCATTTTTCCCTCGTCGACCTCTTGATCCAGTGGATGTGCTTGTGGTTGCCTCATCGTCTCGCCATGGAAAATGTATTTGTATTAATAATGTATGTGAATGCGTCATAATGTAATTTCAGAAGAGAAAACCTAACAATCAATTGATATTCACAAGAGACGTACCTTGACATAACCTTAAATCCGTCGCATTGTCCGTGGGATTGTTTTCACTCATTTTTTACAATTGTTATCCACTAAATTTGAAAATAAAAAATACTACCCTATTAAATTATATGTGTATCAAAACAAACTAAAAAAATATTTATAGAAAAACAATACTTTTATGACTTTTATTATTTTTATGCTAGTGAGAACCAAAACAATATGGAAATGAATGAGGGAAAACTGGATCCTACCACGTGATTTCCCGGCCAATGAAAATATAGCGTTAAACGTTTAACGCAACCTTGTTGGAAGTCGCATAAGAAGTATAACTTCAAAATGCGGTTTACATTTTTTCTAACGAACATTATTAACACCATAAACACAACTATCACGGTTATGCTAGATATAAATGAATATACGACTAGTATGATAAAATATTAAGTTTTGCGAAATTAAATAACTTTTGAAACTAAGACGAAGAAATCAAAACAAACTATTTTGATTTTGAGTTACGGTTGACTATAATATGAGGACGAAAAAATTCATAAAATGCATAACGAACTGCATAAAATTAGAAAGAACTATCAGACTAAACAAACTTGAGAAATTATTTGAAATTAAACAAGCTAACCGAAACTAAAAAAAAAAATTTCAACTAAATTAACATAACTAATTTAAACTGAATAAGAACTAAACGAAACTAAACTAAACAATTCAAATTAACTAGATTAAACTAACTAAAAACAAAATAATTTAACTATTTACACTAAAGTCTCTTAACTCAACAAAATAAAAGAACTTACATTTCAAACAAACCAAATTAAGATAGAAATCAAAGCTATGAACTAACTAGATAAAACTAAATCGCACAGTTTATTTCAAACTGACCTAGAAAGCAAAATAAACATTATTTAAATCGTATCCCGAAAAATATAAATATTTGATAGAAGAAAAATGCTCGTAGCATATTATGTATTTGTGGAATAACTGATAATCATTCGTACTGATCTCAGAATTTTATAAAAGAAAATAACATCAAATGTTCCCTACCTGGAAACATATTATAACTTTTATTGTTTTACCCTAGAAGACAAGAGATGTTATGGAGAGACATTTTTAAGATATTTTGACCTAAATACTCGCATTGTTTATGTTTATTTGAACCTAGCTTGTTTGTTTTAACAAAAGATAAGCATAAACATTTGACTGATAGTCAAGTATAAAATTGTTTACATTAAATCCTCTTGAATTTAAAATACAATAGTTTTATTTTCCATTAGAGTTTTCCGAAATGCAGATGATGTTTGTTAAAACATGCTTAACATCATCATTCAATATTCATAATGAAATATGAATTCCGAAACACGATTTGTGATGCGTGAAATTTGTAAACAGATTTCAAAATTACTTTTATTTAAAAAAAAGTAAATAACGAAACGTTAAAAGTAATGAAAGCCGCTTCATTTTCCTGTAGAATCCTTGTTTAGCTTCCTTAGGTAAGCGAGGACCTTCATTATGAAAACTGCAATTACAGGAAATAAAACATATTTGCATGCCTTGCACTATCGTTATAGAAACCTACTAAGATCTTTTACTCCATCAACACACAATAAAATAATTATCCCCCTCGTTTTGCGTTGTTAAGTCTTGTTTTGCTGCCTGGCAATCCAATAAAATAACGCTTTTAATTACACTCGCGACGCGTGGGACTCAACTCGTCTTAATTAAAATGAACTGAAACTTGTAAATTCTTTATCCAAAGGTAAGGAAAAAAGAAAAACAATTGCCTTAAATTTTACGCCAAGCCCTACAAGTTCCATCCTCAAGTATGTTGAAAATCTTTATCTTGACTTGTTGCCACATCACAAGAAGAAGAAATCCTATTAAGACATCGGGCATTTATCACCGAAGCCGTTGCAAGCTCAGTTTTAATAATTACACAAGGTTTGACAAATGTAAGTTGGCAACTTAGGAGTTGATGCCAAAGGGAGTGAGAGTTAAATGGGATGAATTAATGTGAGTTGTTTAAAGTGCGCGCCCAGAAAAGTGCGTTTAAAAAGACAGTTAATTAAAAATTTTCGAGCTCCGGCAAGCGTAATTTTGTGTCTATTATATCTTTGAAATAGAGGTTTGGGAAAATTGCCGTCATGAGGCTTCTTCCCTTGCTTTGTGTTTTAGATTTGACTCCGTGATAAAATAAGCAATTAAAGATTTTTGTGAGGTATCCTCTATGGAGATTTGTTCTCATACTTGTTTCAAATTACGGGAACTCCTAGATCATTATCTTTTTTGAAATAATTGGGAAATTTTGGCAATTTAATGAAATATAAAAACGAAGGATGCTTAGATTAAGGCAATATCATCGAATATTTAGCGATTTATGTTCACACTTAAAGAAACAAATAAAGCTTATTTATTCTAACGTAAACGCTTTTTAAATGTTATGTAAGCTAATTTTGTAAGGAATATAAATTAGTACACCAACTGAAGGGCTGTTAACAAAATTAAAATAAGCCTCATTTTTAAATGGTTTAAAGGAAAGTTTGCCTCCTAATTTACAAGTAAGTAAAAACAATTTCTGTCTATTGTGCTGTTTTCTAGCAGAGATTCTGATTGTTTTTAAAATATCTATCTGAAAATTAGACTATTGGACAATTTGATGCAAAACTATTATTTGTTTTCATGTGCAAACTCTTTTTCTTACTAGAAGGGATGTTCTTTAATTATTTTTGCCTAGAGACTGAATCAGTAGCGTTTCAAATTTAATTTTCTTTCATTTAACTAAGATGATTTTTTATTATTGTAACGGTGGTAAGTTTTAATAATTTTGAAAACATTTAGATTTTAGTATATTCTCCAGAAAATAGCTGTATTTAATCTGTTTTACTTCTGCAAGAAACATAAAGGAGTAAAAATTAATGAAAATTATTATTTTTACTCTTATTAATTATAATGGTAGTGAAAATGTGTTTAAAATGATGTTTATTTAAAGGATTTTTAGTTACTAGGAGGATTAATCTTAGTATATATAGTATAGTAAATATTTAACTCTAATATCGTAATTAGTAGTAACTTAATTCATAATAAAGATTTAAACTTATTACAATTAATACCCAAATGTACTTAATCATCTGGATATTAATTCATGGATAAAATGTAAACACACGATATAAGTTTACATCAATAAAACTGCACATTTTTATATTCTGCACAAAATATAAAATTAGAATTGTAGCAGTTATTACTAGTATTTTAAAAGTGTTCCGAGGAATCATTTTTGCAAAGAATTTTTGTATATGCTCTCATAAATCATAATAGTTTAATGTTATATTATTAAAACATACTATAATAGAATAAGATTCATTATTTTCCTAAATCAGAGGAATATAGAAAGTTTAAAGCAGTGGTCCCCAACCTTTTCGTTCCAAAGAGCAAATACCAGAATATCGGTCGAATGGCGGTCAAGATAAATTTATAGTTGATAGACATAGGTAATAATACACACTACATATAATGCGCAAAAATTTAATTGAAAAAATTAATTTAACATATGAATATAATTAGTATTAATATTCCTGTGTAAAATAAATGATTACTAAAGTGCTTTCAAAACATGCGAAGTATAAAAACTATTTATAAAATACAGTCAATGTGGTCTTTGGCATGGCATTTCACTGGCCAGCGCTTCATAATTGAGAGAATATGATGAAATTCCTGCTCGCAAGCTATCGTCAAGGTGTTCATCTGTAAGTCGGGATCTATATTTTGATGTTATGATATTCATAGTGAAAAACAATAATTCACACAAGCATGTGGAACCAAGAAACGACTTTATTTTATGTGCTGCTCTTTTTAAGAAAGGAATTTATTCCTTCAACTATATTCCAGAATTTCTCATCTGATATAATAGTTTTGAGGATAATGTCATTCTGAAGAGCCACAATCTCTATCTCCACTTCGTCTCGCTTTACTTGAAGAAATTCTGAAATGTATGTTGCTATTACGGTTACGTTTATTTGGTTTTTAAAAGAATTAACAAAAATGTTATCAAAGGCTCGATGACATTAAATTGTTGAAAGTGCTTTTCAAATTGATCTTTAAGCAATTGGAGGTTGATGACAAATGCTGATAAGTCAATTTCACTGTTACCTATCATTTTTTTTCCATGCTTGGAAGATGCACAAGAGGCTTCATTTTTCAAATGTGATGTCACAAAACTATCCTAGCTCTGAACGAGTTTATAGCCTCTATAATTTTTGCTATATGTTTGTCCTTTCCCTGCAGCTCCAAGTTTAAATTATCTAGTTTTTCCATTATGTCCGTTATGAAAGACAAGTCTGCTAGCCAAAGAGGATCTCTTAGTTCTAAAAATAAAATGTTTGATTTTCGGGCTGCGAGATAATTTTTTTTATTTCTTCAATTAAATGTAGAAATCTATCAAGTACTTTGTCTTTACTGAGCCAGTGTACTTCAGTATGTATTTGCATACCATTTAATGGGAAAATAGAACACTAAAATATTTTATAGTTGGGCATAAGCAGCGGGCGCACCTAGACCGATCGACGGGCGCCATGGTGCCCGCGGGCATAGGGTTGGGAACCCCTGGTTAAAGCATGGTATGAAGCACAATCACATTCTGTTTTTGTCTTTTAGCCATTTGTAAGTAAAATCAAGTTGAAATCTCATGTGATATTTTCATTAGATTTTTTTTTTCTCAAATTGCACTGCTTTTGACAAATAATGAAAAAAGTTCATGCTTCTATGTACTTAAGTTAACATACTATAATAAACCAATTGCTTATATCTACTTCCAATTTGAATCTATTCTTTTTTTAATAAAATGATTATTAAAAAATTTTTTAACCATCATACCAAACCGAAAAATTTTAACAGGTACATCAAAGAGGAATTCGAAAAAAGAAACAACAAAAAATAAAGTCGTGTCACAAATTTTTAAAAAAGACCAAGAAATATACATTGAAAATTTCATCACTAAATTAAGTTCGGTAACCGGAATAAGATGCTTCAGTCACTGACCGTAAAAATAAATTTATGCCCGTAAAGCAAAAATGACGATAAAAATACAGATCTGCCCTTAAATTTTCTCTTGTAAAATATCTGGCCTTTGACCGTAATCTAACGTTACGTTTACAAAGCGTATCTCCTGTACTGGCCTTGACGTTGCTTTAGTCTTAGGCAATTTATCTCCAAAATAATACTGCCCTCTGTCGAGGAATGAGAGAGTTATTTTTTTGTTTTAAATTACCACTTATGAAGGGGTACGAGAACGACGTTATTCGGCCCCTACTGGGATCGTAGCCAGGTCTTTTATCTCCTTAGAAGGCTGCTGAAAGGGCCATGGAAAAGGCTGCGTATCACCGAATAAAGTTTGGAAGCTTTATACTGTGGCGTAACTACCACTATAAATATTAAATACCAAATCTCTAGTATATAAGACATGTTAACCTGATTCTATCTGGAGGTACCTTCTGATAGATGAAGGTTGACATAGTCGATAATGAAAATCCCCTCATTGGTGACCTGCGGACGTGATATGAACTCGTCCACATCGATGGATGGTTCTCATTAAACAGTTGATTTGCTTAATGTAAACTGCTCAAAAAAAAAAAAGATTCGGTGAAGTAAATAAGTATCCCAATCAATAAACAATATTGTAGAAAATAAATTAATGAGCAAAATACTGAAAATGAAAAAAAAAATTAAATAAAATTAGCGAAATGCCATGAAAACTGAAGAAAAAAAATGAGCGAAATGCTATGAAGAAAAAATATAATGAGAAAAAATGTTTTAAGTAAATTAACAGCATGAATCAACTAGTGGTATCCGTTCATCGAATTCTATCCCAGATAAAAAATTCTGGAAGGGGAGCAATGTGGCGTAACTACCACTATAAATATTAAATACCAAATCCCTAGTATATAAGACATGTTAACTTGATTCACTCACCAGAGGTTTCTTTTGATAGATGAAGGTTGACATAGTCGATAATTGATTCCCCACAATACAATAGACGTATAAATTAACAGAAACCTCTAATTTTTCTGAAATTCTTTAAAATTGCAGGTATCTAGTTTTTTTTCCACATAGAAGGATCCATTCTCTCAACTTACAGAAATTTTCCGGAATTCTACATCTTTTAACTAATGGAATTGTCATTAAATCGTTTAGTTTACTGATAAAAACTAAATGCATTTAGCAACTAAAATTCATGTACATGTTAAAAATGAATATACATATTTATTTTACTTCATTTATGGTTAAACAGGAAACAAAGATCTGATTGATTAAATTACAATTCTATTTTAATTAAATTAATTACTTTTTTATCCCACTAAAAAAATTCCCATAAAAATAAAATTGATTCTTAAAAAACATATTATTTTGGAAGAGTAAAAAAGAAAAAAGAATCCACGATAAATATATTTTGAAATCGCATTCACGATTTTAAATTTATCAAATTATTCATAAAATAAATTCTCTTTTACTTTAGTGTTCTTTTTTTGTTTGTTAAACTATTGAAACATTTTAATAGAGCAATTGAAAAATGAAAATAAGATTTATTTTGGTTTCATAATAATTCTTTTGGATACTATCCGCATTTTTTATGATCAATTTTACGCTATTTCTTGAATTTTTAAACATAGTGAACAAAATTATCGCGGCTATTACTTGACAATTTTATTTTCTGAAAGTATTTACACATTTTTAATTAAGCGCACTTCATCTGCATTTAATTAAATTTAAAGCAATAATGATAAAAATGCAATTATGTTATACATTTAATAACATTTTCTCACTTAAATAGATTACTATTTTTTTTAACTTAAACATGCCAATTCTTTATTTTCTGCGAAACTAGTGCAAAAATAAAATCCTTTTTGATAGCTTGACATTAAACTAAAACACTTTAAAGCAATTCATCTTAATTAATTTGATAATTAACAAGTCTCCACTAAAGTAATTAAGATAAGTGCTTAACTATTTCCTCAAACGTCGCTCTTGAGTTCCTATGATAGCCATATTCCAGCTCACGTCTAGGGTATAATGCACTTTGATAAATACATAAATTTTTTTAAAGATAATGAAAAAAGAGCAAAATACAAAAAAAAATGTTTAAGTTCTCTTAAGACAACTATTCTATTGCACGATCCTCTTGAATTTAAATAACAATTAATTCAAAAAGTGCTGAAAGAATGTAAAAAATAATAATTGCTATTCCAAGAGGGGTTTCAAGCTGAATAATTTAGGGGGCAATGCTCCTCCCCCTCAGCCTTTCATTCTTTGTTGAGAAGAGCACTAATTTAAATAACAATGTAGTAAACGTGAGCGATAAAAAATTACTTTGTCCAAAACGCTCCATTATTCTAGTCTTTAGAAAGAATATCAAATAAATCTTTCTTCGTCAAATCCCTGCAGAAATTGCTGTAGTTCAAAATTCAGCCTTTTAATTTATTTCAAGTTGCTCTAACATTGATTTAAGGTCATAATTTAAAAGAGAAGTTAAAATAAATATTTGCCTGGCGTTTGACTCTTACTTACTTTCGGAGCTAGAAAATAGATAAAGGTAATAAAGCCTTGTGAACATAATGTCTGCATTTTGTGTTTTCGTTAAAAAATAAAAAAGAAGCTTTGTTTTAAATGTGAATTAAATTAGACGACTTTTTTAATCGAAATTTGTCTTCGATGAGAAATTATTAATCCCATATAATGAAAAGCAAATTAAGGGAAATGAAAAGAAAATATTTTGGAGAGAAAACAGGAAACAATTAGCGACTTGAGTTTAAATTTTATTAAGAAATGATAACTTTCTTGTCGATGTCATGTTGGTTCTACTACTATTAGATTTTAGGTAGCAGTTTAGTAAAAATAGAAAAAAAGTTTAGTATTGTAAAGCTGTTAGAGGAATTGCATTTTATCATCTTTTATATTGTCTTTACTTTCATAAATTTATTATTTTAATCATTCTTAATCCTGGGATAATAAAATCAAATCAATGTTGAGTTAAGGTCATAATTTAAAAGAGAAGCTAAGTGGAAATTTGCGTAGCGCTTGACTGTTACATATATTCGGAGCTAGAAATGAATAAAGCCTTTTAAAAATAATGTTTGAATTTTAAGTTCTAGTTAAAAAAAGAACTAACTTGTACCGTTTGAAATGTGAGTTAAATTAGATGATTTCTTTAATCGGAATTACTTTTAAGTGAGAAATTGTCAATCATATTTAGCGAAAAGCAAATTAAGAAAACAAAGAGGAAAATATTATAGAGATGATAACACAGGCAATAATTAGTTATATGAGTTTACATTTCAATAAGAAATTATAAATGTTTTTTCGATGTCATGCTAATTCCGCTACTATTAGATATTAAGTAACAGTTTGGTAAAAAAGAGGTTTAGTAATAACTTTTTACTATTAGCGGTGAGAGTCAGGTTTGTATGTGACTTTTCTAGCAGTTTAGTTGACAACTTTTAGGTGATTGATAATAACCCCCCATTTAATATCAGCATGCTAAGCAGTTGCTGAAATTTATTCGTTTTTGACGAGAATGGCACACATTAGATACATTATGAGATTCAAAAGTTTCTTCATTATATTTATAGAATTAAGTTCGATCCAATTAATAGTAAATTTCGACTAGTTTAGTAGCATTAAGTCCATTAGCTTCCTTCCAATTATTGGTGTTCTTAAAAACAGTGTCCATTGAATAATGTTTAAATAATGTAATATTTTTTCAGAACAAGTAAGGAAAAACCATGTTTAGAACTCGAGAAATAGCAATATTTGTGTAAATAAATAATTGAACCTGTTAAATTACGCTTGAAAATTTACGAACTGTTAGGAAAAAACTAAATTTTACAATAAAAGTAATATAAAAAGAATGATTAAAAACGATAAATTACAGTTAGTTAAAAAAACAGTCAAAGTAGTAGATAAGCAGTGGATAAAGTAATAAAACTATTGGAAGGCTTGAGTTCCTAATAAAAAATTTTCCGACATTCAAATTAAAAACATTTAATTTGCAGATGCTATCCGTACTTTAAACCTAATATTTATATAAATTATTTTTTAGTCGAAGTTAATTTTAACGAAAGCGTGATTTTATATGAATTTATATTACATGTCTTAGCAAAGTAATAATAAATCATTTAAATATTTACATCATACAATAATTAACCGAAATGCTCTATTTTTTTCTAAAATGGTTATTAATCATCTTTTAGTATATACTCTATTTTATTTACACCATCAATGAAGCTATATAGCTCAGGTACACTGTAAAAATTCCGTGCCCAGGTTGCCGGTACGTTTTACAGTAAAATCAGTTTTTACAAGAACTTGTTACGGAACAAAAGATCTGGTTGACTATAATTTTCACAGTAATAACTATCATAAAATCACTGTTAATTCTATAAATATTGCTGTAAAATAACGGTACACTATTTTACGGCAAAAAGGAACTTCGTGAGAAAATGGATAATACGTATGATGCACCCGAAGTGCCGGTAATTTGTAACGCAATTTGATCCATGTACTTTTACAGTGTAGTCATGTTCTTTCATCATGTGTCCACGCATGTTCTTTTTAGTTTTGGTCAAAACAGAAAATTTTAAATCCAAATCATCTTTTTAAACTGACCTTCTTAGAGGAAGTTTTAATAGACTAGAAAGTATCACCCTCTGATCGCTCTTCTCATCAAACTCCGTTATTGATTCTCATTCATCATTGTTTTTGTTTCTCATTAAAAATAAATATTTACTAAAATGCATACATAGATTTGTTAATAAGATAGATAATTATTGAAATTTTAACATGATAAAATTAACTAGTAGAGAGAACTTTTGGAATTAACAAAAATCTTTACTATACTTGAAACATTTTTTTTTAACATAGGATTTTAAAATATGTGATACAACGAGAATAAATATATGAGACGCAATTTTACTAGTTAGTGACCTGTTATAATAACTATATATTATTACAGCTGAAGTAGAAAGTGGAAATGGCTTTTATCTAACGGCTTTTTTTAAAAAAAATTTGTATAAATGTTGAGCTTTAAATCATACAGCATTTTACCAGTCTCCCTTTCCTGTTACTTTTGCAATCAACTAAACCCAAATCAAATCAAATAAAGACCTTGAGAGAGATAAATAAAATTACTTCAACTTTCGATGGCTGCAAAACAAAATATAAAGTAAATTTTGATATTTAGAGCAGTTACGGAGGTGACGTTCTTTAAATTTTTTAATATAGAAACAAATAATTCTCGTCTGTGTTGTGTGAAAAAAGATACAAAAACCTTCATGGATTAGCTCTTCTATAAGAGAACCTTAACAATAATGTTTTGTGTCAGAACTGTAAATATTTATTTTTCCATATAGGTGTAAAATATCATATTTTCAAACAATTGAAGCAATAATCCTTTTACATAGACATCAAATGACATAAAATGTTTCTAACACTATGAGAAAAAGCTGACTGTATGTTATAAGACCAAAGTGTAAGCACTTGGAAGAAAATATTTTAATTCAGAATATTTTTAAGTACACAATATCAAAAATTTAGCTTTAAGTTAAAATATAACATTATAAAACTAAGTTTAAATTAATTTTATTACAAACATGTATTCATCTAAAATTGAATAAATATGAACTTTCTGATTTCTTGACATTTCAGGCCGTTTCTATGCATAGAAAGCAATCGTAATAAAAAATTCTCCCTTTAAAATCCAAATAATGAATTGCTATCCATATTTCAAATCTACAGAACCAGGAAAACTTGCTTTTGCGTATCCTAATATTTTGACTCAATAATTCAAACAACAAGAAACGACCCTTGCTTTCCACGAGCAAAAAATTCTCTTTCATGCTTTTGTCCCCTCACTATCCCCATGCAATTATTTACAAACCATTTTAGGCATCAAGCTTTGTATGTGAAAAAAGCACGGCATGAATTATGTGGCAGTCTGGACAATATGAGTTATATGTCATTTGGTGCGCCAAGAAAGAAAATCTATGTCCTACCATTTATATTGACAGAGGAGGCAAGAATAAGTTAAAATATTTGCCAGGCATATTTTTGTCCATTTAACCGTGCACAGGGACATTTTGTTTGTGTATAGCATTTTTTTTATGAAATTGTTATGAAATATGTAAATTCATTGTAGTGAAAAAGTAATAAATTTGTAAAATATATACGAATTAAAATTGATGATACACTTAGGTTTTGGTTTTAGGAAGAAGGATTCTTTTTGAGTGATTTAAACTTTTAAAGTGTTTATGCTTGTACCTAAAAATAATTATAAAGCCTATTAATTGTTTATGTGTAGTTTTGTTATACCATACCTGTCACCCTTTGCGTTTTTTGGGGAATAAATTTCCTATATGGTATTGAAAACTAAATTGAAACTTATTTGTAGGTAGAAATACATTTTTATATTTGTTACGATTTGAAAGTTGGCCGTTTCAATAACTTGTTTTGATTTTTATGATTGTTTTATTTACATTAAGTGATATTAAAATTTATTTTAAATTAAAAATAAATCAAAGAATTGAAAAGAATTTTATAAATTGTTTTTATTAAATTGTTATGAAATATGTAAATTCATTGTAGTGAAAAATAATAAATTTGTAAAATATATATGAATTAAAATTGATGATACACTTAGGTTTTGGTTTTAGGAAGAAGGATTCGTTTTGAGTGATTTAAACTTTTAAAGTGTTTATGTTTGTACCTAAAAATAATTATAAAGTCTATTATGTTTATGCGCAGTTTTGTTATACCATACCTGTCACCCTTTACCTTTTTTGTGAAATGAATTTCCCATATGGTATTGAAAACCAAATTGAAACTTATTTGTAGGTAGAAATACATTTTTATATTTGTTACGGTTTGAAAGTTGGTCGTTTCAATAACTTGTTACGGTTTTCATGATTGTTTTATTTACATCAAGTGATATTGAAATTTATTTTAAATTGAAAATAAATGAAAAAATTTAAAAGAATTTTATAAATTTCATTACCACCAAATATTACAGACAATTCATAGTAGTCGGCAGCCATGGTTAAACTATGCATTCAGATTTTTGTTCGTGATGCGTAGATGTAGAAGGGGATATCCAATAGTAGAAATAATTATATATAAATCTGGAAGTAAAATACAATAATATTCATTAAATTGGGTTCGTGAGTTATAGATCTAAATGTAACACTGCAGATACTGTGGTGTTATATTTCTCTCAATTGGATCTCAAACAGCCTAATATTTTGTGTGAAAGAACACTTTATTTTAACACCGAATCCAGACCACATATATACTTTAAGGGGTAGTTTGGTTTTTATATCAATAATGCAAGATGCTAACTTAAAGATCACACGCAATTACACCATTTATGAGCTGTTTTCGTTGTCAAACACATAATTTTTGTGTGCTTAACGAAAGTAATCTGAAGCAATGCTTAAGTAATCTAAAACGGAATAGCGTGAGCTTTTTTGTTATTTTGCAAATGATATATACACAGTGTAAGAACTGAGGTGTAATATTAATTCAAGTTTGATGTTGATAAACTTTAAAGTTTTGTGAGTGATTACTTTGTTTCAAATTAATAGCAAAAACAAGCATTCTTACACACTTTAAGGGGCGTAGTTAAGTCTTAACATCAATAATTGATAAGCCTTATACCAATTTGCTGCTTGTTGGGTTCGAAGGTTATCTTTTTTTTCAGAGCTCCGAAAATTTGGTGAATAATTAGTTTTGAATTCTTGTGTATTTGAATTCTTTTGTATTCTAGCTTCTTAATTTGAGAAAGAATGCATAATAACCAGAGATGTGACATGATTTTAAATTAAGAAAATTTTGTTGACTTAATATCTTTTTTTATGATTTCAAAATTTTTTCCACTTGGTTTCATCTGCGATCGACTTATACCAAATCGATTTTTTATATTTGGTTTTATCTGCACCTGACAAAGGAGAAATTTGCTATCTCTTAATAGAAATAGGGAACCAACTTATACACCAAGGTAAACTGTAAATTCTTATATGAAATTATGATAGGGCATATATAAATCGTTTAACTAATGCTTTTGAACCATTCGTTGCAGTTTAAAAGTGAATAATTGAATGATTTCAATATGGTGACAATATGACAGATAAGGTTATGGTTTGCTTGCTTGAAGTGTTTATTTAAAATGTGAATTCTTCATGTCGGATTTAATTTACACGCTGATCATAGCCTATTTCATACCGAGTAACTTTCAATCCGCATCACTGATTGATAAAAAAATTATTGTGTTCCTTTATTTTCCAACTAATTTCAATCTTCTTTTCAGACAAATTTTACAAACAAACAAATCATGTAAGCTTTTCTAAAATGTCCGTATATTTTAAGTTGTATAATCAAGATATCTGTTTCTCATAAGATGTAAATAAATCTGGCATTTTTAAAAATTAAAATTATAATTTTTAAATTCGATTCAAGCTGGTTTTGTTTGAATTCATATTAATACTCTGTCACTGTCGTGTATACTTTATTAAAAAACTTTAAAAAAAAATAAATATTGTGTCCTTGCAGCCTAATTTTATGATTCTTGCTTTGAATTGCATCGTAAAAGTAACCTCACTAAATGTTATGTATATCCTATCTTACTGCAATCATAAATTTAAGTGTTACTAAATAACAAACATGGTGGCGGATACTTTGCACCAAGTATTTTAAAAGAACATACCAGATTTTTCACTACAACAGAAATTATCCTTGGATTTATTATGGTGGAACATTTAGTGAACCACTACTTTGGTGTTAAGTTGAAGCTACCATATTTGGTATCCAGACATACGAGGATTTTTACAGTGTAGAGAGATATAAAAATATGTATAAATCGAAACACCAAGTCACAACGACTCCTAAAGAAATCATAGCTGACACCAATAGTCTGTTTGATTCTGAAATCTGCCACAAAATTATTTTTATCGCAAAAAGAAAAACTGAACAGCTCTGTGAATAACAAACCAGCTACTATTTTGTATGCTATAGTGCGTCGCTACAGCGAATTTCTTACAATCTCTGCTTGCATTTAATTTCAATAATTTTCCCGTGTTAGAAAAATATTTTTCTTTAAAAACGTTTTAGTGGTAAAAAATTATAAAAATCGTTAAGTATCATCGTACATTAGATTTCATTGCAAAAAATGTGGATTTTCATAAAAATAAAAATGAATTCCATAACCATATTTCAAATTATGTAAAAAAAAATATCGAAAAAAAATATTTGAAATATTATAAGGGCATAAAAACACTTATTTTAAAACAATATAAAAAAAATCATAAGCATATTGAATTTATTATGTAATTAAAGCTGTTAAAATAACTAACATTTTATGCCTACTAATTGTCTATTATATTCATCCCGAGATTAATACTCATAAATATATAATATCTCTCACATCCAATGAAAAACTTAGAAGTATAGGGACATAAAATGTTATTGCCAGACATTTGCTCACGTGCATGTCTGTATTGGCCCCCGCAGAGTGATTAACAGCGTGATACTGTTAATTGGAAAGAGAGCTTTCTGCTAAGTGGGCAGAGACTAGAGCAGGCTCCTAAATGAACGTAAAACTACTCGGTCTTTTTTTAAGTACCACAATAATGCCTTCGGCTTTTAAATAAAGTATATTGTTTTGAGACATAGCTGTAGGTAAAGGCGTGGTAGATGTAGCCTTATTGAGATTAATTACTGCTGGGAGTATGATACTTTTTTGTTCCTATTCGCTCTGTTTTAGCTACTTTGTTTTTATGGTTAGTTTCGTATGTTTTTACAGTTACAACTAACTTACTTTACATGACTAAGATCATTTTTATATAAATTTTTCTACTTCATGATTGAGACGGGAATGGAGAGATTGTCTTTCTGTCTGTACGTCTCTCTCATAATTGTAGTACTGGTTATTCTATCATCCTGAAATTCAGTGAGCAGTTGCAAAAGGCAAATTTAGCCCCCGATCCAAAAATTACTTAGTTCTCTTGGGTAGAGCTGTTTGAAAAACTGGAATTTTTTCATTGGCTTAGATCTCGCCATTGATAAAATTGAAACGGTAAACTACTTTCTTTCCTTCAAATATTTTTAATATTACATCAGTGACATTTGAATTATATTAAAGTAAAATTAGTGAAGAAAACATACTTATTCTTTTAAGGGAACTAAAAAAAACTTTCATCCTCTTATTGACTCCAATGAGGCTTAATTAATTTAGGTAATATGAGCAGAATGAAATAGAAAAAAATAGCTGTATTCTAAAAAGAGAAATTAATGGAGACATGGTAATATGTCTTTTAAGAAAAACGTAAAAAGATGATGCGTAATTAATTTTGATAATGAGAAAATGAAATGAAAAAAAATATACTATGTGATGTAAAACAAAATTAGTATAAATGGTACTAAATAGTTTAGGAAAAAACGTAAAAAATCGCCATATTGTTTTTGACACTTTTATGCTTAATTTTGGTAATAATTACTAATTAAAATTAAAAATTAGCTATGTGAAAAGCAATATTAATGGAAAAAGGATATTACTAGAAGCTTAAAAAATAATCAAACTATTATTGATGCCAATAACGCTTAACTATATTTAGTAATAAATACTGACTTAATTATTATAAACAAAATCTTTTTAAAAAATGGCACTGATCTAATAACACTTAATTGATTTTGGTAATTAGAGATTACTGCTATTATGGAAACTGACATAGTTTTAATAGATACCATAGGTAAAAATAAATTTGTCCCAGTGTATTAAATATTTTTATTTCTTAATCAATGTCAAGTGTTATTTAGTCTTTTTATAATAAAACTTTAAGTACAATTAGTTGAAACTTGAACTATAATTACAATTAGTTGTATTTAAAATGAAATCTCAACTAAAATTTTAGTTGCAAATAATAGGATCGAAAAATACTTGAAAATCGTTGTTTAATTTTTAAATTGTTGAACTAAATAAAAATGTGTTTATCAATTAAATATAAAACAGTAATTTTCAATTTCACCTGCGCAAGAAAGTTCGGATATTTTATTTATTTATTTATTTGAATGTTTTTTTCTAAATAGCTGTCACCTAATACATTAACAAAAAGAAAGTTGAATTTATTTGCACTTGGTGCCTTTCATTGGCGAATTTATCTAATTAGAAATTAGTAAAAAAATGCTTATGTATTCATAGCAAAATTTATGGAAAAGTGGTACTAATTCGCTTAAGAGAAACGGAAAAAATCGCCATATTATTATTGAAGGCAATGATGCTAAATTAAATTAGGTAATTTACGCATATTGCAAAATAATGGAGTAAGGCTATTTATTTGTCTAGAAAAACAGTAAAAAAACAACATACTATCATTGACGACAATGATGCTTGATTAATGTTGGCAATAAGTATTAATTGCAATAAAAAAAAAACAACTTTTGTTCTAAAATGCAAATATAGTTTAAAAAAGATACTTATTCGTTTTAGGGAAACTTAAAAAATCGATATATTATTATTGACTCTAATTGATATTTATAATATGTTATAAATTTTATATTTTATAACCGTCTTTGACCAGCCAATCCAATTTTGTGTTTACGTCCACTAAACTCCGTAGCCTTGTAATTTTGAACCCAATCCATAAGACAAGAGATCTCCTGGATCAAGTATTGGGAGAAATTTGCCTTCGTGGATGACTTTTTGAAGGAAATAACCCGCATTTGCTTTACATGGAGAGGAAAACTACGAAACCTCCCACGGTTAGCCTGATGACAAGGAAACTTTAACCTTTGATCTGTCTACCACTGATGATATTTTACGTCAGTACTATGGTCGGTCCGAGCTTGGTGCAGAAATCGTATAGACCATTCATCGCTAGGATTTGAAATCTGTTCACCTGATTGGGACGTGACCGCTCTATCCCCTGAGCCACCACTGCTCAATATTTAGTAATTTTATTTTATTCTATAGCTATCGGTGAACAGCCAACCCAATGTTTGGGTTTACAACTACTAATGTTCAACTCCGTAAGCTTGTAATTTTGAACTCAATCCAGAAGACAAGGGTACTCCTAGTTCAAGTATTGGGAGAATTTTGCCTTCGTGGAAGACTTTTTCATGGAACTAAACCCTATTTGTGTTACATGGAGAGGATACCTCACACGGTTAGCCTAACTGCAAGGGGTCATTTAAAAAGATTAACACGAAACTTTTCATGAGCGACTTTAATTATTTTACCATTTTAGTTTCAAATAATACCTAATGCTTCAACGTAACCCTGATTTGCTTTACTTTTATTTAGGGTTATGTCATCATATTATGCATCATAACGTGATAAATAAAAGTAATTAATGCTAAATCAAAGTTAAGTAATTAATGTTTTATATAAAAACGCTGCTATTTGGAATCAATAAATTTATTAATTAAAAGTTCTTTTTAAAGAAAAATGTTAACGACCAAATCTGCATTAAAAGCTAACATAAATAGTATAAAAATAAGAAAACGAATGAACTGAGATACTTAATTAAGATTTTAAATTAATATTTCAATCTAGTGCATTAAAATTTCTTTTTATGTCTAAAATACTTGTCTCATTGTTTCTGATCTTTAAAATTCTTGATGCCTTATAAAGATTTAACGTAAAAATAATTATCTCAAATAATATTTATGACAGTATAAAATAAGTAAAATTAATGCTTTGCTTACGTGCTTTTAACATCTAATTTGTACAAAATTAAAATTTTAAAGCTTTAGATAATTACTTCTTAAAATAACTAAAAGAAATTTTTAAATTGAATGCATAGCACTTATAATTTTATGGCTGAAACTCCTTTGCAATCTAAAAGTTTTAGATATTTTTCTAAACTTATTATCTTAAAATTCCTTTTATTCAGTCATCGCTTGTCAGAAAATCATGTTTAAAAAGTTCGGCCTAGCAAAATTCAAAACCTTTCAAATTACCCTCATTTTTTATCGCCTCTGTACATTTTAATATCTAAATTCAATTGCTGGGCTTTTAAACGTTATTTCTACTGTAAAACCTACACATTTCCACACAATGGTCGTTTCGGCCCCCTTTTTCCCATGCACGTGCGGGATTGCTCTTAAGCATCCCTTCCTGATCTTGCAATTCCCAACATCCCTCCCTTCACTGGTTCCTTCATTAAAAGGGATGAATTGTCTCATTTCATGACCGATACGAGGAAAATAAATTCAATTTTCGACTTTTCCATTTTCCATTATATACTTTTTTCCCTTTTTTTCCCCGTTCTGCTGATGCACTGTAAAGGGAAAAAAAGAAAATGGGAAAAATAGAAGGGCTTTTAAAGGAGGCTACTACGTTGAGCCTCTAAGGTAAATTCAGTCAAAAGCATTTTCTCATTTCTTTTTCCTTTCTGCTGTTAAGTTCATTTTCACGCAGGTCTTTCCAAATGCGAATGACATTTTTAAAGAAAATTTGCGTCTACTTTTATTCTTTTCTTTCAATCTCAACTCTCTTTTCGAGATTCTTTTCTTCGTTTATAACAGACTGATCTGGAGATTCGTATGCAAAGCATTTCACAGAGAAAAATCAAATAATGTTTAGTTTTAAAAGTAAGGTTTAGTAAAGATATTGCTTTAATAAGATAATGACTTTTTAAGGGAATCTCAGGTATTGGTTAAATAATGCTACTAGTTTATAAAAAAAAATATGTTATTTAAGTTTAAATATTTTTATTTCTTAGTTTCATGATTTTTAAAGCTCATAAGGATTCTAAGGAGTTTCTTTAAGTCTTTTACAAAAAATTACGAATTTCTTTAGTTTTAAAAAATTTAAGGTATGTGTTCCTTTTAAATTAAAGATATTGGTTAAATAACTATAAAGAAAAGAATGAGATTTTTTTAAATCGGATCTTGATTATTTTCACTTCGCTGATTTCAAATATGCTATCAAGGTGTTTCTCCGAACTACAGATATTTTTAATGACACTTCAGAATATATAAGAATATATCTTAGTTTAAAACAGTTAAATATAACAAGGGGTCACATAAATGTTGCGACAAACTTCTTTGTAAGCAAGGGCACATTATCAAGATAAAAAAGTTTATGAGAACTCATGTCCTGCAAAGTCGTCGGTTGTTGCTAGTTGCTCTTCCTTGCTAGGGACTGTTTCTTTGTGTGCTTCTGAACATTCCATAACAGGGAAGCACATTTAGACGTGTACGTCGACATTTTCGAGCAAAGATTCCCATGCAGTTTTAATCCATATGATGTTCCCTAACTTCTCAGTAGATTTGTCACATCAATAACATGACCCCTTGCTATATATAACGTTTTTAAACCTGTATATTTAAAAAAAAACGATTAAAAATTTTATAAAAAAAGCATAGAGTTTTAGGAGCGAAAATAATTCCAGATTTGAAATCTCCTCCCCCATATTAAACAAAATCAAGTGCTTGCATAAATGCAACAAAAATTCTGTTTCCCGGTGTTATTTATTTGAAAATACATAGTTTATTGCAAGTATACTTCTTGCAATAGTTTCAATATAAATAAAGATTCATGAGGTTTTTGTTTTCAAAGTAAATCCCAATACTCGTTGCATACGTATGCTCTGAAACAATTCAGAATTCAAAATTTGTGACCAGCGGTATGATGGTAACAGTAACATTAGAGTCATTATTGCGCACTAGTGACCTTTACTTCTTATAACATGTTTTTACACCCTATGGTCTCCCGATTATTAGCATTATTCTTTTTCTTTCAAAGTTTAAAACAGTACCTTTGGTATAGTTTTAGTTACAATAAAACTACTTGTCTATTTAAACTACTCATCTAATTGAGATTTGATTTTTTTTCCTCATAACTTAAGTCAATATTTTGGTAATTATCTCACTGCATATATTTAAAGAAAACTTACTTCATTTTCTGTACAAATTCTTTGAAATTAGAATTTGGGCATTATTTTGGTTTTTAATACCAACCCTTCAGTGGAGTACTTTTTTAACTATGAGTAATTTAACTTTTACAAAGATTTGAGTAGCTCGTAAAGGTTGAATTTAAACACAAAATTATACTTTATTTAGGCGATTAGAATACGTACTTTAAAAGTTCCAATTAGGAAAATCCTTAAACCTAGGGAGACTTTAAGGTCAGCTAATGTTGTATGGCTAAAACCACTAAATATTTTCAATTTTTCCTTATTATTATCTTTAATGAAAAAAGTAAGTAAAACACTTAATTGATTCAATATCCATCTCCCTATTTCAGTTTGTTATAAATACTACTCAAAATAATTTCTTTCTAAAAATAAATAGTTTTTCTCTAAAAAATGCTCACAAAAGTTTGCATTTCGACCACAACAAATGAATGCAAAAACATAAAGGTGATCTCATTTTGTATTCCTCCGTTTTCTGTAACTCAAATTTGCGAAACTTCAGCACCAGAATTCTAAGTGAAAGGCCCTTCCGTGCGGTGTTAGGCCACTTCTTCTACTCGAATACGCCGGGCCATTTTCGCCAGAGATAAGGATTTCATTTCTCTTTGCCCCAACTTATAAAAAGCATTGTCATTCACGACAGTAAATCTCATCAGAAAATTTTTGCTTCACCCTTTTACTATTGAATTACGTCTACGCATGCAAAAGAGGGTTTGCAATTGCTGGAATCATCAATCTTTGAAGGGTCCTCGTGCCAGCTTTGATTTTGTTCTGTTTGTTGAAGAAATGGGAGAGGAAAAAAAAACTGAACAATTCAAATCATACTTGAATACTAATTTGAAAAGTTTTATTGTTGCAGAAATTAAGACCTGTTGCTAAATATCTACTTTTGGACTGTTATAAGTTTTACATTTGTTTCGTTTTGGTGTTACATGGTATCAGCCAAAAAAAACTTTCTTGTCTTGTTTTGCTATAGTATTTTAAAGATTGCAAAATAGTTATTTTTTTCAAAATTCTTTCATGAATAAGTTTATTGAAGAAGTGGTGTTAGACACTTTTATTCGAATACGCTGGACCATTTTTGATTGAGATAAGAGTTAACATTTCTCTTTATTCCAAATCATAAAAGTCATTGTCATAAACAAGGAAATTTCCTCTGAAACCTTTCTCATAATACTCTTAAGATAGAAATACAATTACTCAGGCAAAAGCAGGTTTTCTATTGCTCGAATCATCAATTTTTGTTGAATCTTATTGATAGATTTAATTCTTCCTTTAGTTTTCAGAGATACTATGAAAAAGTTTTTAAAAAGAATCAAATCAGTGTCGAGTACTGATTTGTTAAGTTTTATTGCCAGGAAAATTAGGTTCTGATACTTATTTTTAGTAAGTTTGGTAATATTTATTTGTTTCTTTTCGCTGGTACACGTTTCGTTAGTTTTCTTGGTTTTGTTGGGAAGTGGTGTTTATTGAAAATATTTAGTTTCTCAAGAAATAAGAATTTTTCTCTCTTTAGGAGCATAATTGGAAGCTCACAAAATATTTATTTTTAACCCAATTTCTATGAAAAACTGTATAAATATATGTACTTGCGGGCACTGATTTTTCTTCATCAAGGAATATCTGTGGCTTTCAATTTTCCCTTACCATTTTTCGTTCTTATCTCTCCTAATTTGTTTCATGATCATGTTCAAGCATTATCCCTCTTACCCCAAGTTGTTCCCTCCAGTCCTAATAGCCAATCCCTTTTTTCTTTGTTGCAGCTTATTACACAAAGAAAAAAAATTCTGGTAACTTACTGTCGCTCTTAGTAATTTCTGGTTAAAAAAGCAACCTGAAAAAAAACAACCGAAGCGCTACCGCTCAGCCAGTCTACTTTCTTTAACTCAGTTAAATATTAAAAAAACTCATTCCTTCAATGTTAAAAATTTTAAATTTAGAACTTAATTAATATTTTAAATATTCTAAAAGATTTTTCATTGTAATTAAAGTTTTTTAATAGTTTCTATTATTTCCTCAAAGCCTAATGTAAGTGAAATTAAAATAAATACATTTCTCTGTAACAAAAACAGATTATAATAGCTATTTCAATTTGCAAATGTTCCCTTTCTTTCTCCATTTATAAAAGCAACACAGCAATTGGATGAAAACGCATTAACAGAGGTGCACATGAAGCATGTTTATACCATGTAACAACGTCATACTATGGTAAAAGAAGGCCAACGAAGCAGTGAGTTGGCTAGAAACGAGTTGGGTTTACGATCCATGCATACCTTTGTGCGAGTCCCTTGGCACATATTAAGTAAGGGAATCGGAAATTGGCGAAACATTAATTTCTCTCCACCAGAAAGCATAAAACCCAACCAGACAGAAGTCTCTTTTTGTTTAGCTATGCCAGAAATTCACTTTAAACGCCAACTGGGGAAAATTTTGTTGAAAAGAGAGATAGCCTCTTCATTCATATATCGCTTCTGCGGTACTCTTTTTATTATGATTGTTCATTAATGGCAAACATAAAAGGACTTGCTTGTTGAAGATTTTTATAGCCTAGAAGTTATTGCAGAAAACACTTCCGATGCGATAGTTTGGGGTAATGACTAAGTTTTGTTATGCTTTTCCGCTAAAATAAACAAAGTTAGAAGATGGAATTAATTAAATATTTTTACAAAATAAAACTTACTCGTTTTATTACATTAATGGAGACAATTTCTTTTAAAATATGTTGTTTTACAAAATAATAATATTCAGTTTTCTTAATGTTCAAATATTCAATTAAAATTTTTATCCGCGTATATTTGTTTTAAAGGGAAAGAAAAGGTTTCAAGGCATTGTTACATTAAACTTTGAGCAAACAAAAATACTACGTATGTTGTTTTATTCCGTTGGTAGGAGTGGTAGGTGATTAAAATTTTATGATTTTATTTGATATCCTTATTTGTCTAATTCCTCTTTGCTAGAATAAACTTTTATGGCAGGCAATGAAAATAATTTGAATTACTTTATATATCCATTGTCATTTTGTATTATTATTTTAAATTTTATTTTTCCTTTTTGCAACATTTAAATTTTAAATTGTGTTTAAAAGAATTTCCCATATTTTGATTCAGTTATGAAAAATATTTTGATCAACTAGTTATGAGACTAGAAAACAAAGAAAAATAATTTCAAATCTTTTAGTAAAATAAATAACGTCATTATTTAATGCATACGTCGATTGCACAAATATTTCAGTTCATCGAAGTTTGAAAAACAATATTTTAGTAAAAAATCAACAGGAAAAAAGCTAGATGTAAATCAAAGTACCAATTTTCGAGATATTAGCTATCATGCATGCAGATATATCAGCAATAACCTATTAAGATATATATTGAAAAAAGTGATAACCCACAACTTATGAAAATTTCACTTCACTGTTTTTGTGAATGAATATAACAAAAGCTTTAATTTTGCAGAACTAACATTTAGAAACTGATAAATTAAAAATATTGAACAATTTTTACCATTTGAAGTAAATATTATTCATGGAAATATAAAATGTATATTTCTTCTTCTTCTTCAGCACTACAGCCCCTTACAGGTCTTGGCTGCCTCAACCACGCGTAGCCTCCAACGCCTCCTATCCATGGCAACGCCTCCTATCCAGTTGCTAATCTTCATTACTTTGAGATCTTTAATAGTGTCATCGAGCCATCTAGTTGGAGATCCTCCTCTGGCCCGAGATCCAGAAGGATTTCTAAAGGTTGCTATTCGTACTGCATTGTTTTCTGGACCTCTCCAGATATAACCAAGCCATCTTAATCTATTGCTTCGGCACTATCTGTGGCTGTCCATAGAATCTATACAATTCAAAGTTATATCTGATTCGCCAACAGCCTCTTTCCTGTACTGGGCCAAAAATATTTCTAAGGATTTTCCTTTCAAAAACACCAAGAGTACGCTGAGAAATGTATATTTACTTCTAGTTAAAAAAAAAGTGGATTATAACTTTTTGAACCGAAAACTTCATGCAAAGTTAAATTTATCAGNTTTCCATTCAAAAACACCAAGAGTACGCTGAGAAATGTATATTTACTTCTAGTTAAAAAAAAGTGGATTATAACTTTTTGAACCGAAAACTTCATGCAAAGTTAAATTTATCAGGATAATTAAATTTAATGATAAAGTTTAATGTAATAGTACTATAAAGTAGAACTTTAAAGTACTATTAAATTATTATTTTTTTTCAGCATGTTAGTTCTCAACATGTTGAAACATGCTTGAACATGAGAAATACTATATAATTTTTAAAAAAATGTATTCCACATTAAATTCTATTAAAGAAAATTTCTTTTTGAAAAAGGTTAAAATATTTTTGTATAAAAATATGGATTTCAAGACTTTATTTCAATGTAGAAGTCTAACTCGTTAATGCTGAGCATCAAATGACAACAATAGAGACAAAAAGATTCGTTAAAAATAAATATTGTATTTAATACACTCTTTAGAATTTTTGTGAATCTTCATGCAATAAATTGAGGCAACTACTTTAAACGTGGTGTAATTAAACGCCATGCACAATTCCTGAATCTAGTGTTTTTCAACACCAAACACTATTCCGTGTAAATTAACCGTCGCCGTCACCATTTTTGTTGTTTATGAACACTAAAATTAATATACACATTGATAAACTGATATACACTGACTCTATCGAAATATATACATTTAAGAGTCAGTAAATTTGTTTTTATGTTAAAAGATAAATGAAGAACCAATAATTTAGCATGCATATAAAAAATAATCCTCAATACAAGATTAGTTTTTAAATCAAACATACGTATAGCACGGAAAGAATAAGAAGCCGAATTTGAACTAGGCTTAACAGAACGAAAGCTGACATAAATAACGCATTTTAAAATCCTTTTATAGAGTTCTCAGAGATATAAATTTAAAATAGAATTATCCTTATTACACAACTGAAAATATATTTGCATATTTTAACTACGAGTACTTGTTTTGGTTGTAACATTTCAGCGTAGAAAACAACAACAATCTCCAGCTCATTCCAGATTGCAAGCTGACTACAGGTGTGCCAACGAAGCGAGCCAACATCGTGATTTTCAAAAGTGAAAACAATTCTAGTATTGTATGAAAGGGCAAGGGTATAAGCGCATTCAATTTCAAGTATTAAGATTTAAATCACACTATTTTAAATCTTGAATAGTGTTCCTTCCCCCAATTTTTGTCCACATCCCATTTTTTATTTACGTCATCAGAATAATGAAATAACTGAAAATATATTTGCATATTTTCACGACGAGTATTTGTTTCGGTTGTAAAATTTCAGCGAAGAAAGCAACAACAAATTATCTCCAGCTCATTCTAGATTGCAAACGAACTACAGGTGTGCCAACGAAGCGAACCAACATCGTGGTTTTCAAGAGTGAAAACAATTCTAGTATTGTGTGAAAGTGCAAGTGTTTGGTGTAAGCGCATTCAATTTTAAGTATTAAGCTTTGAATCACGCCATTTTAAATCTTGAATAGTGTTCCTTCCCCCAATTTTTGTCCACATCCCATTTTTTACTTACGTCATCAGAATAATGAAATATACTCAAAATGAAAAAAAAATACTATCATAAAGATTGGGACAAGGGCAGCATGATAGCGTTGGGACGAAATCGAACTTCCTTAAGGAAAGTACGCTTCATGTTAAAGCACCGTTTTTCTTTTTCTCATTTTCTTGTAGTAGACACATCTTTACAAAGTCACACTCTCAGTTTTTCGAATCCAAACGGTATCTTAGAAGGCCACACATTGTAAATAAAGGTATATCTCTAAGTCATTCTCATCCCTTTTCTATCTCAGTGGCAGTAGTCATTTTTCAAATTCTTTTCGTTATCTACAGTAGGACAGAGTCTGTAGGGTTTTTAAATCTTAGGTACTTCATTTTTCCCCTTTTTTTAAAGCTTCGAATTTTCATGGTGGAAAAAAAGATGAAGTTGCAAAATGTTTTACCACTCCCCAGCTTTCAATAAGTCAAAAATATAATAGCCCCTTCTTTTTATATCCCCTAGGCTATCAAAAAGACACGGTCACAGTTTAAGTCAATGTATTTTATTTTTTGTGTAGGATATAATAAAATTTTACGGTATGCAATTTATGAGATTAAAAACGATTTTCTACAAAAAAAGAAAATTTTAATCGTAATTTTTTGAAAGTGTGTGAATTAATTTCAGTTTTTTGAAATCTTCTTCCGGTATTAAGTTATAAGAGGAAATAGTTTTTTTAATTTTTATTTTAATATACATATTATTGCTCGTATAATATTACATTGAAAGTTCTGTGTAAGAAAAAACAAAAGCATCTCCTTAAAGTTCGATTTAATAATCTGATTTTCGCATGCTAGGACTACTTAGTTTTAAGAGAACGCCATACTATTAGAGAAACTTTTCCCTGCAAATTATCTTTTAACTCCATAACTAATTTTAAATATAAAGTATAGAAAAAAGTAGTTCATGTAAGCCTAGAGTAAGCCATGAAGTATCAAATACTGAAAAAAAAATTTAATGAGCATCAAAATTTAAATAAATTATTAAAGACATGGACATGAAAATTATGAGATGAAAATAAATATGAAAAAAAATTATGATCATAAAATTTCCAAAACAACAAAATTTCAATAAATTATGAAAGACATGGAGATGAAAATTATGAGATTAAAACTATGAGATGAAAATAAGTAATGAAAATAAATATGAAAAAAAATTATGAGAATAAATTATGCGAGTCATTATGCCATAGAGAAGATCTCTTCCAATAATTGGCTTTCATTTTGACATTTTGAATTTTTTCCCGACAACTGAAATTTCATCTCTTACTCTAGGTTTGATTGGACTAACTTTTTCTGCATTTTAAGCCTTAAATTAATTATGCAGATGAAAGAGAATCTGTGACGAAAAGTTTCACTCGTGGTATGGTGTCCTCTTAATAAGTAGTCTCAGTACGTGAAGCTTAACCTAAAATACTTAAATTGATTAGTGCAGATGATATTTTAAGTTACGAAATCAGCCATAATAACGTACTTTCACTGAAAAAAAAGCTTTTTTTTAGACTGAAAACCCTAGCAAATTCAGAATAAAAGGACACATATGTTCCTAAATTCAAGTTCTTGAAAGTTTTGTTTCACAAACATAATAAAGTACGAATAAAATATAATCTTGAAAATTCTGTTCTGGATTTTGAGACAGATCTAATTAAAAAACTTTAAAAATTTTTACTTTAAAAAAATTTGATTTCATTTTTATTTGTAATTTAAATGTTGAAAAAAAATTGTCATTTATTTGAAATTTAAATTTATAATCGCTAACTTTTAAGAAAGGTAAAATTAATTAATACATTTTTCTTAAAATGTACTTTTTTTTTAAAATTTAATGAGCAATGTAAAGGGGGAATTATTTTTTTTTAATATTTAATCAAAATTATATATTGTTTCTAGATGTCCAATTAATAAAATTTGAGCAACGTAAAGGTAATATTTAGTATTCGCAAAAAACAGAAATCAAGTCTCATTTAAAGTTTTCGTTTTCATTTTAGGTACAATATTAAGTAGGACATTAGTAATACTTTTTAACCAGAAAAATAAATTGTTTCTTGGTATTCAAAGAGCAACTCTATCAATAGAAAATTAATCTTTGGAATTCTAAGAAAATAAAAAAATAGTTCCTATTATTCATTCTAAATAAATTTTTGAATTTAAATGTGCCATATAAAGGTGAACTTCATTTATACTATTTAATCAAATAGGTAGATTATTTCTTGCTGCATAAATAATAAAAAGAACAAAACTCAAGCTACAGAAAGTTAAGACTCATAAAACCTTCATATGCAGGATAAATGGATAGAGTAAAAAAAAAAAAGTAAAATGCATTATGTTTGAGTCTGCGTTTTCTGGCGGAGATGATATCCTTTTTCCGGGAAAAGTCAAACGAAATCCCGTAGAGTCTGAAAGGCATATATATCCAAATTCGGGAGTCTTAAGCCTCCTATTCTCATAACACGTTGAGACATGCTTTCGGAAAAACCCGAATAAAAGATAATGGTTAAAATATTCTCATCTCCGAGAAGAGCATTAGCGGAAGTTTTCTCCGCAACTTACCCCATTATTTTCATCCTTCAAAAAAGAAAACGACTCGGGGCGGGATGCCCAAAAAACACAAGAAGAAAAGGAAGGAAAAAAAAACTTTGCCTTCTTTGGCAAACATAAAAAAATATGACTAGAAATTTCGTATCTCTTTTGAAGCGAAGGCATGACCATAAAAATACGTACTCCAGAATATATCTCTCAGCGTATATATTTTTAATAACGGCTTATGGTTAAAAAAAATCTCAAACCTCTGGAAACGGCTTAGGTTGTGGAGGATGTCAGGTTTTATCGGACCCTATAAAACATTATGACCAGTAAGCCGATTCTTTTTTATATCCTCCCTACTTCAGTATTTTAACTTTTTGTATGTGTCAGTTTTCATATACGGTGTCGCTTTTTGAAGAAAAAAAATGAAAAAAGAAAGAAAAAAGTTGGGCAGTGAGAGAAAATTTTAATCTTTTGAAACTGGGTGAAAAGAGTTTTTTTTCCTTTTTTCTATCTGTGGCCAGCAAAACTTCTGAGTAAAGTTTTGGTTCAGGCCAATAAACCACGGTTATGATATTTTGGGCTTTCGCTTTTGTGTGCCAGGTTATGATTATTTGAAAGGAAAAAAGTGAGATATTGTTTTAGTTTTTTTTTCACTCAAGAGAGCTATTTTCTGACAAAATGACGCAGATATAAAAAATATTGAACTTTTTATTTGCAAAGTTTTATTTCATTTTCATTTGTAGGGAGGATTTACTTCAGAGAAAAATTTAAGTGTGTTCATATGAACTTTTTATGATCACTTTTAAACTAAGTAAGAGATGTTTGCAACACTTAAACAGAAATGATTTTTTAAACTAATACGATTTCATTTATAAGCATCTAATTATATTAACATTTAATAATATTATGAAAAAATTAGTTTTCAGTGAATATTGAATATTATGTAATATAAGAAATACGTATATATAGACGAATAGTATGAATAGACCTAGTACAGTAAATAATATTTTGAAAGGAAACATATGTTAAAAATGAAGCATAGTGTATTAATAATGTTTTAATCAGTACTAATAAAAATTTTTTTTATGGAAATTAAAGATTTATACATTTTCTGCAAGTTGCTTGCGGGTGACACAAAAATGATCGAAAATTTGAAAAATAACTTAAGAAGAAACAAAATGAAATTATAATGTATAGTTTATTGCATTCAGCTAGGGTCAGATATGTATTCTTACTACGTTTAAGAATTAGTCACCATGTTCGTCAACAAATAGTGCTGATCACTGACAAACAGACCATACAGAAAGTTTTTTTGATGCATGTGAGAAAATTTCTGCAAAAATATTTGCAGGAGTGGCTGTTTATTTTATTTCATAGCTGTTTGTATCACCATCTATTGACAAACTTTCAAACCAAAAGTAAAATTGGGTGAGATGAACTGGCTACCGAAGTAATATGCAGCAATCCATAAGTTATAATATTTAATATATTTCACTTCAGTTTCAACTATATACGTTCAACTATATATTCACTTTCAACTATATACGTTGCATTTAACAAAGTAATTTTTGTAAGAAAATATGTTCAACTATGTTTAACATAGCTATCCCCTGTGTAAAAAATTTACCATTATTTGAATATATTAATTGAATTTACTTTTGACCTATTTTTCCCAATTTTTAATAGTAATTTGGCTTGAATAATATAAGTAATATACAAGTTTTTCGTTCATAAGATTTCAGAAAAAAATATTCTTAATTATGTATTCCTGATATATCCTGATAATTTAATTCTGTTTCACGTTCTTTTGTAACATTAGTTTTAATTATCCAATATCATGACCTAAAACGTTTTTAAAAACTACCTTTTAAAGAGCTATTTACGTATTAAAAAAGTTAATTTTTAATTATTTCCTGATCATAAAAATTTCTTGATACAAAGTTTTGGTTGCTGAATTATTTCTAGTTTTTAACAATTCATTAGTAATATTAAATTAATATAAAATTCATTATACAAGTTAGTAATATAAAATTCATTAGTAATATTAAAGTAACGATATTTTATTTTATTAATAATGAAGTAAGTAAATTCATTTTAGGAACTCTCATTAATTTTACTGTTTCATAAATTGAACTATGATTTATGAATAAAATTAATCACTTACAAATAACGAAGAAAGACATTAGATACTAGCTTATATTTTTAAACTGTATCGAAACTTTTAACGAAACTAAATTATTCAGTTTTATCACTCGACGATTCTTTTGAACCACCCTCAAAACCATGAAAAGGATTCGAAATCAAATCATAGATTTAATATCAGCGTCCGGTTTTACTTTGTCACGATACCATTAAAGTAATTTCTTCCGCTAATGACGGATTTGTTTGAAAACAAGATCTAAATAATTCATTCTCGCACAACAGTATGGATACTTATTCATTATGCATAGCACGCCAGCTTTGAGAACACTTTAAAAAAGAAGTGGTACCTTTCATTTCGTATTCAATGGAGAAAGTCGTTAAAAGTTTAATGAATAGGATTCGTTTCTATGTTGTTTGTGTGAAGCACTAATTTTCTATCGGAATAAGTTTGAATAGAAAACATTTTCGTGTTCTGGAAAAGAAAGCTTTACTTAGGGAAAAGAAATTTTTCGGATGGCACTGAATAATGGTTAAATGCGAAGTAGAGGTTTTTCATCTTTTTTTACCTTCGTACCGAGTAATATACTTTTCTGTATAATGAATACATGATATGTATTTTATGTATACAGTAAAAATTGTGTTAAAAAAATCTATTTCGCTTTCGGTAAATTATTTATAGTCTTCAGTAGCTACCACGAAAACTGAAATTGTTTCAGGAGAGGCTTCGTAAAATATTATAATGCTCTGAATATTTTAAGTTTTTTTTAAAAACAAAACGTTTTCAGGTGGGGCATAAATTAAACATAAAGTTTAGAAAAGTAAAGTATTACCGTAATAGTTCATTTCGGCATACAGGGTCATAAAGGTTAGGGATCCACTATTTTGAGACTAATAGCAATATGGCGGTAATATGGTCAGCATTGCGCAGCGACCTCCTTTATTTTCTACAATGTAAAAATTTCGATCAAAATACGATATCGACACCCAGGTTCATTTTATCGTAAAATCCATTTGAGCGTAAAATTTTGCGGAACAAAAAATATGATATATTGTAATTTTTACTGTAATATTTATTTCAAATCTACTGAATCACAGTGGCTAAATAATGATTGCTGTAAAATGTACTGTAATAAGCATTATGGTAATAATGAATTTTATGATAAAATTAACTTTAGAGATGATCCATCTAGGGTATCGGTACATTTCCCCAAAATATGATTCAGAATTTCTTACAGTGTGAACAAGATATTACACTGAAATCTGAAGGAGGGTGAGCTTCAAGTTACTAACCGGAATCGGATAAAAGTGCTATGCATGCTGTTTTCCTAAAATTAGTTTTCTGTTTAATTCAGGAAAGAAAGATAAGAGATCTTGAAATGTTTTGAGAGTCTAAAATACAGTGTTCTTGGTCCTTTGGCATAGGCAAGTGAGGTAGCAAAGCAGATATAATTTACTTATGTAACACATTTCAGATTTCTAATATCAGTTCTGTTGAAACCCTGCATTGCTCTTCGAAATTTTGTCTGCTATATTTTTAAGTTTCTGCCACTTTCCGTTCCTCGACTACTCTGGTTTCAATGATTTTTTTACTCTTGTTAATATTCCCTTCTAGTTTTTGTTAGAAACTGTAGATTTTCTAAATGTTTACCTGTTTGTAAAGTTTCATGACTGAAGCAAATGATACAAATGCTATTTTATTGAAAATATATGTGAAATTTTTTTTAAAATTTACAGTATAAACAAGGAATATGGAAAATGCTTCTAATTTGATTTTGGAGGTAGGAGAATTTTACGTTAAACAAATGGCACATTTATTAGTAACATATACATAGCTCGTAAATTTTTAAAATATGTTTGATTGAAACTCCAATAATAAAGACTTGAATATTTGAAAATCCTGTCATTAGATAAAGAGTTATTTAAAGTGAATTTTACTTATAGAATTAATAGCCTTACGTGAGAGATTACCTTGCAAGACAAATCACATTTATTCAAATAAAGTTTCAATAAAACATAAATAGTTGTGTTTGTAAGAAACTTTTTTTATTTAAAATTGTATAAAACAATTAAAGTTAAATGCAGTTTAATATTTGTTTTACTTATTTCATTGAAATATAATAATTTGCTTGCGTACTGAAAACAAATCTGGCAAAATTACCATACTCCACGTTAATTAAATTCCTGAACTAAAATTCTAGTTAAAAAATAAATTTACGCGGTATTTAAACAATTCATTTGGCAATATGTACGTTTATATAACAGTTTACCGGAAATTCTGTTTATTAAAATAGTTCTTATTACAACACATTTAGTAAAAAATGCAAAGCTGAAAAGTAAATTTAACTGAATAAATGGTTTTTATACCATGCTCTAAGAAATCATGAAAAAAGTTCCAAATTTTATCACAACTACTTCAATTTATCGCTTATTATAAAACCATATATTATTGTTAATTTTACCAAAATCATTAAAAAAGCTCTTTGGTAAAATTTATCGAGCATTTTGATGTTTCAAGAAATACGGTAAATTTACCATATCCTGGTAGTTTTGGCTACACTTTTTTTCTCAGTGTATACTTATTATTATAAGTTTTGCAAAATTTTAAGTGCAAAATTATTTCAATTGCATTAAAATACTGAGCCAACACATAAATATTATTTGAAACCATGAGGCAGTTCTTTTTAATTTAGCTTCTTGACAATTAATAACTTCAATTATAACAAATATAAAAACAAAACGTATTTAAGGTCTTTATAAAGAAATATAACAAATAAATTTTTGATAATACATTACTATTTATAAATCTAAGTATCTAACAAAGTCAAAAATAACTTTTATGTATCTTTGTTTCTTAAAACAAAGACTTATTAATTGAAGCATCACCTATTTGCAGGAAGTAAAGTGTAAACTGCGTATTGTCGACGAAAAGTTCTAAGGGTTATTAAGTCTGTCAAGCGCAAGTTGATGGAAGAAAATTGCAAGCACACACAATAGAATTATAGTTAATTTAATTAGTTGCAACTTGATGTGTACCTTTTAATAAAGTGTGCTATAATTAAGCATTGTTACGAAAATTTAATTTTAAGTCATTCTGTTTCAAACTTTTCAATTATCATCAAAGTCATCTTTATGGCACAGTGATTTTTAATGAAATTGTACTCCCAACCAATTATGTATTTATCAATTTAAATGGAATTCAATTAAAAAGTTAAATATTAAAATTTATATGCATTTTATAATGTACCATTTTTTTTCAAAATTTGCTGCAAATTAAAAAAGAAGCTACTTTGAACTGTATATTAATAAATGACTTGAATGCGATACAAAAAAATTAAGAAGATAATAAAAAACTAATTTTGACGCATTAAATCAACACAGCGATAGAATTCTTATTTAGGTAAAGCAATAAAATATTTATTGAATGTATCGAATTATTTAAAACTTGAGCATTAAAATATACAAGTCTAATAGATAATTAATTTTATTGAAAGAGGGTTCCTGAATATCGATTTTAAGCTTTTAAAACAATTTTTTTAACTATTAATAAAAACATATTCTACTGTATCGTTGCCACCCCTTTTGGTGATGAGGTGAACTGATTTTTTTTTTGCAGTTCATTTTTTCTGCAACATATTTCTTATTTACTTTTATAGTTTTATTTCTTCATTCCTTATTTGTTTGTTCACTTCGTATTGGAATCACTTTCATTTCGTCATTGCGAAAACGTTTCGTTTAAAAAGCAAGCCCCACAACATATACTCGCCTCACAATATATACATATATTGGAGTAAATTTCTTAAGCAAAAATATTATATATATAAGCTATTATTTCTGAAAATCTTTGAAGCTTTCGCTTTGTGAAGCCATTGTGAATAAGTCCACCTTTTATCAATATTTTTTAACGTAAACTTTGAAATAAAAATTAAATTATTCTTCTTCTTTCGGTATTTGTTGGTAACACTGAAAAACAAGAAATTCATAGTAACTCAGGGTTACCAGACGTAGTATTTTTAATACTACGGTAGTATTTTTTCACCAAAAAAAGGGGTATGGTATTTTTCGTAGTATTTTTTTTAAATGTGGTNTTGGTGCTGAGGTGAACTGATTTTTTTTGCAGTTCATTTTTTCTGCAACATATTTCTTATTTACTTTTATAGTTTTATTTCTTCATTCCTTATTTGTTTGTTCACTTCGTATAGGAATCACTTTCATTTCGTCATTGCAAAAACGTTTCGTTTAAAAAACAAGCCCCACAATATATACATATATTGGAGTAAATTTCTTAAGCAAAAATATTATATATATAAACTATTATTTCTGAAAATCTTTGAAGCTTTCGCTTGTGAATGCAGCCTTTCTTTGTTTTGTTTCCGAGACTGACTCAAAAGTTCACAATGTTAAGTAATATGATATTCTAATTAATTGATTAATTTTATTTAAAGAATATTTTTATAGACAAATGCTATATAACTCTTTGTTTTCTTCTTTTTTCTTACCAAATTTTTATTTACTTATTTTATAATTTATTTTGTATTGTGTCCCAATTTAGAGTCGATTTTACGTCATTTTATGAAATTATAGCAAACACAAAGGATCGGTAAGAGTTTGCTGTGATGATTTAACTTGCGTTGCCAAGCGTGATCAAGCTTGTCAATCACACACAAAAACATCCCAAATTGAAAAAAATAACAATATTTACTATTAAAATAATAAGAAGCATATCGATAATATCCTATCGTGATCTTCTGCTCTTCTTTTACTGTCCGGTACGGTAAAAATAGGTTCGTTTCTCTTCTAGCAATATCTCGATGTAGTGAAACGAATGTACAGGGGTATTTTCTGTTAAGACTTACTATGGCACATCTTAATGTTTTTTTCGTATATTTTTCACGTACCATTCAAATAAGACCCTTTTCAAGCACATATTCTTTTAAATAGCGTATAATGTATTAACCGTTTACTGTACAAATGGCTTACAAAGTATTTAAATTAATGGCTAAATTTTGTATTAGTTTTTTTTAAAACTATACAATGCTCGAATATAGAAAAAGAAAGAATTTATTTTTTTAACTTATTTTATATACGTTCCACCGTTTTGTGGTCATTTCAGAAATCGTTAGATCTCAAACTTTAATGGAATTTGACTCCATTTTGATCACGGGAAAAGAAAGAAAATATTTTTTTTACATAAATTCGGTATGTTGAGGTTCGTCAAATTGGGTTCTGTATTGTAACAATTGCTTCATAATTTTTGGTAAGATGAGACTACAAACAGCATTAAAACTGTAAAGCATAATTAACTTAGATATTTAATTTTCAAAATCTTCTATATATTTAAACACAGCATTCTTAAATAATGTTGAGACTTCACTGTAAAAAAATGTTTACTCAAATATTTCGGAACTTTCTTTGTTTTTGACAAAACCGTTTCCTGGCATATGCCCCGATTAAAAATTTCGCCAATGTGGCGAAATAATATCACTTTATCAAGAAAATGAATTTCGTCGAAATTAATTTGTAACTAATAAAAAATTTCGTCATTCTATTTTTTGACGAAAAAAAACTCACATAGCTTGATTTTCAATTACTTTACCTTGGACACCTATGGAATAACAAAGCAATAATATAGAAATAAATTACACGTTGCCGCGAAGCTGAATTCAAACCCCGGATCGTCTTGATATGTCCGATTCCTTGACCACAAAACACATGATCAGATTAACTCCTCACTTTATTTTCGATTGTCCAGTCCTTATTCTAGTTTTATCATTCTAGTTAGCAATCTCCCACAAAGAACTACGATGCGAATTTGAGTTGAGGAGATATTTTCGTCATGCATTTGAGAGTTCGCGTTCCATCACAAATCAAGTAATTTCATGTTAAAATGATTATTACAATTAGCAATATACTGCTCAAAGATTGCTAAATCGCCAAAAGGGAAAGTTTTATTTCTAAGAGTGTTTGTGAAAACATTTTAACAAAAATTGAGATTAAGTTAAAAAGATATAAAAAAAATAGCTTATTATATAACAAATAAAAATAAATCTATTTTACTTCATTGTTAAACAGAATTGAAATGCAAAGACGTAAAGAAAAAGTAAAGTTTTGCATACTTCAAACCTAATCAAAATAAAAACCTCTATCCATGAAGTTACGTTAAATTTAATGTTATTATATCGGCATAAATTATTTTAAACGAAGCTTCAAACTAAACTTAATCATAAGCCTTTTTAGAATTGAAAGAACAGTAGAATGTTAAATAAACCAAAACAAGAAAAACAAAATAAGTTCTGTCATAAACACTCTCAGAACAAAATTTTCCAAAAACCCAAACTAGTAAAGTATTTGTAAGAATTTATTAAAGCTTCGAATGCTTTGAAGTAAGTCAAACTGGAGACTTTATTAAAATCTTCCTTACGGTTGTTATTTTTGTTGCCAGAATTTCAATTTCAATTTGAAAATAAGCTCAGAAATTCCTAGGGCTAAGAATGGATAAGGACTGGTCTCCCTTCCTTGTTAATATTATTATTAGCATTTCGATTACTTAAGCTTAGAACTTGGAAACTCTTTTTGAATTCATTATCTTTTTTTCGAAGAATCTCAATTTTCTTATCGTCGATAGTGTAATTCCATTTTTCAATCGCCTGTCTCGCCTAGTTAGAGCTAATGAAGGGAATTTCTTCGATAAGCTGACTACTTTAAATAAGTAAATTGAATTTTCTTCTGGCTTACAGGAAATAATTTTCATAAAACTTTCTACTAAATTGTTTCGATATTGAAATAAAGTAGTTTTGGCATGTATTATTATTTTTTTTCATTATTAGTACTTTGAAAATTGAAGATGCATTCAAAGGTTGGAGCTAAAATTGCGGTCATGTCCTATTACGATAAAAATTTTCAGTTTTCTTTTATAATTGTTAATTTGATCTGATAGCTCCAGTGTAGTGTAACAAATAGTTCAAAGAAGAAAGACTTATACTTCTTTTTCTGGTAAAACTTTCTTTCTATAATAATTTAAAACGAGTTTTTTTTCACTATATTGCAAATATTCAAAATCTTGCTTTCTTAATAATTTGATAATATAAGAAAATTGAATATTTTAAGATTAAAAAAATTCAACCTAATGGAATAATGATTTATACTTTTTTTATTCTAATATTGCTTTTACAGTGTTCTGCAAATTGTGACGATTTATTTCTGCATCATACAGAAATTCGATAAAGAGAGTATTCTGTATCAAATTAATTGATTAAAAAATTAAATTTTCTGAAAAAACAGATATTTGATTTAAATTTTGCAGATATTTTTTGGTATAAAGTTATTCATTTATTATAAAAATATACCTTGTTTTTATTTGGTTTATACTTTGATAAATTTTCTTACGTTATCAGCATATTGTTCAAAACACAACAAAACTTATAAGATAAATTCCAAGATCAGGAGAACAAAATATGTTTTGGATATAGCAGATTAACAAACTTAACATTATAATTAAAAATCATCTAATAGAATACTGTAGTTCAATGATAAGTTATGATTGAAATCTGAGGCCAGTTTTTGCAACAAATAAAACAAATTGAAAGTTAGTTTGATAGTAAATATTTTAATCATTTGACTCATTACATTACTGTTTCATTAAAAAAAAATTTGAATTTACAAAATCAAAAAATCTAAGGATGACATCTTTTTTAGTTTTGTATTTGGTTTTGTTTTCACCACAAAATTGTTTATTTATACCTCCTTAATCAGTTTAAATGCAAATAAATGTTTTCTAAGCGTATGACATCTGTATATAATACAACTTTCAAAAATCTAAGTTGAACTTAATCAGAAGAGTCTAAACTTCATAACTATGCATGAGTCCCTTAATCATCTCTCATTTAATAACATTACCTATTACTCTCTGTCTGTAACCAATACCATTTATCGGCCTTTATTTTATTCTTCGTAAAAAGTTTCAAATATGCCTCTGTAAAAATAGTTTAATTTTTAACAGCAAATTATATGTTATGTTATTTAAAGCAAATTTCCGTCAGAAATTCATAATTGAGATAAAAGAGATAAAATATTTAAAAAAAAGATTAAGGTAATTTTTATCTTTGATTGCATAAAATAAACTAGCTGAAACTTATACAGCATTTTCTTAGATTTCTATTTATATTCAGCTAAGAAATGATTACATACTTCACGTATAAAGTAATATACTCTGTAACAATCACCAGATCAAATTACGTAAAAAATTATTAGTACTGAAGGAGATGGTACATTTTACAGATACAGATTTTATATATCAATATATCTTATGCGCCTTAAGTTTTACAGTAATATTTATTGAATAACAGTAATTTAATAAAAAATACTGTAATAATCATGATTTACAGTTTTACGGATATAGCTGCCAGGGTGCCATTTGCCTTTTACCATAATATTATTTGGAATTTTTTTTTACAGCGTAATGCTTTTATTATCTCACTTATAATATAATTTTCACGATCACGATTCTAGCTTAAATTCTATTAGCATGTATGAAGAATAGTGATAGCTTTCTTGAATATCACAAAAACACGAAAATGAGACAGGTCCAACAACTGCATCGTAAAAGATAAGCTACGTTGAAACATTCGTGTCCAATTAATCTTAAAATTGTTGATAAGCAGTTCAAAATCTGATTTTCAATCAGAGAGTAGGAGTATGTGTTAAATTTCTTTTTCTCTTTTAATTTTACGCCATGAAAAATTTATGTAAAATTTATATACTCAAAAAAAAGAAAGAAAACCATGTTATCATTCCTATAATTGATTCAGTTTTAGAGATATTATCATCGTTAGTTGGAAATAAACTTCTCTATTTTTCCGTAAGACAATCCCATCTATATAAAAGTATAGTTACAGAAAGAATGCTTTTAGAATTGTAGACTGGTTCATAGTCTCTTCGATAGTTAACAATCTGATTTCTAGCAAAAGCCCGCTGTAAGACTTGGGATTTGTATACTGTAAAAAATCTTGATCAAATTAGAGAAAAAAGTACCGGCACTCAGGATGCCGGCATTTTTTTTTATCGCGAATCTTACCGGAAACTGTTGCAGTACAAAAAATAATATATACCATAATTATTATAATAATTTCTGTATAAACACTAAATCACTCTAATTAAATAAATACTACTGTGAAAACTACGATATAATACTTTACGGTAAATATGGATTTTACAGTAAATGAATTTTACTAATGATGCAACTAAAGTGCAGGTAACTTATACCGTAATTTGATCTGGAATTTTTTCAGTGTGGAGGTAAATTCTCCATTTTTTTGTGATCAATATCATGAAGCATCAGTAGTACGCTCGAAACGCCCTTACTTTGTATACAAGCAGGTCCCCACTAATTGGAACCGAATGCACACATTAATTTTTCGAGAATTAATTAAGTAAAATTCTAATTCTTTTCGAAAAACAAATTCATCTTCTTACTGCAATTTAAAACTTTTTATTTGTTTATTCATTTTTCATTTTAATAAACTCCAATTATCTTAAAAATCATATGTTTTAATGATACTTTATTTGGTATCACGTTTAGCATGGTGTGCCAGATATTACAGAACGAAACTAAATTTTAAAAATGTTCACAATAATTAGTAGTAGGATATCCCATATCCTTCTCAGAATATGTACATGCGTTGCATTATGAAACTATCATTTTAGATCTAAGATTTAAAAACAAATTTCTACTTTAATTTTTTAAATTTAAAAGATGGTCTGTAAAGATTAAGACTTAAAATGATTATTTTGTCACAGAAGACATTATACAATTCATTCTTTTAAATTAATTCTACTTATTTCGTAAAACAAATTACGAAGGCTTTAATTCAAATTGTAGAAATTTATATTCCTTTTCACAAAATTAGATTTTTTGAATATTCAAAACGAAATAAATTGATTGTTAAAATATTGCATTCAATTACATCGTATCAAAAATTACCTGAATTAGAATTTAAGTAATATATTTCAAAAAAGCAATTATATTTACGATACTGCATAATAAAAAAAGTACCCAATTTACAATTCCTGAAATCTATTTCCCCTTGTCTCATAATAGTAACTTGATTAAGGCATGAAAGTTACAAAGAAGAACAAATTTAAAGTTACTTAGAAGAATCTGATAAGCAATAAAGTCTTGTTAAAAGTAATTCCTTCAATTTGATCAAATTAAAGACTCATAAATTGAATTGGGAGAAAAGTTTTCGCCAAGATTTTTCCCGCTCCTACGTTCCGCTCAAGTGTCATTTTTCATTAAATTGAAAACGCCGCTGCAATATTAAATCTTGATACGAGACTTTCATCTACGTTCTTTCAGGTACAAAAGACACATTGCATATAAGGTATTTTTTTAATTTAATTTCAGCGAAGTTTTAGGTTTAGCAAAGATTACGCATTCGTTGCATTCCCTGATGGAAATTTCTGGTACTAATCAAACTTGTAAACATCACTTGTAATGCCAAAAGACAGGTTTTATTTAGATTCGAAGTTATTTAAGGTTTTGCATACACTACTTGTATTTAGTCGCATCAAACTAATTTAATTTGCAAAGAATTCTTTTAACTTATAAGGTGGTCTTTTTAACTATACCTGGAGATAGACGTTGAAAATAATGAAATAATCACTTATGAAACTTAGAGATGATTTCCTAAAACTTAAAAATACTCGCAAACTATAAGAAGAAATGTTAGTTACGCAGGAAAAAGATTGCGAAAAATTAACTCATAATCCTTGCACCTATTTGCTTCATTTAAAGTATTACATTTAACTAAAAAGTAAATTTTACCAAATGAATGACTTTTCTGACATATTCTAAGGAATCATGATAAAATTACCAAAGTTTGAGGGATCTTATCACATAATATAGAACCATATTTTATTGTTAATTATCAAAGCACTTTCGGTGAGGACTACCGAGCTGTATGGTGTTCACATGGAGCTAGAAATATAGTTAATGTTACCATATTCCGGTTGTCTTAACCATAATTTTTATCTCAGTGCAGCGCAGCTGTGTTACAAAAAAAAGATGATTTTATTAGGTAATAAAATAAAGGATAATATAATCTTTTGTGAAGAAACTTTGCCATTTTATATATACATAACTTTTTAAACCATATGATCCATAATATGAATTATTTATACTCTTGTAGATAATTAAAGTACTGTAGCAATTTATAAGAGCGCAAAAGCTGCACGGCCAGCCTCAAAAGTGTAGCCTACTTCATTCCACTCTTGAAACCATAACAACATTTACGCACCCACTGCAATAGCGGCTGTTTATGAATGCATCTCTTCCAAAAGGTAGTAAAAAAGTTTTTGGAAAATTCCAAGTTTTTTCTTTTCAGATAAATATTTCGGTAAAAAGCAAATTAATTAAAATTAATCACTCCTCTTTTCAGCTAACACTGTATAATGAATAAATTTATTTGGTAGTTTTTAATAACATGGGACGGGTAAATCCGTTGGCTACAAGTGTAGTCCATTAAAATATGTTTCTATATATAAAATTAAAATTAAGAATGCATCATTCGATAGGTTAGTACTAAGATGTCTGTTTTGTGGATTTTTTGACAAATTTTCGAAAACTGCTGAATTTTTAAAAACTCACTACTTAGTACTTGAACTAGAAACAAAAAAATATTCTCTAGATTTTCAGCAATCGATTTTTTTAATCAATTATTCTATTTATAGTACTGATACAAACATGAAACAACACTATAAAAAAATGTATTGTCAAAACTACAAGAATGTGTTAAAATTAACCATGTTTTTATCTCTATGGAAACTCCAAAAATCTTGGTCATTTTTACCGAAGCGCTTTGGTAGTGATGCGAAAAATTAATAATAAAGCATTGCTTTGTATGAAATGTGTTTAAACTTGGTAAATTTGGCAAAATTTGTGAATTTTTTCATGATGCCTAAGCACATGGCATAAAAAACTTTAATTTGGTTAAAGTTCAATTTTAATTTTGTATTTTTACTACTTGTGCGGCAAAAAGAACTATAATCTTAATAAACTGTTAGAATCTGAAGAACGGAAACCATTCCCATATTAATGGTTTAAATACCGTATATTTTTCTTTTATTACCAGAGCTATACTTTTCTTTACCAGAAATGTTTTTACCATACAGCACCATTATTTAACCAGATTCTGTTTTTTCTGTGAAGCTTAACGAACACTTTTTTGAGACAAAAAAGTTCACATAATTCTTAATCTCGCTAAAAATGGAGCTTCATCCTTTTAGTGGCAACCCCTTAATATACAATAATACTTATTAGTTAGCTTTGCATTAAATAAATAAGACAAATAAAAGAAATATAATATCGTATTGGAATAGAAATTAGGATAACATTTACTTTTCCATTGCAATGCCCTTCATAATCGATTTGGATGAATGTAATATAATTCTTCATTTTATTTGTGAATACGCAAACAAATCATCATCCATCCCTAAGGATATAAATCTCATATTTGTTTCATTGCGACAAAGAATAAAATTAAAAACAGGAAATTATGCATTATATTTACCTATAATTAATATTCATATACCTAAATAATAGTATTAGTATAATATACTTTAACCATAAGGACTATTATCTATCAAGAGCTGCCCTAATTGTTTGATTAATAAAACCTACTAACTATTACAGAATGAATCATCATTTTATTGAATAAAAAATTTCCTAGCCATTTCAATAATTATTTAAATGCTTATAGTATTGGTCTATAGAGGATTTTTTTCTTAACTAGTTTGCTTAATGTAATTTTCATTGAGATTGTTAAATAATTATCTTGCGGTTGATGAAATTTAGTTTCTTATGTTATTTTTGTGAATGCAAGATAATTGATAAATTAGGTATTTATTAGGAAGATGTAAGCATATAAGTAATTTTAGCACTATAGCTTAATTTATTAAAAAATAGCTTAACTAGAAAATATTATTTATGATTCTGTTCCTTCATCTAAGATATTTTTCTCGAGGAAATTCAAGAAAAAGTTTTTTTAAGTTAGACGAAAATATGAAAACATTATTTGAAAAAAAAAGCAAAATTAATATTAAACAAATATATTACTATGTATCTCCACATTCCATTTGAATATTCTATATGTTAGAAAAAACGTATAGGGTTTAGGGCTTTGCTTAAACAATACATTAATATATATATTATTAAAATACGTAAAACGAATACACCTTAAAAGGAATTCACGTCAGGAGTCTTAAATTAATAATTAAGCTAAGAAAACACAATTAAATGCTAACTAAACTGACAAATTACTAGTTAAGAAGTTAGAATGAAAAACAATTAAACCAGTTATTGAATTCGGAGCTATAAGCTTTCTTCTCTATAATAACTATAGCATAGTCTATCGTCTCTGCTTCATGCGAAAATCCTACAGGTTTTAATATTTTCTGACCTACCTTATTCAATAATGACTTGATAGATTTCTGAAGCAGTTTTTCCCTACGCCTACAAATTAATTATGTGCCCTAATTTGTAATACTTTTTTACTCCTTCTGATAAGGACTATAAATAAAATATGTCACTGTTAAAAACAGAAATTAGCGGCTGTTAACTTTTCTCAGTGAATTTCAAAAATCATAGAGTCCCTTTAGTAAATGTTGAAAATAAATGTTAGATCAAATTTGACATTAGTTTATTTTTGGTATTTAAATATTTATTCTATATTAAAATATTTATTCTGTATTTAAACTTTTATTCTGTAGTTAAATATTTTTGATACATTAATATCCGATAAAACAGCTAAGAAAACCATCACTTTGGTAATACTTGGCAGCTGTGGGGATAATAACCGGTAATCTCTACCAACCTGGTATTTTAATATTAAAAACTTTTGGCCAGCATGTACTTGCCCGGTAATCCCAACACTGATGTTTTCCTTTAAAAATACCATATATTATATAAATTACCAGTTTTATCAAAAAACAAATGCTTTGTATGAAATTATCTTGATTTACGGAATAATGAATCACATTCCCCCACAATTTAAGTATTTAATCAGAATTATCTTAGCTTCATTTTTTTTCGTGCTAGATAGTAACTAGTTTGTTAATACATTCCCAGTAAAATCCAAATAATTATGCAAAGCCAGCCACAAAGAGGAACGTTATCTCCAAAAAAGTTAAGAATCAAAGTAGGAGCACTTAAGTAATGATTTTGAATTAAAAAATAATATATTTTTTGAACGAGTAAAAAGTATTTGTTATTCTTTGTTTCAAAACACTTAGTTTCCGTTGTTAGCAATTGCTTTACAAATAACTAAAATCAAATATAATTTAATTATTTATCATTAATTATTAATTCACAGAATACAATTTACAAAATGATATTTACAAAATGATAATTTATGTAAACGTAAAAGAAATCTCGTTAGTTTACAAGGTGAAATATTTATTCACTTTCGTGTTCATAGCAGCATTTTCGTGCTCATAGCCAACATGTTTAGTACACATGAAGTGTACAAAAGGAAGCCATGGTCTACTAATTATTGTGTTTTAAAAATTTCCATTCGTCTTTTGGTTCCCAAAAAGTGGACCAAATTTCTAAAACTAATTTTCAATTTTCTTTTGCCATCTACCTCACATTTTGTAAGAAAAACACGAAACTGAAACGTAAATTTATCACAATAAATGGTTTTATCCCATGCTCTAAGGTATCATGAAAAAAAAATCAAATATTAGAAGTAGTATAACACTTGTGTGCAGTTTGAGCTCTAGTGAGTGGGTTAAACCGAGATTTTCATATTTAAAATGCTTTCTTAAGTTCAATGAGTCCTTGTTATCTACTTAACATACTTGATGGTATGAATTTAAGCTTTATATTTTCTTAGAAAAGGAGCTTAGGAAAATATCAACACAGATATATATTATTAAATGAGCTATGTGTGCCGATTTTAAAACTGTTTTTGGTAGACTTCATCGTCGTATAAAATGATATTCTTTTAATAATAATATGTAATTTCCATAACAGCTGTAAGTTGGCAACAATCAATCATGACTGACAAGACAAGTTTAACCTATATATAGTCAGAGCTTTTTGCTTTCTCTTAAAAAGGAGGAAAACGTCAATACTGACAAAAACCACTGTTTTGAGAAAATAAAGAAGCATGTGTGGTCTACATTTTTAACATTTAAAAACTTATCCAATGCTGCATTATCTGCAATCGTGAAAATTTGCAATAACTGAGATAAGGTAGTGATTTTGATAATTTTAGTTAAAAAAACTTCAACCAAGTTGCCTAATTTTTAAAGAAGTTTAATAACTTTTAAAATATTTAAGTTATTTGTTTGTTCTAAAGCCCAGATAAATCTTCATGGTAAGATAGTACACATAGTTTGAAATTATAGGTTTGCTCTAAGTGTAAGGCACTTAAACTGTAGCTTGTTCATTTTCCTTTGCGACAGAGTTTCAAGAAACCTCGTTAAAATGACTGTTCCAATGACCTACTCCAGCAAGATATTTGTCAAATCTAATGAAGAGATGGGAATTTATAATGAATGTTATGACTAGTGGGCAAGTCATCTAACACGGAAGTAATCAAATAACTTGAGAATTTATTTAGTTAAATTATTACTTAAAATTAATTAGTGATTTACAAAAAAAAAGTAGTGAATAGAAGAACGTTTACCTGTTATCCGTGCCATATCACATTCTCTGCTAAATAATTAGTCATCTCAAACAGTTTAATCCATTCTTTTACACTTCCTTATAATCTAGTTTAGTGTGTCTGATAAGTCATTAATAAACTTAAGAAAATTATTAATTAAAGATGTTTAGTTGAATTAATCCCAATCTGGAGTAAAAGGGCACTTATTTCATATTTAATCGTTTACTTAAAATTGTTCTAGAATTCAGTTTAAGATTTTCTTCTAACTCTAAATTTAGTGACGATAGGCGTCACATTATAGTTAATTTTTATTTTCTATCTTTTGTTCCCTCAGCTATAAATTTCACAATTATTCTCGTCACTCATATTCAAAACTATAATAATAATTTAAAGCTTCATTCAAGATAAAATTATTCTAAGAAGCAGCGAAGTGTCTATTAACTATTTTAAATAACTATTTCAAGTTTAACCATAGATGCAGATGGGACACCGGTATACCATTTGTCTATATTTTTTCTCATGCTCTATTTACAAACAAAAATATATTTTGGTACTTTTTTTAACTATAAAAATATTTTAACTGTTACTACTAAATCTGGTAGATTATCCGTATTATATTTGCATTAAAATATAAAATTCAAATAAAGTAATTTGAAGAAAAAGTTTTTCTTTTCATCCTGATTTAAGAACTTATTAATAATTGATTTTGCTATTGAAGAAATTTCAGCGATGAATAACTGTTTTTCTTAGATTTATATAACTTCAAATTTGTAAAATTATTGCTTGAAAGTAAATCGTGTTTGGAAAATTTTAAAAAAAGCACCAGTGTTTCATGCTGTAGTCCTTAAGATAAATTAATAAAATGCTAAATATAATATTTTTCACTCATTTTGACCAAAACTAATAAGAAATAACGAAAAATATGTTTAATAAAACTTCTGTGTCAAAGGGTTATAAGCAAGTAACACTATACAGATACTTTTAAAGCTGAATACGTTTAAAACTGTTTCAAAGGAATATTTTAAACTTCTCCCGATAACTTATGACTCTTGGAATAAAAGCAATCACTTTTGCCTTTTGGTATGGTCAGCCATAGATATGGTAAATATATTTCCATGCGTTGAATATTGACTTGTTTCTAAGCTTTCTTTTTTATTAAACCACTATTTGTCAGGGTCCAATGCAACCGAAAAGAAGCCGTATCTTGACCGCAACACCTGCAAGTGACAGGGGAGAGTTTATCACAAATAGCGTGATAAAATATGATTTCAATTCCGGGTAATATTTTCCCCACGTTGTTTTTTTGTAACTTTTCTGGAGAACTAGAATCTTTTATTCAATTTCAGTGTGAGTTATATACAGTAGTGTCTCACCCTTTTAAATAAAATATTCCAGAGTTTATGTAAAATGGTTCTTAAGTTTCAGATTTTCATATCGCAGAAAATATTTTGCTCTTTACAGCAGAAGGCTTGAATTTTGATCTTTTTCAACATTTTATAAAATAATGGAATACATGTTTGGCTAATTTGCATTTTCAGTAAAATATAAAGGAGTAGGGAATACAGTATACAGGAGTTTTTTAATAAGATTTGTTCATACGTAGTAAAGCTGTGATTACGTATAAATACCAAAATCTTGTAAAGTTCCTCAAAACATCATTAGTATTTTATATTTTATTGTTTATTTACTTAAAGTATAATTGCTGGATAATTCTCATCATTTTAATAGTGATAAATTCTGTATGCACAACTTATTTCGACAGCCATGATATTGAGAATTAAGCTTACGATAAGTAATCAAAATTTCGCAACGGAAGGCTGATATCTATTTCCGTTTTTGAAATTGTGAGTATTATATTACTAAAATTACAGAAATATTGTAAATGTGAATTTATTTCAGGTTGACAAATTTCGGAACTAAAATTTTGATGCTGAAAAAAAACGCTCATATTTAAGGATTGCTTTTCAGGAAAATCATATTTTTCTTTTGGATTTCGTGAAATAGTCAGTTGATCTCAACATTATTTCACACGTTTCATTATTAAAAAGAAATTTCAAGAAAAAAATTCTTGAAATTTACATGCTTACAGCTTATTTCTTATTTGTTACAAATATTTTTGTATAATACCTCCTTACGAAGAGAACTTTTTTTAGCATTTAAGCTTATTCAAATTCTTACTTAAACATGTCTTAGTATGTTGCATATTTTAGTGCATTTTCTTTTTTGCTTTTCTTTTAGGAAAAAATGCTTTGTCACCCACGCACATAATGTACCTTGATTATAGCTTTTCTTCAGTTTACTATTACTAAAGTTAATACAATTTATCTTGTAATAGTAATTATTTTTAAATTTTATTGAACACAACTATATCAAATTTACTGGGATCAGTTCCCGTTGGGGCCAAGTTGGGGCTGCATCTGTCCTCGTTAAACTGTTCTACCGTAAAGTGTTCGACTTCAGGTGCAGGTCATCGGGCTTTTCCAAAGTGTGGGAAACAAATCCCCTCTGCATATGTAAAACCTATATTGTTTTAATTTTCAGAAAGTCCTCTTATAAAATAAAAATGGTATTCTCGTAATATTAAATATGGATAAAATTAGTAAATTTTATTTTATTCCATTATTAGTTTGAGCCTAATGTAAAAAATATTGAAAACTATTAAATAAACATCTCTAATAGGGGAAGTTTAAACTTTGACAGAACCCTCTAATTTATTTTGCAAAATAAATAAGCTCTTATATTTATACTATAATATCCAATCATATCTGCATTTTTAGCTTAAGCGCAAGTCTCATTTTAAATTTACTTTATAAAGTAAAAATATATAATTATTAAAATCAAAATATGTCTCTCATTACATTAAAACAACTTTTATTCCACATATATTTAAATAAATACTATCTCATTAAAATATCATGTTGTCCTTTGGAACACATAATATTTTAAAAGTATATTGCATTAAAACTGCTCAAGCTTGCACTGCCAAACTAAATGATATCTAAGAAAAGTAAAGTTCAAAGACCAAAGAAATAAAACTGAACAAATTAAAAAGGCGCATATATAAGGTTTGATAAAAGTTATGTATTTAAAAATATTGCCTGGTTAAACTTATTTAAATTAAACATCTTTTAAAGCTAAAAATCAGACATATTAACAGTCATGACTTTGCACTGAAATTTGAAATTATAATCTAAATTTTAAATACAGGCATCTTATCATAATCTTCTATTAAATCCAGAAAAAAAAATACTATTAGATTTACCAAAATCTAAAGTTAATTCAAGACATTGAAACAACTTCATTTAAAGATACATTCAAATAAATTATTTTCCAGTAAAATGCCATGCTTCCCTTTAAAACATATCCTCTTTTGAAAGCACTTCATTAAAATTTCTCAACCATACAGAAGTAAATCGTATCGTATCGAAGATACCAGGGAGAAAAGTTTCAAAAACTGAAGGAATAAAACAGAGTAAGTAAAAATATATACTGGGCGTTGGAATGAAAATAAATCCAAACCATTTGACAATCAAAATGCTTTCCGGCTCAATTCTTTTCAGTTGAATTTCTACGTTCATTTGTCTTTTGGGGGAAGGAGAATTCTATCTCATTAAATTGTCATTTTAGAAAACTGTTGGCGTCCATCTTTGTAGTTCTTCTCCGCCAAGTTAGAGGTTTTTTACTTCGTATAAATTACCTCTTGTCCTGCCTGTAGCGTTGGTTTCGATAGAAGTCAATAAAAAGGTGGTATTAAATAAATGGAAATATAGAGATAGGAATTGGAAGTATATTATTATTTTTCGATAAAATGCTTTAAGCTAGAATTAATTAAGGGTTTTCAAGATATTGTTTCTTTTAGAGTACGTCTTATTTCTTTAGTTTATCTAAAATAACTTAATTTAGAATCTTATATTGAATATTCGAGGAATATTATTTTTACAAGAAAGTAAAATATTATGATACTGACAGTACGAATTGCTTAAATTTATCTTTCATTAACAGATATTAAAATTGGATTTTGTTTTGTAATTTAAGCTTATATCAGTAAACCTTGGCGATTGCATTTAAGCTGAGTCACTGTAAAAAAATTCCCCTTCCTTTTATAGACTTTCTTTGTAAATTTGACAATTTAAAACTGTTTTGTTAATAAGACAGGTTTTTACTGTTTTCATCCTAATCCTAAATGGACTAAAACTGTCAGTTCAAATTCAAATTTTTTTAATCGCAGCTTTGCTTACAATATGATTACTTTGTTTTCAAATCATTTTACTATTATTTCATACCTGCCAACTTTTAATCCTTTCAACGATGATATTCCCCAGTGGTAGTAAAAGGAAATGCAAATTACAATTTTAGGCAGAAACATTTGCTGTATTATAAACAAACTTATACGGATTACTAGAGCAGTATTACATTTTAATGTATATGCTTAATTATTTTAAAAATAGTGGTGAATTAAAAATATTATAAATTAAGTTTAAAAATGCAAGGAATATATAGAAAGCATACATTTTACTACCACTTTAAATATGGAAATAAAATTTTACGCCAAATGCGTAAAAGTTGGCAGGTATGTTATTTTCTATACTTCCTCTTGTTTTCCTTAATCATTATATGGTTTTAGCCAAGCTTTTCTTCTCAGTGCATAAGTCTCTATATCTAACGTAGTTATAGAGTTACGACGCAAAGATAACAATCTATAATTGGTTGCAAACCACAATTTAGGGGAAAAACCAATGATTTCATTTCAGGAACATTACAAAACAAATAAAAAGAATAAGTGTGAGTTGATTTATAAAAACAGAAATTCTTAAACCATCACATATAGGAGTGTTTTCAATATTTTTTTAAGAAATGTAAAACGCCAACTGAGCAATTCGGTATATTATATTCTTACAATAGGAAAATAATGAGTCTCTTGATATTTTAATGTAGATTTCAATGCTGAATAAAAAAATACTTGTATAAAACCTCTTTCGTAAGAAGTATTCAGTTTTATTACTATAACTTAATCGAAATACTATTACTAGCGTTTCACTACCAATCCATACTCGATAAGCGTTTACAATTGATCTTAACTCCTAAGGTATATTTTGAATTTGACGCAGGAGACAGTGAGAATATTTGGACAAACTCAACTCTTATAGGATTTTGTGAGTAAAGTTATAATCTGATATATGGTATTATAGGTATGCAATTTCATGATGGATGGTTTTTTCTTGCATAATTTAATTATTTCTCCTTTAAATTTAAAACTATCTATTGCATTAAAAGCGCCATTCGTTGGTCAAAATGCATAAAAAAAATTACTGTCGATTTCTTTTTCCCACAATCCACGTAAAATTCAGGCCAAGTTTCATTGAAGTGTTCCTGTTCTCAAGAATGGACATTATATCAGTGTAAGTAGGGTAAGTAGAATTATAGCCACCATATCGAAATATAAGCTATAATAATATAAGCTATAGTCCAAAATATACGTCATAATATAAGCTATACTCCAAAACTAATCCACATTCTAAATTTAAGCTATATTCTGCAGGGGTCCCCAACCCTATGCCCGCGGGCACCATGGCGCCCGTCGATCGATCTAGGTGCTCCCGCTGCTTGTGCCCTACAATAAAATAATTCCATTTTCCCTTAAAATGCTATGCAAATACATACTGAAGTACGCTGGCTAACTAAAGGCAAAGTACTTGATAGATTTCTACATTTAATTGAAGAAATAAAAAATNCCCCACAATCCACGTAAAATTCAAGCCAAGTTTCATTGAAGTGTTCCTGTTCTCAAGAATGGACATTATATCAGTGTAAGTAGGGTAAGTAGAATTATAGCCACCATATCGAAATATAAGCTATAACAATATAAGATATACTCCAAAATATACGTCATAATATAAGCTACACTCCAAAACTAATCTATACTCTAAATTTAAGCTATACTCTAAAGCTATACTTCAAATCTATAACAACATAATATTATAAATATAGTCAAACCTGTTTTTGTCCAATCTTTTTTTGTTAGATTTGTTTTTGTGCTGTATATGAAAATCAAATTGGAACATAATTGACTAAGTTATCAATGAAAGGAATATTGGGTTTGATCGGCCATTTTTTTTAAATTTTTTTTTATATGTATTTCATCACATTACATAAGTATTGCTTCTGTCGACTACATTACTTATTTATTGAATTCTACAACCACATTATTTAATTGTTAAACGCACAAGAATTTTCATGTAAATAAATAAAGTGTACTATAGCATATTGCGATGGAATTCTTGAGTAGCAAAGAAAAAATGCATTGATTGTAAATAAGCATTGAAGAACATCTGCATATTAGTAGTAGTTCGGGTTTTTCTGAAAAGGACTGCGTATCTCGTTAGGCCCCTGAGTTAGTTTTCTGCAAATGAGATAGTTGATAACTAGTCTCCATTTTGATAGTTGATAACCATTTTTAATTCTGTTGTTAAAACTATTTTTTATAGCTACTCGTGAAGTTTTGTGCGATTTTTCAATGCGTTTTTTTATTCGTTTCCTAACCATTGCACAAAAATAGGTGTATGTAAGGACATCATGAATGCTGTTTTTCAAAAAGTATCTCGTTAGGGCACTGGGCCCATGTCCAAGAGGTCGTGGGTTCGATACCCTCCCCCGGCCGAAGACTCCCCATGTAGTGAATGGTGACTGATGCACATTAAATCTGTCTGGACACAAAATCCCCCATGTTCTCATAAAAAATCATACATATGGGGATACTGATCTTTTCCTTGTCTTCTGGATTGGTTCAAAATTACAAGGCTACGGAGTTGAACATTATTACTCGTAAACCCGAAATTGGATTAGCTGTTTAACAATAGTTATGAAATAAAATAAAAATAAGCATCTCGTGCATGAAAAGCAATGTGAAATGTGAAGCAACTTTTCACTGTGGATTTTCCTCGCTCAGTCCATATAATGCATGTACCAAATTTTATCGATATGCCTCCAATTACACTATGACTCCGATGACATGAGCTGATACTAAGTTAGAATTAAAAGCATACTACGACAATCCTGTGTGTTAATTAAAAATAAATCAGCAAATTATTGAGATTAGAAGTTTAGAATTTAAATTATAATAAGTACTACAGAGGCCATTAAATCTAAAAATTTCTTTTTATATTTACTGTCACGAAAGTAAATTAAAATCGATCGTTTTAAGAAAATGCCTAAATTTATACACACAATTTTTCAGCAATATAAAGATTAACATAAAACTTCCTAAAACTAAGAAAATAAAACTCTTATACATTTCATTAAAATGAAAACTATCCTCTTATTTTTCTCTTTCATGCACGCGAAAATCGAAATTCCATTAAAATACCTGCAATTTCACCGAAAATGTTCCCCCTTCATTCCAAAGACGTATTTATGCAGATTAATTTATTCCAAAACAAAAGGTAAATAAAAGAAATTTAAAATGCGAGATTACAAAATTTCTTTTCCGATGTTATTATCCAAAATGTACTTCATTTTGTTTTTCCCCGGGCTTTCCGCAGAAGAGGAAAACAATTTAGTTTATCTTAATAACTTAGTTATTATATAAATAAAAGCATGGAATATTGTTTACGAGATCTAAAAGCGTGCTTTCTTAAAACGAAATGAAACAAGCAATTCTTTCGCTTCAAACATATTTTCTTTTATTAAGTTATCATTTAATCATGCTTACATGGATTCTATTAAAATTTTTGTGGTAAGTATTTTTTAATTTTCTTTAAGAGCCAATAAAAACAAAAATTATATAGATACGAAAGTACGAATTTTTAAAATTTAATTTCAGTTTTGAGCAAAACAAATTACTTTTGCCTTAATGTTTGCAAATAATTTCCAATAGCTATGTTTCTTAGAGAATGAAAATAAATCGTACTTTTTCTGATTAAATACATTTTTTGTTTCTAATATTTATAGAACATTTTTCTAAACATTTTAAATATTTCATAAAGTTTGAAAGGTTTGTAGATGATTGAATGCTTTAATGTTACAATATTTGTGAGTTTGTTTTTTATGAAGGGTAAATTACTTATTGTCACATCTGTACCAGCAGTTTTTATATTTGAAAAATATGCTGATTATTTCTTTTTCAACATTTGAAATATATTGTAAAGTTAAGTTTGAAATACATTGTAAAGTTTTAAATGACTATATAAATTAAGTTAAAACTAGAGTGGTATAGACTTTTTATAAAGAATGGTGTATATAACTTCTTTAAAGCATTACACTTACATTAATTTATGTTGGCATTATATACTGATTATTTCTTTAGAAACATGAAATATTTAATAAAAATTCTAAAAAAAGAAAAAAAAAACTATAAATGATTTATGATTTTAAGTAACAGTGAATTGTGAGGTACAGTGAATTGTAAGTTACTTGTAGCAGATGCTGCACTACTTTTACTTAAGTTTGCAAAGTATAGTGGTAATTACTTTAAAAACTTTAAAAAAAATATGAACATCCTGAAAGATTCATATATATAGCTGAAAGAGTTACTTTAAACCTTTCTTTATATTTTCAAAATATACTAACACTAACTTCAGAAACTTGAGATATTATAAGACATTCCGAAAGATTTTTAAATGACTGAATGAATGAGTCAATAAGTTTAAAGTTGTAGTGGTATATGCCTCTTTTTAATTTGATTTGATGTAAGTCACATATTGCAACCACTGCATTATCTTTCTACGTGCGTGCAAAATATACTGACAGTTACTTTAGAAACTTGAACTATTATAAAACATTCTGAAAGATTTTTAATTAGCCCAGCGAATAGAGTTAAAGGTGCAGGGAAATGTGCTCTTTTTTCATTTGGTACCTTGTAAGTCACTTATTGCACCCATTGTATGACCTCTACTTACGTTTGCAAAATATACTGAAATTTTTTAGAAGATTTAAATATTATAAGATGTTGGGTAATTTAAAACTCTGAAAGAATTTTAAATTACTGAACGAATGAAGTTAAAGTTGCAGTGGTATGTGCTCCTTTTATACTTGGTTTGATGTAAGTCACTTATTCTAACCAATGTATAACTTTTATTTATATTTTTAAATATATACTGATTATTGCTTAACAAACTTGGAACATTTAAAAAAAGAAGATTTACAGATAACTGAATGATTTAGGATGAAGTTATAACAAAATGTATTCTTTTCATGGTCTGTGGTTCAAATTACTTATTGAAATCTCTGTACTACAATGCTTGCGAGATTGACTGATTATTACTTTAGAAACTTCAGGTATTCTGCTTGCAATAAATGTAGTAAAATTAGGTAATTTTATCAAAAGTCGATAATTTTAACAGTGTAAATATAGTGTTAGATGACTGAAAAATGTTCATTTTGTTCACCGCTATTTTATATAGTAAACATTTGCTAAGTTCGTTTCTCGTCGATTATTTGTTTTTCTCCCCTATATAAGCTGTAAAGTAACATCTACCAACATTTAAAGTTATTAAAAAATATGCATTTGTAAATGTACAGTGCGCCAAAAAAACGGACCACCCTAAATAACTTTTGATCTAACGATCGGATCTTTAGTGTAGACGATATTTTAAAATATGAAATCAGACACAAAAACAACCTTTATCTGAATAAACATGCCTTTTTTTGCTGGATTCAGATTTCTGACTCCCAAAATGTATGGGTTACCCGCAATCGATAAAATATGATCCCAATAGTTTGGTCAGGTGAGCGATCCAAAGTTTGTATCACTTAATGTTAACTTTACTTTTTGTGTATTTTATCATATTTCGAGAACTTATTAAGCGAATTAAAAAATTTTGTATTCAATAATCCAAAGATAATTTCATGCAAAAATAAATTTTAATAAATATTATTTTTTTATTATTTTGTTTAATAATGGTCGAATGAATGTTCTGGTTTGGTGCAATGAATGTTCTGGTTCGGAAGTCAACCTAACGTGGAACCCTCAGTACTTAGTCGCAAAACAAGTTTATTCATTTTATCGTTCCACAGAAGGGATTAAGGGCTAAGTCTACCTAGACCCAGGATAGAGCCCCAGACCTGTTTACTGTTGCTGTATTGTTGCTGTAGGTAATTTACGTCGCACTAGACCTGCACAATGGGCTATTGGTGACGGTCAGGAAAGCATCCCTGAGGATGATCCGAAGACATGCCATCACAAATTTTATCCTCTGCAGAGTTGATGGCACCCCCGCTTTGGTAGCCTGACAACCTGCACGCGAAGTCGAGCACTTTACGGTAGAACAGTTCAGCGAGGACCCATACCGCGCACCCTCGGTCCTACGCAGACTAATCCAAGTGGTCACCCACCCGCACACTGACCGCAGCCAATGATGCTTGATTTCGGTGATCTGCTGGGAACCGTGCCTTAACGATCAGTCCACTGCGGAACTCAGACCTGTTTACATCAAATATTAATAATGTATTAACGTAGTCAATATTTATCACAAATATTAATAGTGAGCAGTGCTGGCTCGGGAGATAGAGAGTTTGCTGCCCAGTGAGGAGATCCGGGTTCGAATACCAGACAGGGCTTGTTGATACGAATTCCACACCCGGCCTTGTACCGACCACAGTGCTGACGTAAAATATCCTCAGTGGTAGACGGATCATGGGTTAGTGTACCCTTGCCATCAGGCTAACCAAGGGAGGTTTTCGTAGTCTTTCTGTCTATGCAAAGCAAATGCTGGTTAGTTCCGTCCTAAAGACCTCCACGAAAAACGAATTTCTCCCAATACCTGATCTAAGAATTCGCTTGTATTCTAGATTAGGTTCAAAATTACAAGGCTACATAGTTGAACATTGGTAGTCGTAACCTCAAAATTGGGTTAGTTGTTCGACAACGGTGATAAAATATTAATAATATATAAATATATTAACTAAATAACGATACAAACATTTTTTAGACATGATTTTATAAATCATTTATGTGATCGATTTGGTAAAATCACGATTCTTAAGTTAAAAATGATCATTTGAAGACACACAATTCTTTTCTTTATTATTTTGCATCAACTGCAGTCAAATATTAAACGCAATGTTTATTTGACTTTTTAACTTAAGAGAAATGTCTAAATAAACAACTGGTTTTATATAGAAATGATTTTTTGCCGATAGTAGTATATGCTTATTTAATTATTTCAATGGTAATATTAAACAAACCTTATAATAGTATATAACTTTATTTCTCTTAGTATGCGTACTCTCCTGTATTAATTATATTTTCTCGATTACGCATTTAATAAAATATATACGAAGTCGAAAAAAATGTGAGATGAAATCTATTTCGAACTGATTTGAATTTTCAATTTTTCGATTTGGCTAAAACCGCCTTTCATGTGTTAAAAAATATTTATATTTTACAAAATTAGAAAGGTTCAGAATTTTTAAAAAATGAAATTTCGGCTTACAATTATTTGTAGAGTTGTTATGTGATCTGAAATAGTTTATGAAGAGCAGTATTAACCTTAATTAGTTTTAAACTAATTAAAATATAAATAAATGTGTTTTAAACTAATTAAAATATAAATAAATGTAACAGTAATAAGCATAATATAAATGAACATAATTTTTAATAATATTATTCTACAAAACGGTTTTGGTAAAGGCCTTCATTTCTTAAAGTTAATGCAAGTAAATTAGTTATTTGTAGGGAATATATCTAAAATTAAATAATAAAATGATTTGCAATATTGAATTTTAATATTAAAAACATCATTTACTACATTTTTACTTTTATTAAAATGTAAATCTGAAATTCATGGGAAAAATTCAGATTTTAAGAAATTACAGTTATTGGAGGTTCAGAAACAAGTATTCGGACAAAAATCCGTTATTGTGAACCACATTGATTTTGATAAAAATATAAATTGTACATTCATTGGAAAAACCAAATAAAAAAAAGAAAGAAAAAAAGATAGAAACGAAACCATAAGCAAAATGTTTTTCATTGACGCGAATGTAATTAATCATTTTTTTGAAGAGAAAAAAAAAAAAACACAGTTAGTAAATTTTCGTCCCATCACATCAGAACTGAAAGCAATAAAACTTGTTTTTTGATTTGAAGAAAATAGTATTAAACCAAAGCTCTCTGATGTTTTCTTTCATTATTTTTGTAAACAACTCAAATTTGCTCAGTAAAGATTTGTACGTTTTTGTTTACATTTCATCCACTAGATGTCACTGCTAAGAATGATGAATGTCGGTTGCGTGCATTGCAATGTTCCTTGTGACAGCAAATGTTTTCTTGCATTGATTTAAACATTTTGCTCTCTTTAATAAAAGTGCCTATTTGTGTTATGCTTAAATTTTTTTTATAAAATTTTTTGTCGTTTTTGAATGAGTTACGTAAGAGAGCAGAAAATCGGACAACAAAATATGATTTTTTTGCGTGCTGTGATTTTCGGAATTGAAACGAAAGAAGGGTTTTTCTGTTGACTTTCGTTTTCGTATACAAACTGGTCGAAATTCTTGATTGCATTTTTTTTAAACCTTACTTTATTTTTTTTCCCTTTATATTTAAGTGAAAAATCGTTTCGTAACTGCTTTGTTTATTTAGTTTTTGTTATTTTTTTTTTTATTTATTTATTTTTTTTTTATTTGTTTATTTTTTTCATAAAGTGCCATTGACATGTTCTCTATACAATATACAATATTTCCCCAATACTCAAGTGTAAACAAATTTAAATTCTAGAAAAATATTCAATAAAAGCAAGCAGCAGTAGGTTAATAGATTTTTTTTCAATGAAAGAATGAAGAGTGACTAGCTGAACTGTTCATTTCTTCGTGGAATAATGATTCTATAACAATGCTACCTTTCAATGTATAAGAAAATAACATACCTGTATTAATTTCTATATGTCAAGGACAATTTAATTTTTTTCAGCAGTACTAAGAAATAGGTAATTCAAAGTTAAAATGAGTTGAAATTGGTAAACCAGTAAAAGTTACTTAAGCAGCAGCAAATAAAAGTTTTTTCAGATCAAATATGAGGAGTGGCTAGCTGCACTGTTTTATTTCTTCTGATAATAATGTTTTTGTGATAATATACTTCTACGTATAAAAAAATTAAATATACTTGGAATTTTTTATATATCAAGAGACAATTATATTTAACTTGTCAATACTGCAAAACAAACAATTAAATAAAGCAATATATATATATATATATATA
>NC_092204.1:47691567-47932398 GCF_043381705.1 Parasteatoda tepidariorum | reverse complement strand
AGAATAACTACATTAAAAAATATGTTATGAAATTAGGAGAATTTCAACTATATACTATATATTTTATTTATACTTTTTATTTACATTTTAATTTTTTCTTTGACTTTATCCATTTTTTAATTCTTTTCACCTGCCTTTCTTTTATGAAGTAACGAGGCGGTTTCTATTTAGATAAGGAATTTTTATAAAAGTTCTTTACGACAGAATAAACGTATTGCTGTTTTATATTAACTGTGTCATTTCGGAATCCATTATTAGCATAGTTGTTCATTTACTTTAGGGAACGCGTGAACAATTATACTTTTTCCTTTTGCTTTTGTATCAGAATTTTTGCAAGTTGCAATCGCGCAAACTGGCATTTCGATAATAGTTTTAAATTCCTGTAAATTCACTGCAAAAACTGAGGAAAGTCATTATAGAAAATACCAAATGTCTTAGAATATCTCGCAAAAAGAAATGATCCAATATAAGTTAGAGCTAGTAAGGCCAAACGCTCCGTTCTTGAAGTAAAAGTGCGAGCTTAAGTGCGCCAAAGTGACGTCACTAGAGTGACGTCGGAGGATCGGCGCGGCGAGAGATAGTTCAAAGGAGTGAACCAGCCCTTCTATTCTCTTTAGCCCTGGTTATTTGTAGCGTTTTGAAATTATTAATTTCAGAATTATTTAATTTTTCAGTGATTCCGTGATTTTCAGTTAAAAATAATTTGTTGATCATATAATGTTTTTATTGCCACGTTAGAGAAATTTTTATTTCCTCCCTCATAATTTTCATTTAATTTTCATTTAGCATAAAAAATGAAAATAATAACTATTACAAATTTGTAACGGGTGCCTGTATTCAAAAATGGAACATGCCATTCTTATCAAAGCAAAATTTGTATGTAGCTTTACATTGTTATTCGATTTATGTCATTTTAAAAGTTTTTGGTTTTGACGTTTGAAAAAAACAGATTTATTATATTTGATACTATACAATATGCGTATATAATAGGCGTATACGAAGAAGTACGGTACTCAGAACAAATTTAATATCGGAAGATCTACAACCTTTGATCTAAATTTCGAGTTTTTACACATTCAGGTAAACAATTATGCTTTGAGAGTTAGAACGTACTCATCAATTGGACCTTTTTGTACTCATCAAATGGAACGTGGGATATAATGAGTAACGAAATCAAAAATAAAAATCTAGTTCATTTTAACATCACTTTATAGTTTGCCAATTCCTGAACAGTATTACTAATTCTTTGATCATTGATAACTTTGACCCGAAGAAGACTTCGTATTGTGATACTAAAATTGAATTTGCCTATGAAGCCGGTTCCTAGATGAGGGCAAAAAAAGGTTTATTTAACAAACATACCTTTCACTAATTGACTGGTTCAGACTGGCCCTTAAAATATGAATGCTAATCACAATCTGAAAAATTTAGTAAACACAGTTTTGTCAGGAGAAGGAATGAACTAATTACGAATATTTACTTAATATTAACTAATTTATGCGTTATCTCTATTATCTCTCGTCATTTATTTTGGCAAATTAAATTGAAATTGAAATTTTTTTTTAAAATTTGTTTAACGAAAGATAATTCAACTCAAAATTTTAATAAATTTTTTAATAATTATTTTATAATTTTCAAGTTAACAATAGGAAAAAAATGCAAGCAAGATAACAAAAGCTTTTACAAATTCTTAAATTACGTAATATTGGATGGAAAAATTAAAAATTTGAGCTTAATCAGTATAACCTTCGAAGGTCAAATATATTTTCTAACACTATAAAAACTGTGGAGTAATATCTCCCCGATGATGTTAAACAACCGAAAAAAATGGGTGATGGAACACTTTATTCGGGTTTAAACACCAAATCGAGATTTTATATACAATTTCTAGGACGTAATTTAAAGCTGAACACTTATAATAGATTTAGATATGGGAAAATTCTCACTCATTTAGACAAAACGAGAATTATTTTCCCTTCGAAAAAACACCGATGAGCATCTCCTTTTATTTAAATATTTTTATAGCCAGAAGTTAGCGTTTGCAATTGAGAATCATTCGGTGAGACTTCGTTATTGTTAGTGATTTGTTGCAATTTAATTAAAAAATTTGTCGTTTGTCATTAGAATAGGTAAGTATGTTTTTAATTATGTAATAAGAACAATTAAACACTATATTTTAAATCTCTGTTAGCTGTATTAAGTGATTATAACATGCATAATTTCTATTAGCTTCAATTCTGTTACACCTTTTTCTAGTTTGTCTTTATGTTATCTCTGTACTGCTCGTAGGTTAGATTTGCAAACTAATTTTATTTTGAAAATTATTGTAAATATCATTCTAAATTAATGATTCCAATTTTACATTATATCGTAATAATACATTTACTGACTCTCATGCGTATCTTAGTTTACAATAACTGTAAATTTTAGTGCTACTGAATGCAAAATTCGATGACGGATACTTTACCCCAAGCAGTGTAATCGAATTTTCTGGTGTAGTGTAATTCCCTTAGTAAAATTTAAAATTTTACAAGCTTAAACAAAAAATAAATTTTTTATCAGTTTTAGGCGAATAACTACAAATTAAATTTTTTTTAATTAATGATACACAAAATGAATACAATCACAGCAGCTGTTTGAAGTGGTCATCAACTTTGTGAAATTAAATAAACAAAATAAAACAGAATAAACGAAAATAAGCAAAATTTTGGACATTTTATTTCAGCGAGTGACTTTTGGAATATTAAATTACAAAAAAACAGCAAGAGAGAAAAAAGATTTCAAAAATTCAAATTTGAAATTTAAATGTAGAAAAGTAGAATCTAGTTTTCAAATTATTTCATTGCGCAGTTGTAATTAAAGCATTTTTTTCGGAGTGCTCCGAATGCATGAATCCATAAACTTCAGAGATCAAATGAATGAAGATTAAAGCTGGGAAATAGCTAAGAACCGATTTTTTGAACATCAGATCCAACAATGCGGAACAAAATCTATTTAGTGCATGCGTATTGAAAGGTAAATAATTTTAAAATTCATTGTGTGTTGAACTTTAATATTAAATACGAACATTCCTGACTGGTAAATAAAATAAGGAAATATCTTGCACAGAAGTAAACATCTTAATATTATTGAGCAGGTATAAACCGAAAAAGCAACAAGATTCCAAGATATTTATTTATAAATATATATATATCGATGCTTACAGAATTCTAAAAATCATAGAAGCCTAATGGTAACTCCGGGTTTAAAGCTAGGGGGAGAGGATCTTCAAACTCAAGTTTCCTCAAATAACAAACTTGCTGAAGTTTTCTTTTTTCCGCTTGAAGCTCACATATAAACAAAAAAAAAAGTGCATCTTGCATCGAACGTGCTCAAAAAGCTGATGAAACATTTCCTCAGCGCGTGGTTAGAAAGATGTCAGGAAAAAGATTTGCATTTAAATCCGAGAGTAACTCGCTAGGTAAATGTACGATATAGAGCCTTAGGCCAGAAGCATCGATACGTTTGATCTACAGCAGAATCGACTGTGACATGTTTCTTGGTTCTTCGATGAAAAATGGTTTAAATCATTTCATAAGCCACATTACATAAGTACTTCAATCCAAACTTAAACATTTTACTTAAAAATCAAATAAAAAATAATTATATTGGGGAGCACAAAAGATTAGCGAAATAAAAATATCTAAATAAGCTTATATGTTTTTCCTGTGTCAAATTCGCTTTAAGTTTAAGAATGCTAACTAAAAGCTCAATTTATGACATACTTTAAACAGAGTGTCATGATATCATATAGAGTAAAATAATGAAGATTTAAATTCTTATATAAGCATAGTGAAAGCGAAAATAGCTAAGTAAAATAAAGAAATTTAAAAACGTTGCTTCAAAAAAATTTTATTTTATTATTTTTGTATTATTAAGCACACAGCTCCAATTGTAATTTAAGTGCTTCAGCTACTAAAAAATTAACCAGACTTATAGCTGATCATAAATAATTCCTTTCTGTGATATTAAATCGGTAAAATCTGCTTGTAGCAGTCAGAAACAATTTACAATTGCATTGTCATTTACAACAGAACTCTTATGAAATTTTTAGGTCTCTAGCTGTAAAGAAACTAAATTTTTATTGAATAAAGTTTTCTTTTAGCAGTACTATTGCGATAAATTCTGCTTGTGGTGATATGGAAATAATTGAAACTAGCACATTGTCTTCAAGCACAGAGCTCCTAAAGTGATTTGAGTGCTATAGCTAGCAGGAAAGTAATCGAAATTTCGAAAAAGATTTCGACGATTCAGATCCAAATGAAAATGCAATAGAATGAAATAAAACAGTGAAAACTGTCAAGTAAAATCATTACAAATATTTCTAGATGGTGTGATGACCTGTAAGCAGTTGTGACAATTGTATTTGGTTTAAATAACGTAATTCATGAAGATTTTTTGTCTGAATCTATCCTTAAAAAAATATTTAATTTTAAACAATTCTTTAACGTCAAATTTTCTATTTCTCCTCAGCTTTTTATGCTAAGAATAAATTGATTTCATAACAAAGAATAAAGATACGCTGAAGAAAATCAAAAATAAATTTATTTTTTGTTACGAATTACGCTGAGTTAGGGATATATAACTTTGCTTAAAACTAATAAAGATTTGAAGCGTGTTGTTATGTTGATACATTCGTATTTTTATGATACGATTTTTTCATGAGCCAATCATGACGCCTCTGCCTGGCGTCACTCTGCTGCTGATTTTTAATCACTATTATAATTTGAATTGTTTTTAACAATTTTGATTGTTAATAAAAATTGTACGTAGGCCTTCAAGTCGGGAAGCTGATCAAGGAAAGGGCCGGGATGGTGATCATCCCTCTGCTGTCGGCAAGTTTCTTCCGTCGCCTGCAGTCAGATTGGGATTCGGAATAGCTGCTTGATCTGCTTATGGCAGAGAGAGTGGTGCCCTTCCTCAGGCCTTGTGCCTGAGAGTACGCTATTGCTTGGTCTTCTTGTGCCACTATAGGGTTTCTTTTGTGATGTCAGATCCACAGATTTTTTTTTCCTTAATGGGGCTCAATAGGCCCGGGTCACATGTTTTATTACCTTATGATATGTAAGCAATGAGTACTTTTAAGAAAGTTATATAAATTAGTTCCTGAATTTTGTTTCCTTTCCTCCAATTAAAACTCAGTTTGTTAATTGTTTTCTGAAATAAAATGTTTCATTTATTGATCCTGATAAAGATCTACATACTATTTTATTCTTTATTATTCAATACACTGTAATATACATTGTTTAAATTTATTAAGTATGTTTAAACGATTATGATTGTTCTCCCTTTCACAATTTTTTTTATCTCACTGATTACTAGCTACTTTAGTTTATGCGATATATATTTTGAAAAAAATATATATAAATTGATATTTATGAGTACCAAACATTTTCATAGTTTATATGAAAGTAAATTGAAAATATATTCTAATCGTAGCATTTAGTACACTTTCAGAAAAACCGACTCATCGTTGATTCGATATGGTGTAGACTTGCTGCAATTTTCAAAACTTTATACCGAGTAGTATAAAAGAACATTCTAGGTGTGTCGCTACATCAGGAACTGTCCCTGGTTTTGTTGTAATGAAAAGCCATGTAAAATTGTTGCCACCAATTTTGGTGATCAGATACACAATATGTTAACAACTTACGCACCAAAATTTCAAGCAATGCATAAGAAAACACTTACTGTTCCTATATACTTACTTTGTAAAATTGTTGCCGCCATTTTTAGTGTTCAGATATACAACTATTTTTAAAGTGAACAGTTTAAGTTCCGAAATTTCTAACAATGCATAGGAGAACATTTACAGCTTCTATGGAGCATTTAACAGATATATGTATATTTAAGTAACTATCTCCATGCTCCTAGATATATGTGAGGCTTTATTTTAAAACCAGCGATTTTGTCCATCAATTTAATAATATTTCATTTTGGAAAAGAATAGATACTCAAAGTTGTCTCACTTTTCCGTTTTTGATTAAAAGTTATTACCTATTAAGAACATAATAGTAGAAGAAGTACTGTGTATAAAGCTAAAACAATACAAAAGGAGCCACCACTTCTCAAAAGCTACACTGTGAGATATGTGTTGTATAAACTCTCCGAATATGATGTTGAACAACCCGAAAAATGTGCGACGGAACACTTTATTTCAAGTCGAGGTAAATATCGAGGTACCAGATCGAGGTAAATCGAAGTAAAACATTTATAATGGTATAAACTTACACCAAACTCAAACGCATTCAGACCATGCGTGATTTATTTTCACTTCCTGAAACACCGTTGCTATCACACACTTTGGTTGGTGCACCGATAATTTGTTTAAAATCAAAATAGAGTAATCGTGAGTGTGATGTTTTCTGCGCTACTATATGCCTACAGAAATAAAAGCTGCCGTTAAAATATGTATGTAAACTTTTAAATGTTCAATATGAATATTTATATTTTAATTTTTAAATTTCCGTGAACTGTATTAAATGATATTGTAATAATCTATAGTTTCTTATCGCATCTGATCTGCTGCAACTTACGTAGATAGGTCTGGTCACTGAAGCACTATTTATAGGTATTTCGTATGACGTCACCATCTTGCAACACCATCTGAAAGAAACTTATGGTTTTAGTTTCTAAATTTGATTATAAAAGTTTTAAAGCTTCGTGTTAAAGTACCACTTGTTTAAAATCATATACATTTACAGTATACAGGCAACTAAATTCAAATTTCTCTTCGAAAATCTCGATATTTTACAAATACATTTTACATACTCGATATTTTACATAATCGACTCGATATTTTACATAAAGCTTGCAGCGCTTGTGATTGAATCATAGAATACAACAGTATCACACATGTTATTGCTGTACTGTACAGCATTACAGCTATATAAATGTAATTTCGCAATTTTTCCCTCTTTACTTAAATTTCTATATCTATTTATTTTTCATAGTCATAGTTCATAAAACATTTCATAGTTCATAAAACATTTCCATTGATAACGGCCAAAAGTTTGTATAATTAAAGAAAATAAAACTTTTACTGGCAGGAATTAAAAATAAACACGCTTAGTGTGAGCCCTAAATTCAGCTTTTTCTTTCTCTAAATCTTTTAAACTTTCCCTATGAAATATTCTCAATTATATTCACTCCTTCACATAATTTTATGTTACACTAACTTCGACTATACATATATTTTAATACATGTTCAATCGATCTTCAAATACATAAGTATTTATTTTAATAAAATGAATAGCAAAAGGGAAATATACCTCTAAATAGACTAGCATCAAAAATGTCAAAGAATACGCTCGGTTATGTAAAATAGAATTATTAAAATATTCAAAATGCTGCATTTCTTAGTTCACTTTTCCCCAGAACTCAAACTTTTTTCTTTGGCTTAGGCCTGGAATTTTCAAGCCCTCCAAAAATTATCGCTTCACTGGAGAGGAATATACCTTTTTCGCTACTGGAGGCAAAGAGTATTATTCCACTACCCACGCTTGGTCCAGGATATGGAGTCCACCATTTTTTTCCTAAGTACCCCATTCCTCTGGAGGTCATCCCCCTTCCGAGCCTGATAGGACGACGGGACAAGATAAGTCCCTCGAAATGCATGTTTCTAAAATTGATTTCATATTTCCTGACATATCCCACACCCTTTTCTTGGTTGACTGAAGGTGTTTCCGCTAGAGAAATCCACTGACTCAGTCCACGGAAATAAAAAAAGGAAGAGAAAAATAGGATATAAATAAAATGCAAAACTAGGAGCAATGTCAGGAATTGCTAACTATATTCCGTGGCATCGAAAATGGATAGAAAACTCGCTACATTGCATGAAATATATCTTGTATTTTATTTAGTTATTTTTCCCTGCTGAAAATAAACTCTGAAATGGTGTTTTTATAGTTAAATTCAACATACCATATTTTTCAGATTTTATAACAATAGTAAAGCTTGTTATTTTTCAAACGTTCGTTTTTTGGTTGTTTTTAAAACTGAAGTTTCGTTTTACATCTTCCATTGCAAAGACGTGTTTATAAAAAAGGTTTAAGCAAATAAAAACTTTTTTATAAAGAAAAACAAGGTTAAATGCGATTTTAAATTATCTTTTGATTTTTTTAAATTTACTTTCAATTGAAAACAGTTATTTATTTTTAATAGCATGCAAATGCTTAGGAAGCTTGGGAAATTTAATGTAGACTTAATTCTTTTAGCTTAAAGTAAAATAAATAAATAAAGTCTCAAATTTGGATCTTTTAATGGAATAAAGTTGTTGATGAGTGATAGTTGTGACTTTTGACACAAAAGTTTGCCCTATTTGTTTATCTGTACTTCTATCACAACAATTAAAGCATTTATTATTAAAAAATTACCACTGAAAATTTTATCTTCGAACTCAGTGCTGACATAAAATATCCTCAGTGGTAGATGGATCAAGATTTATATCCCTTCCCATTGGGATAAGATTTTCGCAGGTTTTGCTCATCATGTAATGCAAATTTCGGATAATTTTCTCAAAATGTCCTTCACGAAGGCTAGTTTGTCACAATGCTTGATCCAGGAGTACCCTTGTTCTCTGGATTAGGTTCGAAATTATAAGGCTACGGAGTTAAGCACTGGTAGTCGTAAACTCAGAATTCGGTCAGCTGTTCAATGCTGGTTATAGAATAAAAATTACTATTAAAGAGCCGTGATGACTTACGGGATAGAGCGCTTACTTCCCAACAAACTGATCCAGGTTCAAATCCCCAGGTTGGTCGTCACGAATTCTGCACTCGAATCGCATTGACCACAGTGCTGACGTAAAATATCTTCAGTGGTAGACGGATCATGGTATGGAGTCCTCTTGCCATCAAGCTAGCCGTGGGAGGTTTACATGATTTTCTTCTCCCGCAAGGGCTGGTAAATTCCATTGAAAAGCCCTCCTCGCAGGCAAATTTCTCCTAAAACTTGATCCATGAATTCCTTTGTCATCCGGATTAGGCTCAAAATTACAGTGTTATGGAGTTGAACATTGTTAGTCGTAAACTCTAACTTGGATCGGCTATTCAACAATTATTGGAAAATAGCTATTAAAATTTAACACGAATACTGTGGGAATAAAAGTAAAATAAAACTCAGTAATTTTGAATTCTTCGTTTAATTTAATGTTTATTTACAGTTTATTTACTTTTCCTATAAAAGAGTTTTTTGTTTGAAAAACACTTTCCAATTTTTATTTTATTTTTTAAAGGAAAGAAAGCAAATGATTTTAAATTGAATAACGAGTTAAAGTATTTGAGTTCTTTCAACATTCAAAATCTTTTTTTATTAGAAAAACTACGGACATTTCTCCCAAATTTTATTAACTGGCATGCCTTTCATCCCATTTTTAAGTTAACTCGCCAATTTCATTCACTGAACCAGAAACGGCAGTTTTAATTTCTTTTCCGAAGCCCCATGGCATATTTTTAGAATGGAGCTTTCTACTGAAGTTCAAATACTTTCACAAAACTCCAACTTCACATCTATCAATAATCTGTCCAACCAATCCATCAATGTCCACTACACTTTTTTCAATCGTCTTGTAGTGATCAGTACGTCCATCTAGGCTCTGGTCCGGAGACAACAGAGGTGTCAAATAGGGATGATGGAATAGGATTTCGAAAAAAAAATGAAGCAAGGGAGAAGGGATTACTAGAGTATGAAATTCCATGTCTTTTAGAAGATGTACATGATAAAGGATATTGCACTCAATAAAATTATCATTTCTCTCCAATTTTCAGCCACAACTAGATCATGTTAAGAACATTAATATGAGATGAGAGAGTAGTAATTAAGTTTATTGAATTATTTATTTAGAATACATATCACTCAATCATCTGTAAATCTATTTCGAAGTATGGTCGACTTACACATCTTACTATTTAAATGTTGAAAGTTATGATTTGGGAATAGTTGAATTAAGAATTGCTTAGATAAATTAGAGTGAAGAATATCATAGATATACCTTATAAATATAAAACGGAATACAGTAGGATTTGAAATGCATGTATTTATAGGAATCAGAACCTATCATGGTAATCAGATATTTGTAGCTTAATAATTGTCTAAATCGTTAAAAAAAAATACTAGTTTTATAAAAAAAAATATAGAATTTACTTCGTACGTATTCTTAAGTCGCGTCATCAATAAAAAATTGTCTGCTAAGAATGAGTACTAACTGTGAACTTAGTAGCGAAATGTAACGAGCGAATTTGTGGACTAGGCCATTAGATCGAACTATAAGCTCATTACTTCTTATCAGCGCATAAAGTTAACAAAATATTAAAGACCAAGTCGTTGAGAGAAAATAGAGAGATTTATCGCTTTCACTTAACCTTATGTTGTGGTCAGTGAAGTTACTACAGAACAATATTGGTCATCGAAGGAATTTGAGCAGAACATACATGAAAGGGTTAAACTTCAAACCTTTCAGAAATGAACATCGAATATGTTAGTTTGTCGAGCATCGCATTATTAATATTGTGAAAATATAATATTGTGCTTAGTATTAAAAAAAAATTCCTCTTGAAAGGTACGTTAGGATCTGCTGAGAAATTCTCCCTATCTAAAACTAACACATCGGCAGATATGTTTCCAGTCTGACATACAGATGGCGCCCTAAATGCTGATTAGTATTTTGTTTAGCAAGTCCTAACCTTCAAATAAAAGGTGCCAAAATTTTATAATGATCTACCGATTGATTTTAAAGTCACAGTGATTTTAATCGAACACCAATTTATATTATTGAAACAATGGATAAAAAAGAATTTCGTGTTCTTATTAAACATTGTTATTTAATGGGAAAAAACACGGTAGAAACTAAAGCTTGGCTCGATAAGTGTTATCCGGGTTCTTCAGCAGGAAAAATCGACCATTATTGACTGGTCTGCTGATTTTAAATGTGGTCGTNCGAATTTGTTAGTTTGTCCTGCATCGCATTATTAATATTGTGAAAATATAATATTGTGCTTAGTATTAAAAAAAATTCCTCTTGAAAGGTACGTTGGGATCTGCTGAGAAATTTTCCCTATCTAAAACTAACACATCGGCTGATATGTTTCCGGTCTGACATACAGATGGCGCCCTAAATGCAGAATTAGTATTTTGTTTAGCAAGTCCTAACCTTCAAATAGAAGGTGTCAAAATTTTATAATGATCTGCCGATTGATTTTAAAGTTACAGTGATTTTAATCGAACACCAATTTATATAATTGAAACAATGGATAAAAAAGAATTTCGTGTTCTTATTAAACATTGTTATTTAAGGGGAAAAAACACGGTAGAAACTAAAACTTGGCTCGATAAGAGTTATCTGGTTTCTTCACCAGGAAAATCGACCATTATTGACTGGTTTGCTGACTTTAAGCGAGGTCGTACAAATGTTGAAGATGAGCCACGCTCTGGACTCCCTAAAGATGCGCTTAATCCGGAAAACATAATAAAAGTCCACAAAATTGTTATAGAAAACCGCAAAGTGAAGTTGCATGACATAGCTGATACCCTAAATATATCAAAAGAGCGTGTAGGCTTTATTTCGTACGAACATTTGTTTCTGAGAAAGCTGTTTTCGAAGTGGGTGTCGAGTGTGCTAGCAGTTGACCAAAAGGGCGAGTGGTGTTGCTTTTAGGCAACGGAGTACCTGTGCACTAGGCACGCACCTCCGATCGAAAAATAAATGAAAAAGATGAAATAGGGGGGTCTGTTAATCTAATAATTAAAAATAAATTGTAATAAAAGAGGGTGGGGGGTAGGTCTAGCTAGTAATTTCATCATGTGGATTGTGCATAGCCGATGACATTCTCCATACATTCCTTCCCTTCTTTTATTGAAAATAATAATAGGGAGGTTACAAAAAAAGGGGATTACAAAGTGATACATTGGAGATAATCATGTGTTTGCAACAGGAGAACAAAAAAGTAAACAATGAAGCAGTGTTGAAAAATTCTTGAGTAACATAAATAGTAGACAGTGATAACAATAATCTGAATTATCTAATAGAAATATAACAGTAGTAAACAAAAATGTACAATAGAAAGATTTGAAAATAAAGGAAATCACAAATGTAGTACTAAAATAATTCTTAAAATGAACATAAGATGGCGCCATCATGGCTGTATTTCTAAACAGTTGACCAAAAACAACAACGAATTGATGATTCCGAGAGCTGTTTGACGTTATTTCGAGTTGCTTCCGCACCCATCCTATTCACCAGATTTGGCTTCTAGTGACTTCTACTTCTTTGCAGACTTGAAAAAAATGCTCTAGGGTAAGAGATTCAGCACGAATGAGGAAGTGATTGCCGAAACAAACGTCTATTTTGAGGACAAAGATGGTTCTTTTTTGAAGAGAGGTATAGAGATGTTAGAGAGGCGATGTAGTGATTGTATATCTCTTAAAGGAGACTATGTTGATGAATAAATTTGAATTTTACTAAAAAAGTTGTGTTTACTTCATTAGACCGGGAACTTATCAGAAGATGCGTTATATCACAAATGGCGCGTCCTGAAAAGAGAGCGAAGTGTAGCTAGCTAAACCACAATTTTTTATTTTTTTTACTTCTATTCTTTAAAGTGACCAGACACTTAGTGTTTAGCTTCTTTAACTGCTTGTACTAGCTGTTTAAATCACTTTTAAAGCTCATGTATCGCGTAAAAATAGATTTATGGTTTGAATTCTTTATTGCATTCAATGATTTGTGATTTTTCGATAGATTATCACTTCAGACGATGTGGAATTTTGACTTACGTTTATATAAAAAATGCATGTGCGGAAATAGTATTTAGATATCGTAATAAAAAATCTTACGCGTCTAGGAAATAAATCCGCAAAATATGTCAAATAAGACAACAAGCGTTTATATTGGGATTGATTACATGTTAGATCTTCTGAAGGCTATTCTTGTATAAATAAAGATATTTATTTAATTTATTTATTGTAAATTCTCGAATTGAATTAACTGAGAAAAACCTACTGGTTTATAGGTTTTATAATTTATGTCTAGTAGAGACAACTATGAACGTTTCTCTTAAAATGAAAAAAATAAATAACATGAAATACATTTTATTTTTTAGTGTTTAAAATATACAGAAATATATACCAACAAATTTACTGCGCAATAAATGACGAAAAGAGATCCATCTTGCTGCTAAGCCTAGAATACTTAGACTGTTTCTCGAAAGCTCTGTCGTGACCTAAAATATCGTTTTTCTACTATTTTCATACTATGTTATTTTAATAACTGCTGGGAGTTTGCGACAGTTATTCCTGACTGTTAGGTTAAGTTCAGACTGTCTTCCACCAGCGCCCTCTATGATAATTTTGGAAATAGTGCGAAACATCAATTTCAAGAAAAGACGCAGTTTTATGAAAAGGAAAACTACTTTTTTTTCTACTCTAATGTTGTATTATCTGAGCTCATTAAAACTTGAAAAATAATAAAAATTATTCGTTTATTTTGATAGATTTGATCTGCCATGGCCTGAAAGTTACTTCATTGGTTGTGGTGCGAAAATTTAAAAAGAGGGGTACTAACTCAGATGTTGCTCAAGTCGCCCACGTGACAGTCCTACCATGGTCGTTTAAAGAAGGAACCCTACATGGCTAGATGTTTGGCCATGATGTATATAGTTTTGCATTGTGTATAGTCGTGTAATTTATATAGTTCAGTATATTTCACAATTTCTAAGAGAGCATAAATCATAAAAAAAGCAAAAATTTATTTTTTTCACTGCGAAAAAAATTAAAACAAACTATTTTTTTTTAAAAAAATATGTACATTACTTCTTTGTCACCAACTAAGCATAAACAAAATCTCGAAGCTCGATATTTTTGAAAGGATTCAATTGTTATTTACATGATATGCGCAATTGCTTATTAGAAAGATTTTAGATGCCTCTGTCATTTTCAATGATAAAATCCACAAATCACGTGACGCTGAAGACATTAAATAATGCATTTTCATTCTTTCCTCCCATGCAGATCAAAGGCAGTCCGCATGGTGTATAAGATTCTTCCGACACTCTCCTAACCGCTTGAACGAACTTGCCTGTTCCATCTTGCCCGAATAGATGACGTCAGAATCAGAAATTGTAGGAGTGGCCGCTTCCCCGAAGAATGATTTATGGCTTCTCTCGCATGACAGCTACGGATGGAAGGGAAACTTAACTGTAACTGCAATGGCTTTTATACCAGTACTGCTTAAGTAATGTTTATAAATTACTCAAAGAATTATTCCAAAAAGTTTCTTCAGACTTTGATATCACTTACTAATATAAGTTGGAGAAAAGTTCTGAACAAAAGCAACAAAAAAAAATTAACTTTTAAATGTTATTCATGTATGATAAAACTTAGGTCTAATTTCAGTTTAATTGCTTTTAAGATGTCATAAGAGTTCGGTTGAGGGTAATTAGTTTAGAGCAACTATTGTTGCGTTCAAATCAAAGTTTTGCAAGATTTTTCGGAGTAAAAACATCTTAACTATTACAGTTTAATTTGACGGAATGTTTATTAAAAATAAGTTAAAGAAACGTATTGTCTATCATTAGAAGATTTCTGTTGTTGTAGATTTTAATATAATTATCATTGATGTTTGGTGTTATTTCAGCAACGATAAATTATTATTGGTATGCTTATTGTTTTGAAATTGCTATTAATAAATTTATCGTTTAAATATTTGTTGAGGATAATTGAGGAGAATTAATTATTCTCAACAAGATTGTGATAGAAGATAGTAATTTTTGGCCAACAACTGTCGTGTTCAAATTAAAGTTCTGAAAGATTTTTTGAAAAAAAAAGAAACATCTTAACTAATATAGCTTAATTTTACAAAATGTTTATTAAAAATAAGTTTAAGATGTTCATTTCAAAGCGTATTGTCTATTATTAAAATAATTATTTTCTTATACATTTAATTATAATTATTACGGCTATTTGTTGCTCTTTCCCTAGCGATAAATTATTATTAGTATGCTTATTGTTATAAAATTCTTATGAATAAATTTATCCTTTGACATGAAATGTTTGTAGAGGGTAATTGAAGAGAACTAATTACCCTCTGAGAGATTGTGATAGAGGGTAACTATTACTGAACAACAACTGTCGCTTTTAAATCAAAGTTTTGAAAGATTTTTAGGAAAAAAATACCTTAATGATTTAATTTGATCAAATGTATATTTAAAATTAGTTTTATATAGTTTTAAGAGTATAAATTATTTTAAAGATGTCATAAGAGATGTGTTGAGGGTTTAGTATACTAAACTACTGTTGCATTCAAATAAAAGTTTTGATAGATATTTCGGAAAAATAAGATCTTAACTACCATAGTTTGACTTGATAAAGGGATTATTTGAAATAAGTTCTATAAGTTTACCTTTAAATTCACTATAATCTTTATTTTTAAATTCATTAGATCGTATATCATTGAAAGCTTTATTTTATTATGCTGTAATGCTATAATTATTCTTGCTATTTGATGCTGTTTCATTAATGATTAAATCTTTCCAAATGATGCATGCGTAGAGTTTAGAATTTCTTAGGAAAAAAGTTATTATATTACATGAAATATTTAAAGAATTTCTAGCGGGGCTAAAATGATATGAGATTAAAGTAAAAAAGAAGTCTTTGCAATTCCTTTAAATTTTTGTTGCAATTAGTTTTTAATATGAACTCATTATGTTATACCATCTTTAAAAATAATCCTAAACTTCTACTTTTTAAACCAACTTATTTCTGAACAATAATCAATAATATTCAGTAACACAGAAATATTAAAATTATTTTCTCCTACTTCCAGATTTATTCTAAAATAAAACACTAATTTTTGAAGTTATTCTATTTAAAATTCTACTTAATTACGTGCCCAACGGCCCTATGAACTGGAAATATTTCTAAATACTGATATAAATTACCGAATTATGGACTTTCAATCTATGCTATAGAATTACTCTATAAAAGATTATATATTATAAATAAATATATTTAAATGCGTTCTCCGTTTCATTATAACTTACGAACCAGGACAAACATTATTATTTATTTCAACTTCCATTTTATCATATTTAAAGATAATGATTATTTAGGTTTATAATGCATCATAACACTAAATCAATCTAAATCAATCGAAAAGCTATGGATTGATAGCTGCAAATCCTACTAGGAAAGATTTTTAAATGCCAGTATCTACAATTTAAAATAAGATTTCTTTGTGTTTTTAGAATAATTTTATTTTTCATCGAGGCTTAAAACTGTCAGAAATTTAACCTAATACTTTTTTTTTTGCCAAAAAAAAAGAAACAAACTTGAGTAATTTTAACCAAGCAATAAATAAAACAAAGGCTTACAAATCTACACATTTCATTTCCCGTAGGAGATACGTGTAACACTTATTTCTTTTGTGAAATAGGTCAACGGGACAACTGGGAAATATAAGACTGCCTTATTGCGTGATACCGTATCTACGGAGAAAATATATTACTGCCTCTGAAGAAAAAAGATAAATGACTAGCCCAAAGAATAAAAAAAGAAGTAATTTATTACATTTAAAATACATTCAGTATGTTTCAATATTCAAATTTGATATAAGGATACAAAGTCTGAAATTTATACGAATATTTTGTTCAGATACTCAGTTTTATAAAAAAATTAGATATCTAGATCTTTTCTATTAAATAGTTACTTAATTTCTGTTTCCTTCTAAATAGTTAAAAAATAGTTTGGCTGAGTTATAAAACCAGATTTATAAATCATTCAACTATAAATGTGTTAAAAGTATTCGAAGTATAGCGCTCCGGTTGCACAATTGGTCAAGGCGTCGTTCACACGACGGTTTGGAGAGCAGAGAACAGTGAGTTCGAACTTGTCTGTCGACAAAACAACAGGAGTTTAAACGGCTATGAACGATAAATCTGTCGTAAATGAAAGTCCTCGTATTGGTTCTTTTATTGACGTTAGGAGAGAGGGGTATAAGATCAGGCGATGTCCACGTCGTCTGACCAGTGTTAAAACTACATGTCATTCCGACTCTTGCCGTTAAAAGGTTGAGCTCTGACTGATGGGGCTAGTTGCTTATGGACACGATTTAATGGAGGATGTTGATTCAAATCATAAATTTCTACATATCAAAACTCTGTTCTTATTATCTTTTTTAATTTAAATTTGCTTTATTAAGTAATTAGCATTTTCCTTAATTTTCGATTCACAATTTATATTGAAATTGACATTCATATTGATATTTTTATTAAAAAATGATGAATCAAATGTATAACGTCAAATGACAAAATATTGAATCAAATGTAAAAAAGCTTACTCTTATATAATAACTCTATAATAACAATAACATAATAATAATAATAATAGAATAATCTATTAAATAAAGTTAAATAAAAATTAAAATTGTCTGTTATATTGTTATATATAGCATAAAATTTGGTTCAGTCGTTGTATATCTGTATCAAAATTTGATGAAATCAGTATTAATTTATTTTTATTTTTTTTAAAAAAATTCTATTTAGTATAATAGGTAACTTTCTTTATTAAGTATCAAGACTTAAAGAGCGGAACTTTTCAGTATTTGCACTTAATGTAGTCACATAAAACCAGAATCTCTACAATTAAATGCAGTTCAGAGAGCTATGGTGACCAAGAAACATTTTATGATTGGTTGAGATCTAAAATTGACCGATAATAAAGGAACCGAAATTTCCCTGTTGAATAAACATGGGGTGCATTGACAAGCTATCTATTTCCGGCTCAATCTGAAAATTTCCTGACATGTATTCTTTTCTTTAGCTCTTAAAATTTATCTAAACTAATGAAATTAACTTACAATCAAATTAAATGGAAATTAATTTTAAAAGTGTATTTTTCGTAATTCCTCTTCAAAATTTTGAAATTAAAGCAGTCAAGATAAGTTAACTTTGTATGCATGCAAATTACGATGTGTGAATATAAGTTTAGTACTGTTTGCAGCAGTTATATATACATTTAAAATTCAAACATTTTGACCACCAACTTAAAAACGAGTTGCCCCTTTTTTTGCTATCAAAACAGCTGCAACTATAGCCTTGACATAGATGTTACAAGTTCTTGGTAGGTAACTGGGGTAGTTAGTACCGAATGCCTAATCCCCTGTCACTCAAAGTTGAGATATTTCGCCTATTAACTGCCTTTCTATGGCATGGCAAATGTGCTCTATTGGATTGAGATCTTATTGTTCTTGCCAGGACAATAATTATAATTCATCATTATACTCTTCAAACCACTCTAACACAATTTGAGCATTGTTAATGGGCACTTTGTCCTGCTAGAAGATTCCATTTCTAGTTGGGAAAACATACGCCATATATGGATCCAAATGATCTGCAATGTTCAGATGGTCTGCAGTTCTCAGGGTCTGATCATCATAACTATGGGCCTCAGAACTACACATACGAATGAACCCCAAAGTATAATATCGCCGCTACCAGACTGTGCATGACCTGCTATACATGTCGTGAGCAACTGTTCGTTTGGAAGACAGCGTACCTTGACACAACCAACGAAGTGGTAAATAATAAATCCATCGCCAATCTTCCAACCAGACCACTTATTCATGATCAAGTGTAGATGTTTCCGGGCCACCTATAGACGTAGTTGACTATGAAGGATAATTTGTTATTAGAGGCATACGTGGGACATCTGCGCTATCCCATATCCGACAGTGTCAGCTGAACTGTGTCTTCCAAAACACTTACACTTGAACTTGTATTGTATTGGGATGTCAGTCAGGCTACTGTCTGGCACCGACTTTTTTTTACCAAGCGGGACAGTCACCAGTATGATTTCCTATTGATGATGTGTGGGCGTCCCACACCTTGGCATCTACATCTGGTTTCACAGTCATTCATTATTAGCATACATAGTTGCAAAGGCAGGTTACGAGCAATCCACTAGTCGTGCAGTTTCAGTGATACAACTTTCAAGTCTTCCGGTCATTACAATCAGATCTGCTTAAATTAGTAACTTTTCACATCACTTGCAAAAGAAAATGCAATAATGATTCCTTACTTTCTTCAGCAGCAGTTAAATACCATTCCTAATTAATCACATGACCTTCACCTCATCCAGACGAATTCATTGAATAATGTGGGAGTGGTCACAATAATTTGGCTCGTCAGTGTAGATTATTTACAATTAGTAGTTACTATTGAATTAGTAACATGTTTTAAGGTAAATATTACATGTATTTGACTACGTATGCCGCTTTAGTAGTTTAATGAATTAGAACAGAATGAAGCGGGAAATAAACCACAAAAGTATTATAATTTTTTTTGTCTTCAGATAAAATAGGCTTCGATTTTGAAAGGTAAGGAGTTTAAGATAAAATTATTTTATTTGCATATAAAATGAGGTACGCGATCAATTATATTAACAGTGACTATTATTTAATTGTCAACTATTATCTGCAGCATACTAATAATGAGACTTTATTGTTCTTAAAATATGCTTGTGTCACCCCCTTAAAAATTTCAATGAAACGAAATCGAAAACGCGCTATAACTTTTATAATGCATTTTTGGAATTTCAAAATTGAATGATACGTCCTATCTTATCTTATTTACATATAAAATGAGGTACACGTTTTTGAGATCAATCTAAATAATAGTATATACTATTTAATTATTAACAGACTTTCAGCTAACTATTTTCCGTATTATGCTAAAGACTAATAATGGGACTTCATTGTTCTTGAAATATATTTGTGTCGTTTTCTTTTAAAATTACAATGGGAGAAAATGGAAAATGCGCTATAACTTTTATATTCCATCTTTGGAATTTCAAAATATAATGGGACACCGGAAATTAAACCCGAAAAATGAGCTTACGAACTTCAAAAATCCAATTAAAAGAATTCTTTTATTCAACAATTTAAGAATTAGAAATATGATATATTTCTTTCTCTGTACCTTTCACTAAGTCTGAGATCATTTATATCTTAATTAAGATTTCTGCATATAAATGAAAGCACGTCTCTTTCATTTATTGAATATAAACCATTTTCGGAAAAATGGATTTCCATATATTACCCCTAGAATAATAAATTACTAATTCTTATGCGAGATGAAAAGAAAGATTGTTTATTCTCGGAAACAAAATCTGAAATAAAAATTAAAATTTGTATTTGATTTGAAAAGATTTCATTCATTCGAATTAGAATACAGTCTATTTCGTAGCAACTCAAGTGTTTCTGAAGTTTGAAACGAATGATGTGAGTATTCTTTACTTTAGATGTTTCTTTTCAAAAGGAGCATTTTGGCATGAGTTATTAATAAAATGGGATTAAGCTTAATAAAATGACTTTTTAAGCCTTCATATTTCATTTTCAATGATTAAGTTAGTATTTTATTTTAAACGACAATATTGGATTAAGTTAGCATTATAATTGAAAACTTATTATTGACGTGATATTTTTTCGACACGATAATTTTCTTAAATGTTAAAAACTGTCAAAATATGCCTCTAACATAACTTTTATACTTAAATAAAGATAATTTAGATAATATTTCCTGGAATTGCTACCTATTAATCGCTTTAACAAATTAAGTCTTTTGAGTACAATAAAGTCTCTTTCGTAACTGGCAACTGAATATTTTAGAAAGAATGAAGTGAGTATTCTTTTCTTTAAAAGTTTTGTTTTCAAAACGAGAATTTTTGTATGAATTATTAATTCAATTTGGATAAAGCATAACAAAATTACTTTTGCACCTTTTATATTTTATTTTCAGTAATTAAGTTTGTTTTTATTCTGAACGAGAATATTGGATTATGTTTTTATTATAATCGAAACCTTATTATTGTAGTCATTTTTTGCATGGTTCCCTTCTGGAAAATTTAAGTTAATCTGTAAAAATTTGTCCTTAATGTAATATTTCTATCAAAATATTTTATGAGATTTTAGTATATTTTTCCTGGAATTATTGCCGATTAAATGCTTTAGAAATAGGCTTAATTTATAGAAAAATATGTATTGTTACATTAGTTAAATTGTTATTTTGTGACAATATAAATTCAAAGAGTATAAAATATTTAATTTCGTAACAATTCAAGTATTTCTGAAAGTTGGATCAAATGTGAGTATTCTTTTCTTTAAATGTTTCTTTTTAAAAAGGAGCATTTATGGAAGGATTATTAAATTGATTGGATTAAGCTTAATAAAATGACTTTTTAATCATTTATATTTTCGATGATTGAGTTAGTATTTTATTTTTAACGGCAATGCTGGATAAAGTTTGCATTATAAATAAAAACTAATTGCCTGGATTTTTCTGTTACAATAATTTTCTTGGAAATTTGCATCTAAGAAAATATGCCTTCAATATATCTTTAATACTTGAATATTTTAATGCGTTTTATTACATATTTTCTAGAATTGTTATTAAATAATGCTTTAGTCATTTACAAAAAAAAACTGAATTATGATATTTGTGTTTGTTTCGGTACAAACAATGCAAGTACATTAAGCATTATACAGTCTATTTCGTAGTAACTCTAGTGCTTCTGATTTTTGAAACGAATGATATGAGTACTTCTTTCATTCGATGGTTCTTTCATAAAGGAGCATTTTGGCGTAAGTAATTAATATATGAAGAGTTCAAGCTTAATTAAATAGCTTTTTAAGACTTCATATTTCATATTCAATGATTAAGTTAGTATTTTTTTTAACCTGCTGTATTTGATAAAGTTTGCATTATTATTGAAAACTTATTATTGCCTTGAATTTTTTTGCCACGATAATTTTCTTAAAAAATAAAATCTGTCAAAGTATGTTTTTTGCATAGCTTATATATATAAATATTTAAAATTAATTCAGTATGTATTTTCTGAGGTTATTAAATGCTTTAGTGGTAGATTTAACTTACAATAAAATNATGCCTTGTACATTTGCAATATTCATTTCTAATAATTCTGTAATATAAGTGTTTCATATGACTTTGATTTTATTCTAATAACTTGTCATGCTTTTGAATTTTAATAATATTTTTACTGAAAATAACATTGTAATTTATTCCATTTTAAAAGAAAATCATAAGAGACTATTATTGTTTTCTCAAATCATCTTTATGTGACATTTTGTTTCCTTGGGAAAAAATGTATGAAAATTAGAAGCTTGAAATTATTAATGCGTGTAGAAAAAAGTGTAAGAAGTAAAATGAAATAAAATAGTTTAAAATTTGATAGTTAGTTTAATAATTATTAATAGTTAAACTTGCAGTAAAATCCCCCATGTGGTTTACTATGAATTTCTCTAAAATGCAATGGCAGAGAAAGTTGCTTAACTCGATTTTTTTCTTCAGAATTACAAATGATTTGAAAATTTTTCTAATTGTAAGTCCTTTTCTGCTAGAATTTTTTCATTCTTATGATTTAAATAATGACTAATTACTCATTAATTGAGATCTTTACTCTTACTTAAGAGAATGTTGGAATTTAAAAAAGTGACAAATTAGATGCTGCCTGATAAAAATCTTAACATTTATATTAATCTTTTTAAAATATAGAAACTTATTCAACTCTATTCTGAAATTAATGATTTTGGAAAGAAATTTTGTGTTAGAAAATAAAAATGAAAACTAATTCACAGAACATTAACTATTACTCTTATTATTTTTGTTAGAAACAAAAATGTTAATAGTTATATTAATCATAAGGTATTTTAAAGAGACATAATTTAAATTTAAGTATGTAAAAAGATGAAATATTCGGAATTATAACGCAGCAAGAGTTCTAAAAAAATCTTATTTTAAATAGTATAATATATAAGCGTTGCATTGTTTTATTTTCCTGAGGAATCTGCTTATGAATTGCGGTAGAAGAATTTATGTATCTCTCTCGAGATCTTTATTTTGTACGCTCACACTTGAGTTGATACTCGAAGGTAAGAAAGAGGGAGAAAGACGTTAGACGTTACCTGATATAAATCTTAATATTTTTATTGTAATTTTTAAAATATGAAGAAAAAAATATTCATTTTAATATTTCTAATCTCCGAACAATATAAATCTAAAAGGAAATTAAATCTCACAGAATTCGAAAATAAACTAGTTGCAGGACATTAACTATACTGATATTTAGTTTAAAAAGAAGAGGATAATGGTGAATTTTAAGCATCGGGAATCTTAAAAAGACATAATTTAAATTCAAATATTCAAAAAGAAGAAATATTCCGAAGTAAAACGAAGCATGAGTTTTTAAAATTATGAATTGAAATATCAAGAACTGCATTGTTTGAATTTCCCTAGGGAGTCTATTTTGATAGATGGTTTTGCATCACCATGTGACATTAAGTAATAGTGCGTCGCCAAGAAAGGAAATGGTAAAGACATTTTTCATAAAGCAATCTTTATTTTGTTAGTAAATAATAAAAAAAATATTATTTCCCATTTTAACATAAAACATTTATTTAAATTTCAAAATGAAACGTTTTTTATTCGGAAAAACTACATTCAAATCGAAAAATATGAATATCTTTTCGTAAATATCGAACATAATCTGTAAGTTTACTGCAATATTTTGCGCAATAATTTAATTTTTGTGATAGTTTTTTGCACTATCATAATTCCTGTGAGGCATGCACATTTAGGTATTTTGGTAATAGTTTAAAAAAAATTTTTAAATTGCACTTAGTCTAAATTTTATTATGAATTTAATATGTTTTAAAAACAGGTTCTAAATGTTCAACAATATCTTTTTATTTAATATTGGAGTTTATTCATCAAATCAAGTGATTTTTTTATGATGATATTTTGGATTTTTAGGACTTAAGAAAATGCTTAAAATTATTCTTAGAAAGAAGTGGTTAAAATATGCCTTGTACTAAAACACAGAAATGATGTTCATAGATGTGATTGCAGATATTTAAAATTTTTATTTTCTTATTTACTAAATCTGCTGCTTTAATTTTTCAATAATAATAAAATTTGTTTTGCCCGATACTGGATATTGTAATAGTTTTCAATCTCAGAAAAATTGGTTCACTATTGAAACATAATGCCAGTGCTTTCCTTAATATTGTGTAAGCTTGCTGTAACTTAATCAAGGGGTTAGATTGAATCATGGTTTCGTTCAAGATGAACTTAATATTGTTTAATCAAGTTTAAGAAATCTCATAACATGGTTCGACTTAGTTCCATGATAAAGTTTTATTACCACCGTTGAACAGCCTACCCGATTTTTGGGCTTACGACTACTAATGTTCAACTTCGTAGCTTTGTAATTTTGAGCCCAATCCAGAGGACAAGGAAACTCCTGGATCAAGTATTGGGAGAAATTTTGATGGAACTTTCGTGGATGACTTTGATTTTATGGAGGACTTTTTGATGGAATTAACCAGTATTTACGTTAAATGGAGAGGAAGACCACTGGAATCTCCCATGGTTAGCCTGACTGCAAAAAGGGACTCTAACCCATTATTCGTCCACCACTGAGGATATTTCACGTCAGCACTGTAGTTGGTGCAAGCCGGATGCAGATTCATATCGACCAGACATCGCTGGGATTCGAATTCGGTTTACATCATATGATAGCGATCGCTCTTTCACCTGAGCCATCGCTGCTCACCCTGATCAGGTTGCAGAAACTTTTAACGATATCAGGGTACGACATGCTCCACCGTTACATTCAGATTCTTAACCGGTTTAAATGCAACTGAAATTAGATCACAGTAAAAAATAAAGGATGTAAAGTGCCATGAATGTGTAGTATGGTGATATTAAGATAATTATCCGTTTCGGAGTGCTATACAAAAATATCTCCACTGTACCTATAGTATTCATCTCGGTATATCATGCTCTCATAATCAAAGTACTTGTAAAGGCAATGTCAGAAGTATTTAATATCAAATTTAACTCAGCATTATTGGTGTCAATAATAGATTAGCGATTTTTTATGGCCTTCATGTTTAGTACCGATATTAGGTCGTTGGCCAAAAAAGTATAATAAAAATATTAGCGAATTACAATGTACTCATTTTGGTAATAAACACAAATTTAAATAAAAAAAACTTTCAATAGAAAAATTGAATTTAAAAGCTAAATTAATAGAGATCATTTACTTCATAATCTAGAAAAATCATTAAAAATATCACCTTTTTATTGACGCCAATGATGCTGAGTCAGTTTTAGTAATGGGTACTATTGCTGTTATGCTAATTGGTAATTTTTAATAAGTGCTAAATAAACAAATATTGATACCATATGATACCTGTGTGGAAATAGGTTTTTACGGCCCACCAAAAGGATTTTATACAGGAGAAAATTGTTGACTATGGTAATTTTCGACTATCAGGAGTGGACCTCGAGCAATAGCATTATGCCACATGATCCTGAATAAAATTATTGTTATTTTTAAAATATGAACTTCTACAAACATGATATGGTTCATTTGATAGCATAAAACCATCGTGCAGGGCATAAGTTCAAGTACCAGAGAAAATTAATAACAATAGTAATTTTTAACTATTAGGATGTGACCTCGAGCAACATCATTATGCCAAAAAATCCTGAATATAATTGCTCTTTATTTTGAAAAAGGAACTTCTGAAAGCATGTGTTGCTTAATCTTATAACATAAAGCCATTTTAATTAGTATTTAAGCTATTTTAATTAGAAAGGGCAACAAGTAATGAAAGCAACAAAAAAACTTGAATTGTTTTAACTTAATTAGTTGTGTCAGTATATGTCTTTCAGTTTTGGGCATGATTTCGTAGTGTTTATTAGATCATTTACTGTTCATTTACTTCTTTCACCCAGTACGAAGGACGTGTATTTAGCTATTATTTATTAAACGAAGATTATCCTGCCACTCACAGAAATTTGAAAGTTTAGTCTAAATCTTATTTTGTACTTGCAACCATAGAGGTCTTGATATTTTGATGGTTACGAAATAAAAGATATTCGTCAGAAATACCCTAAGCATTTAAAAAATTATTCTAAAATTATTACATTCTATCAAATGTTGCAGCAAGTATGAATTTAAAGAAAAAAATATTGTAAGTATTTGGACAGCATTGTGAGTAATAAGAATATCTCTTATCACTGTTCTGAAAAATAACCTTTGAGTGATATTAAAAATCAAATTGTTTATATTACTGGTACTTCACGTCTGCTAGACATAAAACTGAAATACATCCATCAAATAAAATTGATCATTTCTCACCCCTCCAATATTTGACAAAATCTAAAGTTTTTGCTACAACTCTCTTTTTTTTATTTTGTCTACTCCTCCAGGCTACAAACTCCAAGAAACCGTTGCTGCAGAAGCGGTGTGGCATGTCAAATGTCAAAGACGGACGATTTGCCTGTCCACAAACACGCGAAGACAATTTCGGCTCGAGTAACTTTCAAGTTTTTGATCGGAATTTTTGGTTTTTTTTCTTCTTCTTCTTCTGGAGGTTTTTGAAATGTTTGACAAGCTTTATTTCCGGATTTTGAAGCGTGGGTTGTAACACACAAATATATCTCTCAGAATATTTTTTTTTCGGAAGTTCTGTGCCACTAGTGATGCTTCAATGGATATTCCTTCAACAATCCCTTCCCGACAACGATTGCGCGAAGATGAACAGTCTCTGGGGGGAATAGGAGGCTGTCAAAAAATTTTGATCACTTTTCTTTTGTTGCGTCAGTACTCTTTATTTATTTGATTTTAGTTTCACCATTTATTTACTTTTTTAAATTTCATTTAAAACAAATTTAATAAATGAAAAAAAAAATTACTTGAATATGGTTTGATGTATTTTATTTTTTTTTTATTTTTTTATTCAAGAACAAAATTATTCCTTGTGCACCACTGAAAAAGTACAACACGAGGCTTACAGACGTAAGTATGGTAGCAAACAATGTAGGATTTTTAAACAGAAATACATAATAAAAGAGCATGTAAAATTTCGAAAAGAAAAATAATAATAATATAAAAAATTATAAAAAATTTAAAAAAAAAACATTTACAAGAAAGATGCGAAAAAAGAAAAATTTAAAATAGTACACAAAAAAAAGTGAATTATAAATTTGCATTAAAAACTGAATCAATGAATTTGCAGAAAAGTTTGAAGATGGTTTTGTTTCCCACAAAAGTGCGAAGAGGAGGAGGAAAGTTAATATTGAACCAATTAAAAGCAATTATTAAGTTTTTTTCTATTTTTCTCAAAATGTGACATTTTACTATAGGTTTGATGTATTAACACTGTTTTTCGGAGCTCTATCACCAGGGAAATTTTAAAAAAGCCATAGTTTAAGTACCCTACCCTTGAGCAATGCGATGTTTTTAAAACATATATATAAACTTACCGTGAACAATTATCTGGGCTTAAAACGGACATATTAAAATCACACACTTATTTTCAGTTTTTGCAAATTTTTATGATTTGCGGTAATGCAGCATTAGAGTAAGTTATTAAATATTAGAAAATTAGAACAAAAACGCTTTTCGTTGTCACAAAACTGTGGCTCTTCTCCATATTGACGTTTTGCGCCATTTTTAAAATAAGCGTAGACAGCGCTAGCTTTAGATAAGCTAAACTTGGCAAAACAGTCATGAGTAACAGCTTCAAACTCACATCAGTTATAAAAATATCATATAATTCGCAAAAAGTATCATTTAATATTACAATGGAGCCATCGAAAAGCAGTGTTAACTACAAAAATGGAACTGGAAGATACACTAAACAGAGTAAACAAAGCCTAAATAGATCAATCAAAGCCTAACTAGATTAAACAAAGCCTAAAAATATTAAACAAAGCCGAACAGATTAAACAAAACGAAACTTTAATTACGCTATTCACAATAATTTTTGGAAAATCAAAAACAAAATAAATTCAACAAAAATTATAATTTTCAATACTAATGTTAAATCTGTTCTACTCTAAGGACTTCAGGCATGGCACTGTAATAAAGTTAACATGGAAGAACTTCAAATATTTATTAACAACAGTTTAAGTGGAATCTTACGAATCAAGAGGTTTCATAAAATTTGAAACGCTGAAATTCTAATAAAAGAAAATACCGATGTAACTGGAAATTAATAAAAGTAAATGGGAATGGAATGGTCATGTTCCACATAAACCTTAAAAATTTAAAGTAAAACAAGTATTTGATTGGAACCCTCACTACGAGGGAAAAAAGGAAAACACAAAAATACTTGCAAGATGATTATAAATTAATTGAATACACTAGGAATGATATGGAGAAAGGCGAAATATCTATCCCCAAACACAGTGAGATGGAAAGTTATGAAAAAATCACTATGGTCCAATTCGGAATGAAGAGAAATATGTAGGGGAGAATCGGGTAGTCCCGCCCACTAAAGGAGTATTGCTTATATTTCTGTATAATATTGAGTAATAATCAATAGTTTTGTATGTTTTTATTGTTTTATCATCTAATTAAATAAGGCGAAAAGAATAAACCAAAAAAATAATAGTTTAACTTAAAAAATAGAAATTTAAGAAAACATGTTTTTCCGCTCTTTTCAAAATGTGTCGGGTAGCCCCGCTCAGTTACAAAAATTATGTTTCTTGACTGCTTTTTCTGGTGTAAATGAAAATGACCAATGTATTGACATTAGATAAGCCTCATTTATCATTTTTATCACAAAATTATTTTATTTATTACATATGTATATACTTTTAGTGAATTCTATCATTTAATAACAAAAATATTTGTTGCTAAAAATGCATATAACATTCAAATTTGAAGCAATAAAATAATAATCTTTGCAACCGTACATTTATCGATGAAATAAAATTGGGCGGTGATACCTGACATTCATGTGAGCGGGGCTACCCGAAATCCAATTTTTTTGTAAATTTGTAATTACTCGAACAATTTTTCACATATGAACTTCTTTCTTTGTGCAAATTAAACTTAAGACTACATACTTTAATGCTGTTTCTATAGAAAAAAAAAAATTTTTAGTATTAAAATGAAGTTTAATCGAAACATTCAACCAATTTTTATTAATTTCATGACTACTGTAATCAGCATATTTTCCAAACTATTGTTTACCATGTTAACAGCTGCATAAGTACTTGAAACTTTGAAAATAATCTTTTTTTAATATAACGGTTAATGTCCGATAACCCATTGACTTGAAAAAATATTCTATACATATGAAATTGACAGTAGTCGGGGGTACCCGCTGGGTGGGGCTACCCGACTCTCCCCTATATGTATGCTGAATATGGTGTTAAAGAACGAAATAAAACTGTAAAACTTACTCTGTTTAACTAATCGTTGTATATATAAGAAATCAAAGAATTCGGCTTAAACATTAAGCACATACTGTTATTTGATTAAAAACTTAATCTGCCTCAAAAATATGTAAATATGAAATAACGAGGTCAAAAACAGGCACCCATTTTCAAGACTTGCTAGACGTGAATGAGAAGAAACAAAAGTGATTTGAAATATGAAATGTAAAATAAAGTAAAAATGAAAAAATAAAGGTGAGAGACAAAACTAGAAAAACCATAGTAGCCGAAGGAGAAGAATGATAAAAAACAGAACAAAAAAATCTCCGCCATAAAATCTCTCTCATGTAAAGGCAAAACATGCACTTTTATAGCATGAAAAATAGATCTGAAAGAGATCTTTAATAGAAAACAATAGAATATAAAAGGGTTTATTTTAAAAGCAATTGAAACACTTCACCTTGAATCCTCGAGCGAATTCAAACGGAAATCTGGAGATTCTCTGTAAAACGTTAAGCCTCGTTCATTATCCGCTATGCATTTTTGACGGACTAAAAATTTATATCTTTTATTCTTCCAAGGTTTAAAACGTTCTAAATAAACTAACAAAATGTTACTTAAATATGCAGCGATTTAATATAATTTTTATTTGAACGATATTTATCAAGTGTTTGAGTTAAAAAGTAGTGTTCTAGAAAGGGCAGGACTAAATATCCTCTCGTCCATGCAATCTCTTTCATGTGAAAGCGTAACATACACTTTTATGACATGGAAAATAGATCGTTATAAAATAAAAGAAGCTTAAAGAGTTTATTTTAAAAGCAATTGAAATACTTCACCTTTCCTCGAGCGAATTCAAACAGGAATCTGAAGATTCTCTGTAAGAAGTTAAGCCTTGTGCCTTACTTGCTATACATTTTTAACGGATTAAAAATCAAAACCTTTTATTCTTTGTAGGTTTAAAACGTTCCTCAAGCATAAATATTCTTTTTCAACCTAGTTATGTAAAGATAAGCAACATAGGCACATGCCAGGTTCAATCACGATGTTTTGATATGCGGGAATAACATGAAATGCAATTTTTGGAATAAAGTAAAAGTTTTGCTTGTGTTTTATCTGCATTGATATGCAAAGTTCTTTGATTCACTTTTTTTAAGGAAATAATACGGAAAATCTGCTCAATACTTTTTTTTAAAAACAAAACAGATTACGTAAAAAAAGGGGGTAATGTGTGCCACACAAGGAATAAAAGGCTTCAAAATTACGGAGTGATGTGAAGCATTACTGTTTTGAAAAAATTTCTAAAGAAAAAAGCATACATTTGATGTTACTTTTCTAAAACGACTTTTTGAAAGAAGCGCTTTTCTGAAAAAATAAACAAATTATTAAAAGTATATAGGGCTTACAACAGTATATTCTCCATAATTAAGGTTTGAGCACTCAGAATTTTCACCATCAAAAGCAAACTTGAAGGATTTCTGTTTTAATATTCGAATTTTAATAAAGAAAAAAGAATGTTCACATTAAGTGACGGAAATTGTTACTTTATTAAGGAAAGAAATGCGAACATTTGACGAATCATTAATGAGAATAAAAGCGAGAGCGAGAAATAAACATCATTGTCACAAAAGAACAGTCGAACATCATCTTATTACTAAATTTGTTCAGATGTTTTTGTTCCCGCTATCAATGCGCTTGACATTGACTTATTAACATAATTGACTTATTAACAGCGTTGATAATTGATTCGATTCTGAGTTAACGACTATTAATGTTCAGCATCGTAGTCTTGCAATTTTATGCCCAATTCAGAAGACAAAGGAACTCCTGGATCAAGTATTGGGACAAATTTGCCTTTCCGGAGGACTTTTCGATGGAACTACACGATAACTTCGACGGCAAAGAGATTCTAACCCATGATTTGCCTACCACCGATAATATTTTAATTCAGCACTGTAGTCGGTGCGAGCCGATACAAGAATTCGTATTAACCAGCCACTGCTGGTATTCGGACCTGAGTCATCTAATTGGTAGTAAATTTGTACTGAAGCATGTTGGCATTGGTACGATTAGTTCTGACTTGCATAATCTTATAAAATCCACACGTGGGAAATGCAAAACCCATTATAATATAAAGACGCTTGCTATTATAACAATGGAAACACTAATTCCTGTTTCAATTTTATGCTGCTATCTTGTCCGATGATGAGCGCTTAGCCAGTTTGGGAAATTATATACCAAAGATGGCTTCCTTTAATAGACGTTGTAGGAAATGTAACTCAGAGGAACAAGAAATGGGGATCCGCTACATCTGTGCAGAATGTGATGTAACTTTGAGCACTGTAACATGCAACATATTTCATGGAAAATAATCACAATTAAATTTAATTTTTTTATGGTTGTAAATGGTTCGCAGTAAAGTATACTTTTCACTCTTAAAAAATCTGAACAGAAAAAAAAAACTGAAAGAAATTTAGATGAGAAATTAAGGCTCCAGGAAAGGGTTGAAGTATGTTAGTACGCTTTAGTCGAATGATTCTAAATATTATTAAGGGTGATGATTACGCAATATTTTTGACCAAAAGGGGACCTGATGTTCAACAACGATAATAAAATATAAAATAAAATATAATAAAACATTCATTACAATATAAAAGCTGTAATTAAACCTCCTTATAACAACGATAACATTTAGGCCATTAATATCGCCTTCTTTATTTGTATCCCAAAACTATTTTCTGAGTGTACCTTATAAGAGGTGCATGTCATGAAAGGAAATGTAACATTTTTCTTTCCCTATAAATTATGACCTACTTTAATAAGAGTGCCTCCAACGACCTTGCCCAAAATGGACGCAAAAAGGAGCACAACAAATAAGATATATTAATCAAAATGACCAGAGACTCTTTCTTTTTCCTTCTACACTCTTTCTTTCCTTCTATATAGCGAGAGAAAGTATCTTTATTGCCATAAAAAATACTAAAAAAATATAGCATAAAGCCACGCAAAAATGTGTATGTATAAAAGGACTGCTTTTCTACCCCCTTTTTTTTCTTCCCCGCAGAAGTCAAGTGTTATTGTGTGAAGAAAAATGATCCCTACACTGGCTTCCCCCTTTTTTTTCTATCATATTTCCTTCCCCACCCCCTGCAGCCATGTATGATGTCTTGTAATGGGCAGTAGCGTCATATCCGGGACGCTGGGCTGAAGGAAGTGAACGTCATGATATTCTTGCTGTCCCCTTCTTACATTTCCGGGTATGTTCCCCACTACCATCGTACAAAAGGAAAAGAACTGATGGAAGGTCGTCCATCTTCTCCTGGCTGAGAAAATAATCAAATAAATAAATAAAAATGATGTAGAATAGAAATAAAATTGTTTCGACCTCTTTAGCTTGCATGGATTAAGAAGATGGCTACTACAAAATGTATATTGTAAATACAAAATAACATATTTTGTTAAATGTTGCGAATAAATTACATGTTTTATTACATTTATCTTATGTTTGGACAGTTATGACACGGTAACGTACACTATCTGTTGACCTCTTTAGCTTCTAGCTTGCGTGAATTAAGAAAATGGCTGCTACGAAGTATATTTTGTCGATGCAAAATTACGTATAAGTGAAATATCTCGAGTAAACTACATATTTTATTACATTTACCTTAGGTTTTATAAGTTATGATATTACAATGAACAGTAAACTGTAATTTATACATTAAAAAAATCTTGAACTAGAGAGTTCAAGTCTTGTAGAATGAATTCCTGTAAAGAAAAAAAAGTAGTACATCTGAATAAAACATTTCCGAAATAACCTGTTGTGAATGGCTGAACAATTTCATGATCAATGGCATTCTTGATATACACTGAAGAGCCAAAAAAACTGGTACAGGCATGAGCAGCATGCAAATAAAGGGGTATGGAGTCAATCAAAGTACAGCGCTGCAATTGGCAACGCGTATATATGACAACATAGTTCTTAGATCTGTTACTGCTGCTACAATGCCAGGTTATACAGATTTAAGTGAGTTTGAACGTGGTGTTATAGTCGGCGCACGGGAGATGAGACATAGCATCTCCGAGATAGCAATGAAATTTGGATTTTCACGTACCACCATTTCACGAGTATACCGTGAGTATCGGAAATCCGGTAAAACATCAAATCTACGACACCACTGGGATATTTGGGATGCCTTGCAACGTGATGTTCAGAAGATATCCTCACCCCCTCTTACTCCCACTCTTTTATGGACCGCGCTGCAGGATTCATGGTGTCAATTATCTCCAGCACTACTTCGCACATTTATCGAACCCATGCCATGTCGAGTTGCGGCACTTCTGCGTACACGATATTAGGCAGGTATACCAGTTTTTTTGGCTCTTCAGTGTAGTTCGGTGAACACTGTGCACAAGCTATCTTTACTTTACAAGCAAACTGATAGCCATTTACATGTTTCAAGCAACCACTGCAGAAGGAACCCATGGCATACACAAAAATGTCTAAGTCTCTTTAATCATTCAATCATTGTGGCTTCAATTGAATAATTACCATTCTTTAAAGCAAATTTCATTTTTTAATACTAAAGCTCATCTTTCCCCAACCGTCACGAACAGGCTAGAAAAGTTAATAAAAAAGTAGAATTTTCTTAAAGATATCAGAAAAGGGAAAATGCTTTTTCCTCTGCACTTTCCCTTTGTTTGGTGTCTTGGCTACATTAACTTTTCTCTCATACTTGATGTTGGCTGATTTTACCTTATTCTTTCGAACTCCTTAGATTTCGGGGATATTCTTAGGTGCAAACTACTTTAAATTTTTATTTATTTTTAAAATTTTCATTTGCTTTTATTTAACAAATAAGGAATTTTAATTAAAATTAATATTGTTACATGGTTTTCTTTGTTATTTTTGTCATCGGTTTGTGTAGTTTGGAAAAACCGTAAATCCGATTTTGATTTTTGAAGACAAATTACTCAAGAAAGGTTTTAGACATGCAATGGTTGTAGCCGCCATGTCACAGCAAGCAAAAAGTTGAGAGACAACCGAAAAGTAAGTCCACCGAAAGAAGACAATTGAAATCAAAGTTATGGTACGAGTCTTATGCGATAGTTTTAATTGAGAGATATTGTGATCGAGTTTAGCAAGTTCGAGAGAATAAAAATCTCTCATCAATGCAGATTCTTCAGCTAGATAGCATTCCTACCAGGAAAATCTTTGAAGCTCAAACGTTTTCTTACGTTGGATGTACTATTACAGATTTGTATTCTTATATAAGAATCCCATATTTTCTATACTCTAAATTTAAATCTAAATAAAAAAAATTGCAACCTTTCCTCATAAATAATTTGCTACTATTCTTCTAAAATTGCGCATTATTACAGTTATAGGTATCGAAAAAAAATTCTTTAGGAGTTCACATTTTTTTATTGTTCCAAACAGAAAATAATATCACATTGGAAAGCCAGATTTCAATGATATTTTGAAAATATGAACTAGGTATTCCCAAAATGACCACCTATTTAAAAAAAAAAATTAAAGAAAAATAGGAGACGATATGGAACGATATGGGAATTCAGACGACACTGATATATAGAACAAAACTATAGCCATCCCTCCATTCTTCTTTAATTGAGTTTTAGAATCATCGATCTTTTCTTTTCAAATGTTCAGTAAATGTCTGGGTTTACCAGCAAGTTGTTATAGATTGTAAGTGAAAATTAGTTATTTAGTCATTAAATGTGGATGTGAATGAAACTTAAAGTGGTTTNTTGGCTCAGTCACTACAAGCAGTCATTTCTTCAAATACGAGTATATAAAATATGCACAAATATGCTTGAGTTTGATCTCATAATTATAAATGTAACCAACAATGTAAAATACGTGAATTCGTTCCAGTAACGTAGTCTGTAAAGACGCTGAACAGCTTATTCCTCTGGCTGTGAACCGGAAGTAACTGATCTAGGCAAAACTGTGACTGATCTAGGCAAAAAACCGGCGTTTGTACTCTAATATGTACAAACGCGTATGTATCTAATTTGTAGCAAAATGTACTCTAAATATGTCGTGATCGAAAGTCCTCTCGTTGATTGTACAGTGGAAGTTCAGAGAGAAGCACATCAGTTTAGACACAATCTGTGTCGTCTGTCAAATGTCAAAAGATTAAGTACTGATAAACGGGGCTTGGTGTGTGGTGAATGCAACTTATAAGAATACATATAAGTTACAAAGTTCATATATATGAAATATTAACCAGTAAAGTGACATTATTGGTTCAGCTATGAGCATTGAGTTTTGAAAAAAAAAATCGCCGATATTTATTTAGTCTGAGTTGCATGTAACATCTAAGAGTCCGATAGCAAATATGTGTCACTAAAATACTTAAAAAAAATTACCAAATCCATTATCGCGAATACAGTACTTAAATCATATATAACTTAGGAAATCATTTTAAGTTGAAACATAATTTAGTAAATTGAAATAAAGTGATATGACCAAAATATGTCGAAAGATTTGCCTGGTAAATCATTTATTTATTTCCTAACTGTTTGTCGCTGCAAATGGGGTATATTTCCAAATGTAAAAGTAATCGGGTAATAAATATCTCCTTTATGCTTGGTCTCTAATGTTTTAGCCTTCTGAGAGAAGTCCTTTATGACTTGCGTGCTGTTGAAAATAAGACCAGTTCTAAATGTCCATTACAATAAACTCCATTCTCCATAATAGATTGCAGTTCTGATATTGTAACGCAATAAGGCCTTAAAATTACCTTGTAGAAGTAAAAATTCATTTCATTACTTTTTTTTTCACCGCCTTTTTTCTTAAGAGTGAAAATGATTGTCCAGTTACAGGTCTTAAGAGCAATTCTCATTAAGCCTATTTTTAGACTTCAAATTACTTTTGAAAGGTGTGAACGAATACGTTTTAATGGGAAAGTCAATGATATCTCCTCGCATTTTCTTTTAACTTAAAGGCTATAAATCATTCACTTTAGCGTGTAATTGAAGACAGATTTCCGCCCTGTATAAATTAATGTTAGAAAATATGCGCAGTTTTCACGTCTAACAATTTTTATTGAGTGTTCCTGCAATGTACTTTTATAATGATATCCAACGTTCGAAATTAATTATGCCTTTTACAATTGAGAAATTCTCTGCTTTGTATTATCTTAAGCTTGGTACATAAAGGACAAAGAGTCAGTTGTATTCATTATCTAGATAAAAGAACATGAATTATTAGTACTTAAATTGAATTAGTTTAGTTAATCGTCTTGATTTTTCCACTGAAAGAGTCATTAATTTAATTTAATTATTCTTTTAAAAAGATCTTCATATTATTAAACCTCTATTTATTATTTAACGTTAGTTACTTTTTGAAGTAACTTCTTTCCTTTTTAATTTCCATCAACTTCAATAGTTTTCAATACATTTTTAAACATTTGAAATTTTTGTTTTGCTCTGCAAAGGAAGAAAAAATTGAAAGGGATGTTTCGAATTTATCATTATTAGTACTCGCTAAGGAATTTTAAAATATGCCAACATCAAAACTGGTTGCAATTTTGTGCAGGGAACCGCAATAGATATCTCTTCGATGTTGAGGTTTTATCACCCCAAAAACTGAAGGAAGATCCTGGTGTAGTGAAGCGCGAATAATGTTCTTTTATTCTACTTGGTGTTAAGTTGCATCCACCATTCTTAGCATTCAGAACTATATTATTCCGAAATTTCTAATTACTGTAAGATATGAATAACATAAAAGTCAGTTGAGTTACTTTTACTACGCATTTTTAGATAAGAATAATTAATTCAGGTTGCATATTTGCAATATTTCTTAAAATGAAACTAATTTGTTAATTAAGCATACACAGAGTGCAGAGAGAATAATAATGTAAATTCGAACAAGGCTTAGCTAAACCAAAACAGTTAGAAATTAAATATCATAAAACTATTTATTTTTGACAGATTTAAATAAATCTTCTTATGAGACCATGATTATCTTTATTATACAAGTAAAAAATGCCCTTTGTAACAGTTTACTTTCGCTTCTGTAGAATGTTCAACATCGTGCGAGATAAAAAAAATAAACTACTTACAGTAAACAATCTACCATTATCGTTCAATGGTTTGCAAACTTACTCTAAAATTTCTGAAAATAGTTCATGCATGGAGCAAATGCATCTAAGTTCGGAGTATTATCGATTGCTAGTGTTAAGATCTAATTATGCATTTTAAAATGAGCATGAACACACATTTAACTTAAATTTAGACTTATTTCAATTAACTTAAATTAAAGTTATCGGATAAGCATCATAAACTAAAAAAAATTTAATCATTCACTCAATTTTTAAATTTTTTCTACACTAAATTAGTTTACACCACATTCTACACTAAATTAGGTTACACCACATTCCTGTTTGTCTAAGATAGGTACTTTGACCGCCACTAAGTCTGCGGCAGTCTGGTGCTATGGAAACAAGAAGATGGCATTTTAGGGAGGGTAGCTTCGATGAAGAGGTCTCCTTTTCTCACCACCGCATTGTATTACATTAGGTATTACACCACATTCTATTATAATAGGTAATACAGAGTGAATAATGGAAAATTTGTACAAAAATGAGGAAAAATATCCCCAGGAAACTCAGTAATTTCACAGAAATAAAGTAAGGAAATTCAGTAAATTATTTCCTGGCTCTTAAACAACCGAAAGCATAACCTAAGAGCATATCTGGGAACGTTATTTTTTAAAAAAAGTAACGAGTAGAATGCAATAAAGTTTGGAGTTTGGAAAGTAGCTAGTAAAAAGTACAACTACAAAACTACAAAAGTAACGATTTTAAATTACATTTCAAGCAAATCAAAATTTAACCTTAAGTTTCATTAAAGTAACCTTTAAACTTCAAAGTAACCTTAAATTTCATTAAAAATTATTTTAACAAAATATAAAAACGTAGCAGAAATTCAAGTAAAATTTCAAAAGTAAAGAAGTAAAAGTATGTAATTTTTATTTATACTCTTGTTACAAGTAACGAAGGTACAAGTTTTGCAATGCAGGCATTAGAAGGAAATTTTAACTGAAAGCAAAATTAAAGAAAGTGATAGTTGTCACAGCACAGTTTTGATCAACAGGAATCGAACCCCTGTCGAAGTTCTGGTAGGCTAAGACTCTAAATGTGACGTTGTTCATCATACATTTTCAGCATTCCGGACAATTATAAACCGGACAATGTTACTCCCATTACTTGACTTAATTGCAGTTACTTTTATAAACTAGTATTTTTCTTTAATATTTATAAAAAGAGCTCAATCCTAAGTACTGAAATTTCCTGAAATAAAGAAAATCGTTTTTCCACAGAAATTAAGTCTTTATAATTATCAAATTATAAATAAGAAAAAGTCACATGAACAGAACCCATGCTATGAGTGGACGAAATTTTCATCGACACAGTAGCAAAATGAATTCTAGTGAGCCGATTAATCAGTATAATAGTCACTCCGCCTAAATGTGACACATTCTATTTGGTGCTGCAAAAGTGTTAGGATACAATCCTACTATTTTTAAACAAAGAGGAAAACTGTTATGTTTCTGAGTTTTAATTATTGACTCAGTCACTACAAGCAGTCATTTTCAATGATTTTAATATTAATACATCAGTTTTGTTTAAAAAATTGCCTTTGTCATTGATGTTTTCAAAAGAAAAAAGAATATTAAAGACACAGTCTTTATTTTTTTTTTAAAAAAACGAAGAAATTAATGAAAAATAAATTGTTCAATATTATTGCTTAATTCAAATAATTCTTCTAAAAAGTGTTATTTTTTATAATAGGCATGTTATCTTTGTACGTATTATAAAGTAGTGTAATTACATGAAATAATAACAACTGGAAAAAAGTCGCCATGGACAGGAGGCGTTGGAGGCTACGTGTGGTTGAAGCAGTCAAGGCCAGTAAGGGGCTGTCGGGCTGAAGAAGAAGTAATTACATGAATAGATGCGTTATTTTTTAAAAACATTAAACTTTGAATATTTCATAAAAACTTAAAAATCTGACATTATACACTGAATGAACGTATGTTACTGAATTGTATATAAACTATATCTTCATGTGTAAACTATGAGCTACATAAAAACTAAACATTAAAAACTGTTTAATTTGCATAAAATCGCATATTATTTCATATTTTTGGCACACTACAAAAAAAAGGGTTAGCAAAATTGAGTAAAAATGCATCATAAGAACAACGAAACCAATAATCGTTGAATTCGAAAACCCTATGTATTCAAAATTAAAACAGCCTATGAGCAAAATGCATAGTCTCGAAAGTAATGTGAAGAGTGGAATGTCAGAGAGAGAGAGAAGTTCGTTTAGTGTAGGCAGGACTCGAACCAAGGACGTCCATGCTCGCAGCAGGAGTCTCCAAAAACCATAGTTGTATGCACCTGTCCAAAGAGAGTTAGATATATATAGTTTATATATTGGTGTTTGAAATTTGACTATTATTTGTTTTGCAATTATTTTTGACACATTTTTGCTCAATTTTGAGAAGCGATTTTTTAAAGTGCACAATTACAACCCATTTCCTTGACTGAAATTTGAAGAAAAAAATATTTTCAGACATTAAATATTTTATACATTATTCTTTTTAAAGTTAAAATCATAATAATAAAAACTTTAAAAAAAATAATATTTATCTTTTTAAATAAGCTAGATAACAAATTTTTGTGGATGTTTCTTATTTTTTACTTTGAAGGGTTAGAATTAAATTTCTTCCTACTTTCTCTGTTTCATTTTTTTTTTTTTACATTATTGGCTTAAAAAAAATTAATAACTGAATTACTTTACTTTGTGCTAAACATTATCAAATACGCTAGTTAAATGCTTTTTTTCTCTTCCATTTAGTGATTTTAAATTTAAACTGACATTATTTAAAGAATGCGCTCTATGTATGTTGAACTTAAAAAATAAATAAATAAATAAAAACTTCTATAAAGCTGAGGAGCACCAAAAACTAATTTAGAATTTGTTTTAAGTTTTTTTTTTAAACTGAAGTTAAAAGAAACTACTATTGTGAAGAATATTAGCAACAACTTAATTTTTTCCTTTTACGTAATTACTTATAGAAATAAAAAGGGAGAGTTTAGGTTGAAAGAGAAAAAAAAATGAAGTAAAAAAAAAGAAAGAAATGTAAAGTAAATAATATTAATACAATATAAGTAAAATAAAAATATGTATACAAAAACATAACACTTAACTAAAGTAAAAGTAAATTAAAATTTAAAAAAAAAAACTTTAAACTTATGAAAATTTAAAGAAATTATTATGAATAAAAAGTAAAAACAATTATAAAATAAAAACTTAACATAGTTTTATGAAAATAAAGTAAATAAAATAAAGTTGAAAAATGATTATAAACAATTGAAAATGTAAAAAAAGGTATTGAAAAAATTATGCAAAAAATAGAAATACATTTAAATGAAATAAAAATTATATAAGCACTGAAAAAGGTTAAAAATAAAGTGCTAAGAACTAAAAGGAAAAAAAAAGCATATGAAGTGAGAAAAAAAATTAAGTAGTTGTGAAGGAGGAAAAAAATTAGTAAAAAGAAAAATTACTCATAAAAAATAGTTAAAGAAAAATCTAAATTTAATAAAATAAATTATAATAATCATAAAAATAGTTTTAAATGAAATGATAGATAATAAATATTTACTGTTTAAAATATATTAGCTCTTGTTGATATGACCCCATTGCACTTATCATAGCCTTACATTACTGTGGCATTCAAGACATTAAATTCTGCAGTGTCCCGTAACCTTCCAGGCGCTTTCTAAACACTTCGTCAATCTAATCAATCTGTTCAATCAATTTTGGACCTATCAATCCATTCGGTATCTATCACAAATTTGGCATTCAAAATGTTAAATTCTGTAGTGTTACGCTTCCAATAATTTCTCAGGCATCTTTTAAACACTTTACCAATCGAATTATAATTTTTAAAAATTTTTTTGAGTCATTATCCGAGCCTGTCAAACCAATTTGTAGCCCAGAATCTCAATCGGGGTAACATTGGATGATTGATTAGGCCATGATATCATATGCAAAGTTTTATTTTATTTTATTTTGATTTTAAATAATTTATACACTGTTTAGATATGTGTTTAAGGTCATTATCTTGTTGAAATATTAGTGTTAATTAAATATTTTTGTTCTATATGAGACTGAAGGAGGAAATAAGATGTTGCGGAGCATATTTCTGTCAATAATTGTTAATGTTTTGCCTAATTTAATGAATCATGCGAGACATTAAATCTTGGAAATTAATATTAGGAACTCGGTACAAACAAAGGACACATTCCGAATATCAACGTTTGAAAAAATGGCTTGCATAGAAGAATTTTTAAAAAAAAACTAATAACCAACTACTTAAACCAATCTCAGAGTTAAAAACTATTTGCACGTTACGGATTTCAAGCAGAATCGTATTGAAACATATAATTCTATTGCTTTATTTTTTCTGACTTAAAAAATAAATTTAATAAATTTGATGCAAGGCACGCAACAAGAACTACAGAACATTAACTTGAATTTTTATATTAAACATTACAAGCTTGGCCACGCAAATCATAATAAAAACACATTCATCATCATAATAATGCACAGTGAAAAACGTTATGAAAAAAAAACGATTTGATGTTTAAATAATTATTTGTAATATATATAAAATCAATTGTATGCAACTCCAAATATTTGCACATTCTCTGGAATATGTCTTAAAAATTTAATACAACTCAATGCATAGCTAAGCATATAAAACTATGAACTTTTATGAAACCATGAACAAGAGAAGCATAAGACAGAAAACGTGCAAATACCGAAAATAAAAGTCTGTAGACCTACTATAATTTGGTAACAATGCAATTTTTAAAAATATGTGTCAGCCACATTTCGAATTCAATGCAAAGTCTTATTGGAATTGAAGATTCTATCTCCGTCTCAGAAATAGAACTCACGTTTTTGACGATTCTACAATTTAGTTGGATTTCGTCAATTTTAAACGTGATTTGTGACGTGACAAAACGCGAACTCTCAAATATATGACGAAAATTTTTCCTCAATTTGGAGATTCATTGGAGTGCATTGTTAATTAGAATGAATATTGTTAATTGGAATGAAATCTAGACAATCAGAAATAAAGTGACGAGGAACCGACCAACTGTATGATGGTCAAGGAACTTCCTCTGTTCTATCTTGTGTGCGACATAGATCCATCAATATTATGCCCACAAAATTCATTATTAGCGTTATATTAAGCGTTTTTTGGGGGAAAAATCTATAATAGCGAAATATTTCTGTAATTTTGATAAAATTCGTTTCCTTGAAGAAGGGATGATAGTTATTTCGTCACTTTGACGAGATTTTATTTCGGAACAGGAAATGGTTTCGTTAAAAACGGAGAAAGTTTCGCAAAATTTGAGCATTCCTTTCTGATTTCCAACTTTCATGATAATTTTTATCTCAGTGATACAACTTAACTGTCAAAAATATTGAAAAATAGCTTGAAACACCTAAATAATATGTTCTGTATCATGGACTATTAAAAAAAAAATCTCGTCATAATAATCATTTAAAATATAACATCTTTTGGACGTCTAAATATCAGCATATTCACCGGAATGAATTTAAAATCTTTAATACAACTCGAGGCATAACTCTTCCTATAAAACTTTCCTTTGTAAACCATACTCTAAAAAAGCCCAAGCCAGGAAGCATACAAAGAAATAAATAAAAAAAAATTGGTTCTGGAAATCAAGACAGATTCCTGAAAATGAGGCGATTTACAAGAGAGTCACAAAATTGCAGAACACAAAAACTGCCGTAAAAGTCTCCTGGCAGATTAAGAGATGAAGAGCATAGGAGTTGTTTATGTATGCAAATCGTGCGGGTGTGCTACTGTATCTTTATTACCTCTTTAACGGAAACTTGAGCCCAACCCTTTTCTTTTTATCTCATATGGTACACATCGAAATTTGCGGATTTTGGTTTCTTTTTTTTTATATTTTAAAGGATTTCCACTCATTACAGAAGAACGGTTAAGACCTAGTATTTTACTGTTTTTATTTAAAATTCTTGTCTTGATTCAAAAACATGAAGCACACTTTGCATTTATGGCAAATGACAAAGATCTTGGTTTTGTTCTTGTTCAGTTGCTAGAAAATATATCTGCCATTAAATCTGCTTTCTTTATAACTATTTCATTGTACGTCGAAAACTGTGCTGCCATATATCACCTCTAAATACTGCGTCTTTAAGATAATATTAGAAATTTTATGATTTTAAATATCAATAAAAAAAATCTTGTTAAAAAATACCCTATAAAGTATATTTTACGTAAATTATTTTATTTGTTTCTTAAAATCACGAGTATAACATGCACACACTTATGCTATAGATTTTTTAAGTGTTTGCTTTTATTCTTAAATAAAAATACTTTTCGTAAAAAATCAATTTTTATCGCATTTCTCCTATCTTTGATTAAAGTGCTAAATGACAACCTAAAGAAATTTTTTATTCTTTTTACCGAGAACATGCTTAGTATTTCCGTAGAAAATCAGGTTATGTGTGCAAAAAGAGTGTTATACCTGACTAGAAAAATGCATAGGCTTACTGCAAAAAGTTTTTCTTTGAAAATAATTATAAAATTAGTTCAGAAATTGCAAGAAAAATTTTATGAAANAACTTTATGGATGTTTTGAAACAAAAAAAGGAACAAATTCAATAAAAATAATAAATTTTTTAACTGAATAATTTAAATACATAAGGAATCTTTTTACAAACATTTTTTTAATTAAAAGTCGCGTTCACTTAGGACTCGGCAGAAACAGCTATTTTTGAACAATTAACAATATAGTCATATTGAAAGAGTTATTAAATATTTCAGACTTATTTTTATGCCTAACTTTAATTTCAATATTAAACTAAACACACACAAGTTTGAGAAATACTGATATTTAATTATACAGAAATATAAAAGCTCTAAATTGTTATGGACATAGAAATCGGGGAAATATATTTAAATCATTCAAAACAAAATTAACAAAATTATTATATATAAGGTAAGATCGATAATATATATATATTTATAGTAAAAATTCCTTGAAGCTACAAATTTTAGGTCGTAAATTTAACGGTTTTGACAAACCCACTCTGCTGCCAGTTTGAAGCCATAAATTTTAAGATTTTTTTTTACAAGATAATTTCTGATAATACATTTTTGAAGTGCAAAACTTTAGAAAAATTTACAAGAGAAATTAGTTTGACTAGGGAATGCATAATAAAAACTGATTGGCAGATACACTTCCACTCAAAGGAATATTATTCAACAATAATTAAAATAAACAGTTTCAATGAAAGATTATGAAAACTTCTGTATCCTTAGATGTGCAAAACCGTCATAAGAAAATAAAAAACATTAAAATATTACCTGTAAAATTTTATTCCTTAGTTGAGCCCTTGTCAGATAAGATTAAATTCTGGTCAGCATTTCTCTCAAATTAAATATTACAGTTAAGTGCGAAAATGTACTTTACTACTCAATAATAAAGGATACATACTTTTTGTAAATCAGTAGTAAAAAAAATACAGTTCTCATCTAATTAGAAAGACAGTTTATTAAATGCTTTCACCTAATACGGATAAACAACCAGAATTTTATAGCACCAACTAGACCCATCTAATGAAGCTACTTAGTTCCTTGAATCTGGGGCATATTGTAGCCGAGAGGGCTAATCTGTCAATCTCATGACTGACAGAACGGAGGTTCAAATCTCAGTGTTGACACCACAATATTTTCCCCATTTCCTTCGACACATGAGCAGTTTCTAGCTCCCTGCGCTCCCCAATTTGTCACCCTGGACTATTAGAATATGAAACTCTCATTGACGTATAGATGGCAGCAGCATAAAGCTACGTAACACAAAAAAAGTCTAGTATTTTCCAATTCTTACGATATGGAAAATGACCAGATAAACTAATTAAACCGCATTCCACGGATAATTTGATAGAACACAACTCAACCTTACTCCAACACCCATTACCTAACGAAAATATTAGTTCCAATGTCCAGTTGAATTTAGGTTTTTAAAAATTTGAAACCTAGCTAGTTGTTAATGTTAAAAAAAACAGTATGGTTTTGTATTCATGGTTTTTAACCTACTAGTTGTAAACGGTATCAAAACCGTAAAGGTGAAATATACTCTTTAGCGTAAACTTTATGATTAATTGGAGGGGAAGACTGCTGTCAGTTACTTTACCCTAATTTTAGAATTGAAATTTCAGTGAAATTTCAATCAACAGTGAACGCATAAAATTCGAGAGAATAACAGAAGAAAACTCAAAAGCAGTTAAAATAGAAATTAAAACCGTTTGGTGCTTGCTGAAACTAAAACTAACTTTTATACAATAATATAATAAATAGAGGAGTAAAATATACTCTTTATCGTAAACTTCATGATTAATTGTGTATAATAAATATATAATAATAAATAATAATAGATAATAATATAATAAATAGAGCAGTAAAATATACTCTTTATCGTAAATTTCATGATTAATTGGATGGACAGACTGCTGTCAGTTACTTTACCGTATTTTTAGAATTGAAATTTCAGTGAAATTTCAATCAACAGTAAACTCATGAAATTCGAGATAATAGCAGAAGAAAACTAAAAAACAGCTAAAATAGAAATTAAAACCGTTTGCTGCTTGCTAAAACTAAAAATAACTTTTAAAGATATTAAAAAGCGCTTATAAATCTATATATTTATTAATTGAATACGTTTAGAAGAAAGTTCTAACGTTACAAAAAACTTTTTCATGGAGAGATTTGAAATAGAAATACATTAGGAAATACGATTGAATGCAGGCTTTTAAAAAATAACTACGTTCAAAAAGGGATGAAAGAAGTATGTATTGAAAAGGTTGTTACAATGAACTTCATTGAATATCTTTTTGAACATAAAAGAGTAGATATTCTCCATCCCCTATTACTATAAAAAAAAAGTAGCATCAGAAAGAAGAAAAGAATTTTTAAAAGTCTTCGTAGCAGGACTATAATTTCTCGCTCACAAAAGTTATTCACAATAGAAGAAAGGATTGAAGAAAGTAACTGGAAATAACTCAGAAAGAGAAATAAAAAAAAACTCGGAAGGTAAAAAAAGTTTAAAAAATTGGGTCTCACTGAGACTTATTTTCTAATTACGTACCAATTACTCGCAGTTACGAAGTCGGTCATGCCGAAAATTAACTTAGACACGAAGTTTCTAGGGGAGGGAGCAATTAAAATGCCATTCCTCCTTCTTCCTTACCCCTACCCCGAACCTTTCCTTCACCATTTACTGAGAGGTCCTGAAATTGTTCGGGTGTGAAGCGACGGGATATATTATGGGAGTTTAAAAGGATGAACTAAGAGCGGAATTTAGAGAATTCCATCCTCACTCGATACTTTAAATAATTCCGCATCTTTCTTTGCTTTCTTTTCTTTACCTCCCTCCTAATTCAATGAAAAGGAAATTCTTATTTAACTATAATAATTTCCTTAAATATAAATTATCTATTTCAGTTTAGATAAAGTTTAAATGGGGAGTTTATATACAGCCTGTGACATTAGAAATTAGGAACATTTCGAGAGGTATAATTTAGAGAATAAATTATTCTCGGTTTCTAATGTTTATTTAATCTCAAAACTTAGAAACAAAATCGATAGTATTTATTAGATAGAATCTATAGTATTTCTGAAGTAATATATAGAAATGTTCTATAGTGTAATATATACTATAGTACCGAAAATATATCAAATAAAACTAAACACAGGGTGTTCCGAAATTCGAATGACGAATTCAAGGGAGGATAAAGGTTATCAAAAGAATGAAAACTCACAATAGAGCATGGGGTCACAAACCAAGTCGAAAGGAAGAAAATCATGAAAAACGTACGTACGGTCTGAATCTACAGCAAACAAAAAGTGGTAGTCCGTTGAGGTTTGTCTTATCTAAATTGAAGGCAGTGCAGCGAGTCCTGTGGTTCATGTCTGATGAGGCCACGTCACATTATGCCCTCCAGCGACTTAATCACCTCGATGTAACATACCCAAGGAAAATAGTATGTCGCATGGGACTCATAGCATGGCCTGCACTTTCTCCAGATTTAAAACCTTATCACTTTTTCATATGAATTAATTTTGTTAATTAGTTAACACTACACTTTTGGACACATCTGAAGATCTCAAACCTTGGATTATCGTCGCTTTGGCAGGTATCAAAAGATCTTAGAATGAGTCCAGAAATCATTTTTATGTCGTTGTAGATTATAAAATGACGAACACGACACTTCGAACGTATCTTGAAATAATTAATCAGATAGGAATTATTATTAAGATTAAAATATTTTTGCTGATAGTTAAGTGTGTAGTATCTTTAGTTGCAGCTTTCTAGCATGATGCCTAAGAATGCTTGAGTTGACGTGATTCCCACCCCTCTCAAATTGGTCGCGTTCTATGGTATATTTCCACCCATTGAAGAATTCGATCACCCCTCTGAATTTGTTATTTGAACTCTGAAGCACCATGCATTTATTTATTTGAAATATTATTTAGATATTTATAAGCAGTAACAGGACTTTGAGAATTTTGCTCTCACTCGATGTTTTTATGAATACCACATCGTTCATTGCTTTTATTGTCTGCATTTTTCTTCTCTTTCTATTTGAAGAATCTGTCTATTTAACTATTATAATTTATTTAAATATAATATAAATACAGTTTGTATAAAATTAAGCACGTGATTTATATACAGCGGGCCATTGGATAGCGAGAACATATCTGTTGGTGTAATATTAAGAAGAGAGTAAATTATTCATTCAGTCTGATATTTATTGAAACTTAAATTCTTGAAAAAAATTATAAGCATTTATAAAAATTAACAAAAATATAAGAGAATTATAATTATAATGAAATAGGAAAGTAAATTGAAATAGATCAAAAGAAACATGAATGCAATGCTGGAATTTATCCACTGGTACTCGTTACATACCTGTGATCAATGAATTCGTGTGGAGTTTTTCTGTAAATAACTGTTTAAGAAGCATAAGTATTATTCTGCTTCAAAGAATTTATAAAATAGTAAAAGAGAGTTTATTAAAGCAGTAAAAATTTTAACTAAACTTAGAACATAATAGTTTTTCGAATAATTAATTACTGTAATTTTAAATTGTTAACTAAATATGCTTTTGCTGAATAGTCCATTCCAGTCGATATTTGAAACCAAGTAAGCAGACATACCTGGAGAAGATTGGTTTTTATTTTATAGTAAAGTTTTTTTGCGTTTTCTCAAATTAAATCTATTTGGCAGATGATATATTCTGAGTGATTGGTTCATTTATAATGTTTAATCTGAAAGTTCCAATTTCCATATTATTCCTTTATTTGCTGGCAATAGTATTTATATAAATGCAAATGCGACACATTTGTCTACTTCAGTCTAAAACAGGCTTTGAAATAATGTTCTTTGGTTACTTTTCAATAAAGTTTTTACCAGTATACTTTGATAATTTTTCGTTCGCAAATTGTATTACTTTTATGTACTGAATTTGATTTAATATCTTCTATATTTTATGTATCTTGCCAAATGGGGTTTCAGGACGCTAAAAACACTTGCGTTTCGTTAAACAGTTATTCACAGAAGAGCTCTCACATGAATGCATGCAGGATGTTCCTTTACGTATTTCTGTGTTGCGTTCATGATTCTTTCGCTCCATTTAAATTTACTAATATATTTCAATTAGATTAGTATTCTCAAATATTTAATAAATTTATATGAGGACAAATTTTGGGAAAATGCTGTGTCAGAACTTTCTCAGATTTGACTTTTATATTTTTTTAATGTTATATTTTCAATTTCCTTTACATTCACATATTCAAATATGTTTCAATTTCTACTGGTTATTTAAAATTATTACTAAATAGTGTTTATATAAATAATTCAAGTTTTTTGTTGTTGTTGTTGATTTACGTCGCACTAGAGCTGCACAATGGGCTATTGGCGACGGCCTGGGAAACATCCCTGAGGATGATCCGAAGACATGCCATCACAATTTTAATNTTCAAGTTTTTTCTAAAAATAAAAATAGATAAGCAAGGAATTTAAAACATTTAGAAGGTCGAAACTATTAAATTTAACGTATTATATGTATTGACTGAAAATTAGGTAGCTTTAAGGAACTAGTTCAATGAGATAATAATTATGTTCAATGAGATAGAAATAATGAATAAATGTTTTATGATAATTATTAGTTTTCAATACCTCCTTTCTTTTAAATTTACGTATTGTCACTTTACATTTTGCTGAAAGATTATGAAGAATAGAACGATTTTCTGAAAGTTACAATAGATTCTGGTGTTATGCTCTTTGGAAATAGCATAAGCTTCTCAAGATTGAACAATGTTTCCACTCTCAGCACTTTTCTCTCTCCGTTACCATGGTTTCGACAAATCATGTTTTCTTCTGCCGCAGTATATTGTATATAATTCATAGATTTTGAAAAGTTTTCGACAGTTTACGCAGAGAAAAACTCAGTAAACTGTTGAAGTACTATGAAATTTTAAGAAACATATATATAAATTATAATATACGAGTTATCTGTACTGGACACAGTCAGAACCTTTTTTTTCCAATGGCAGGCACTGAACTTTATTCGCTTCGCCTTAGAAGATGCTGAAGGTGTTACTCATTTCGCGTTATTTTTCTGAATATCTTTCTGAACTTGATCTGCAGGCCACTTACCTTAACTTACCAACACTCTTCCAGAAATGCAAATCAATTCAGACAAGCATATTAAGCTTAGAGGCAAAGAAAATGAACTGACAAAAATATCGACCGAAATAAAACTAAAATATAGAAAATTAATCCAAAATAATTAAATGACATATACTTAGAAAATAATAAACTAGAGTAGATAAGCAATTTTACGTATCTTTGAAGTATAACTAACAATAAAGGAGGAACTGATGAAGATTTACTAAATAGATTAAACAAAGTTCGAAGCACTTACGTTATTCTTAATAAATTTTGGAAAAACAAAAACATAGCAAATTCAGCAAAAATTGGAATACTAATGTTAAATCAGTCCTACTATATGAATCTGAGACATGGCAATGCAATAAAAATAACATGAACAAACTCCACATATTTATTAACAACTGTTTAAGAAGAATCTGGCGTATCAAAGGGTTTAATAAAATTTGTAATGCATGAATCCTTAGAAAAGTGAAGCAGAAACCGATTGACCCTGGAAATTAAAAACGCAAATGAAAATGAATAGATCATATTCTACGCAAACCTGAGAAATTTAAAGTAAAACAATTTTTTCATTGGAACAATCAGGGCAATAGAAAAGAGGAAAACCTATAGATGTACTTAAAGTAGGATGATTGTGAACGAATTGAAAAAAATAGGAAAGACAAGGAGAGAGGCAAAATATCTGGTCACGAAAAGAGTGAGATGGAAAGCTATCCCTAGCAACAATTATACCTTATCCTCAGTTCGGCTTAAAATTGGCTCAATATGGGTCCTATATATACATGCCCCGAGGGACCAACATTGAGATGTCTAGATTTATTTAATATTGATCCTAGCGACGTGATGGCTCAGGGGATAGAGTGTTCGCCTTCCAATTAAGGCGAACCGGATTCGAATCCCAGTCGATACGAATTCCGCATCCGACTTGCATCGACCACAGTGCTGACGTAAAATATCCTCAGTGACAGGTGGATCATGGGTTAGAGTCCCCTTGCCGTCAGGCTAACCGTGGGAGATTCTATTGGTGTTCCGTAACGCAAAAGCGTTAAAGAAAAATGGTGTAACGCAAATGCGGGTTAGCTCCATCAAAAAGTCCTCCAAGAAGGAACATTTCTCCCTCGATCCAGGAGTTCCCTTGTCTTCTGGATTGGGTTCAAAATTACAACACTACGGAGTTGAACATTAGCAGTTGTAAACCCATAAAATTGGGTCGGCTGTTCAGCGACGGTTATAAAATATAAAATATTGATTCTAAGCAATGTCAATATCGGCCTATATATGGTCAATATTGGCTAAATAATGATTATAGAATATCGGGTGAATCTGACAATTCTATAGGTGTCAGTAAAATATTGGGTGAAGCGGACAATTCTACATAGGGCCCATATCGGAAAAATCCTTTGAACCCTTATTGAGCCAAGGTTCGTGATTATTGCTCCAATGAGGGTCCAGGTTATTTTGCTGCTAGGGATGACAAGCCCTATACTCCAATTGGGGTAAAATGCAATATGTATGTATAAAGTACATTCCAACTTCTTACTGAAGCATACTGCTGGGGGGAAAAGTAAATTTTTCCAATACCATCGTAACGGAGAAAGAGAACAAGGGTGAAGAGTGAAAAAATAGTATAATTTTGAGATGCCTATTCTACAGTGACAACGAGCCACAAGCAACAAGAGTATAGCTATTTATTTAAATAAGAAAAGCTATAACAAAAAAAATAGTGCGCGGAGTCCCTCCGCGCGGAAGAAGTTAAACTTCGTAACCTGCGACGTTAATTGTCGAAGAATCAGCAGTCGTAGAAGCATCACTAGTTCTATTCAACGACTCTTTTTTCTGCTCCGCTCGCTTCCGTGCTCTGTAATAACGGTAATATTGTGCATTTTTCCCTCGTGGACCTCTTGAACCAGTGGAAGTGCTTGTGGTTGCATCATCGCCTCTCCCTGGCAAATGTATTTATATTAATAATGTATGTGAATGCGTCATAATGTAATTTCAGAAGAGAAACAATCAATTGATATTCCCAAGAGACGTACCTTGACATAACCTTAAATCCGTCACATTGTCCTTGGGATTGTTTTCACTCATTTTTTTACAATTGTTGTCCACTAAATTTGAAAATAAAAAATAATATCCTATTAAATTATATGTGTATCAAATCAAACTAAAAAAATATTTATAGAAAAACAATACTTTCATGACTTTTATTATTTTTATGCCAGTGGGAACTAAAACAATATGGAAATGAATGAGGGAAAACTGGATCCTACCACGTGATTTCCCGGCTAATAAAAATGTAGCGTTAAACGTTTAACGCAACCTTGTTGGAAGTCGCATAAGAAGTATAACTTCAAAAAAAACAGCAACGCTTACTAGAATAAAAATTTAAACCCTCTCATAAACTTTCATAATAAATATTTTTTCAGTTTACTTTTGCCCAAATTTAGGTTAAACCTTGTTATCGTACTTCTAAAACTTGATTGCACGATATTAAGGTTCAATTAAAATAAACAAATGGTTCAATTTACATTCTATTAAGGTTTCGAGAAATTTGAATGGATTCTAAATGATATTTAAATGGAATAAATGACTGAATGGGTTTTATTTTAATGTAATGTAAAAGCATAAATAAATAAATGTAATGTAAAGACACAAATTTAAAAAAAAACATTAACAAAAAACAGTAATGCTTACTAGAATTAAAAATTAAAAACTTCTCTTTTAAAGTATTCTCTTTAAAGATCATTTAAAGTAATGAACCGATGCAAAGAAATAAATTTAAATAAAAAACAATTTATTTTAAGAGTTCAGACAAACAGCAATACAAAAGAGTTTCTTACACACTCGCTATCAAGATAAATTTTCGCCGGTGTTTTGCGCTAATTATCGTTCTTTTAAGGATTCTGTCTTTGATGATTGTTTCAGAAAGAGTAATGAGTGCAAAACTAATTTACAGATAAAGACGTAGTATGAAAGTAGATTTCTAAACTGGAACCTAAAATAAAATCACTGGCTTCCTTGAAAAGCATTCGAAATGTGTGAGATGGTGAATAATTTAATTGAATGCCACGCGTCGCTTTCAAGTTTTTTTCTTTAAAAGAAATACCGCTTTGAAGTTATCTTTAAAGCTCCAGGGAGGTTTTTCCGGGCAACTTTCTAAATACCTTGAAAATGTCTTTTTAAATTTTATCGTAAGATGGATAAACAGTATATTAAGATAAAGTTTCCACGAAAGTTCCAGTTTAACTTTTGCTTAATAAATGAAAATACTTCAGCGTAAATGCAATGAACTCTTAATTTCAATCCCAAAAGAATTGTGTATTTCATTTAGAACTTATTTGTCTTTTAGATGAAAGTTAATAATTAAATTACTTTAAGGCACTATAATTTTCTTGGCGAAGCTTCTTTAAATATTTGCTTAGGTTTTCCAATTTATAACTTTGATAGTTCTTTTTTTTTCTAATTCAAAATAAATTAAGACATGTAAATTATTTATTGAATAAAAATAAATGTAACTGAGTAATGTTAAGAAAACTTCCTTACGGAAATGAGAAATTCTTGTTTTTGCAAAATCGTTAATTTATTGAGATAGTAAAACTTATTATTTTAATAATTTTACCTATATTTTTATTACAGTAAAGTGCCGATTATTTGAACCAATAGGGACTAAATCCTATCCGGATAATGAAAATTCTGCATAATCGGATATCTTTAACAAACTAAGTACTAAGTAGTAACTAACCATCGCACTTTTTTCCAGGCTTAGTAATGGCAATTGTAGTAATGCCTATTATAGCATATTACAAATGACGCGTTTTGATTTTTTATTCACCTTTATGAGAAACTACTTACCACCTTCATTGCAACTGAGTGAAAAGAACTCGAGGTTCTTATCAAGGTCACCACGGGATCAAAAAAGCCCTTTTTTGATCCTTTTCTGAAAATAAAAAGTGCTCGAATTCGCGTGCAGGTCGTCGGGCTACCGAAGCAGGGGTGCCATCCCCTCTGCTGAGGATCAAAATTGTGATGGCATGTCTTCGGATAATCCTCAAGGATGTTTAGGACATTCAGCTTAACTACCACAATTTATATCCAAAGACAGATGGTAGTAGTAATCACCATACTCGAGTTGGGTACTGATTCACTGTATTGATTCGGTGATTCGAATCACCAACTTGAAATTGATTCGAGTCAATANTTTTTATTTATTTATTTATTTATTTATTTATTTATTTATTTATTTATTTATTTTTGAAGAAGGTGAGGAAACACATGATCCATGTACGATCCGAATAATTGGACAATAAATCGGCTTTCGGTTAATCCAGTGTTCCCCAACCCCAGTTCCGCGGACCGGTAGCGGTCCGTGAATCAAATGTTACTGGGCCGCCCATCTCATTGAAACTGAATTTAAATTCCTATGTTTACATCCAAAATTAAAAATATCTGTGATCCATTAAAATTTTATTTATTTAAAAAAAGGGGGCCCACGAAGGTAGTGACATATATTTTTTAATGTTTGTAATGTATCATTGGCTCCGACTACCCCCACATGGAACCGTCTCATTTCATTGCAGGGTTCTCATTGATTTAACGCTCTAGTAAGTTAAAATGTTAAATCACTTTATTTATTTTCTGGTGTAACTGTATTTTATTTTGAAGTCATGTCTGAATATAATTAAATTAAAATTAATAAATCAAAATAATCTAAAATATAAACAATTAACGCCCCCATCCCCAGCGGGCCGTGGTAAAATTATCAAACGTTGACAGGTCCGCGGTAATAAAAAGGTTGGGGAACACTGGGTTAATGGATACACTACTGTAAATGACTGCAGATGCATTTGATTTTATTTAAGTCCATTCTTTCTTTTGTCTTTTGACGAAATATTACAATATATTAATGTTTTTATGTGCAAATGTATCCAAGCATAAATAAGTACTATGTTATAGTTTCTATTCAGCCATAACGACTCAAAAGTAGCTTGTTTATTCCATTCACCAAAAAAATTTTGTTAAATGATTTAATATTCTGCTAAATACTGTATGATTTGATAGATAAATAATGATTTGACAGATTATTCCGATAAAAAAAAGGTTATGTACTAATCCCATCAATTGTTTTTTTTTTCTTTTCAATAACTTCAGTAAAATGGCTTGTTAGATCTTCAATATGCAAGGCATTTGGAAAGTGTTGAATGTTTTAAAAATATCAAACAATTTAGATTCCTTATTCCATAAGAGTTTATTAAGAGTTAAATGATTTTATATTCTGCTAAATACTGTATATTTTAATAGATAAATAATAATTTGATAGATTATTCCAATAAAAAAAAGGTTATATAATAATCCAATAGATTGTTTTTTTTCTTCTCAATAACTTCAGTAAAATGGCTTGTTAGATCTCCAATATGCAAAGCATTTGGAAAGTGTTGAATGTTTCAAAAATATCAAACAATTTAGATTCCTTATTCCATTAGAATTCATTTTAATAAGAAATAATTCCATTCTAACACATTAAGCATATACGCTATTCAGCCAGTATACAGCGTCTTATCTTTGATTTTCATCAGAGTGTGTCTTGAAAAAAAATCGATCACTTTAATTCTGCAGAGCCCTTACTCAACACCTGGATCCCTCGAATTTCCGCAGGAACAAGAAGGGCTTTGATCTATATACGTGACAGTCCAACGTCTTCTCTTATCTTCGAAATTCCCTCGACCCAAAACCTGCTTACACCAAAGTCCGGCTAAACTGCGAAAGTGTCAGAACATAAAGCGTTTAGAAATATGGCCGTAACGTGACGTGGCATACAAGTTCGCTGTTTCATTGTCCCACACTTACCATTGTTTTCGGCGATTCACTAAAGGCTTGATACCTCCAGGGAATAGCGAGTGAAATATACGTCGGAAATTCTCTGCCAAGTCGTCAGAATTTGAAGATTTCGGTGCAGATAACTTGACTGACCATTCCCTTTCACTTCTTTTTCGTTTTTGTTTCTATGAAATTTACTTTCCTATCGGATTTAAGGGTTTACGGGTGTAAACTAGGATTGGCTGAACTGGATTCTTCGGGCCATGCAAGTATTTGAGGGTTACGCCCATTGTCGATGTTTCAAATTGGGACGTGCTTCTTTTTCTCAAAAGTTAGGCTTTTATTTCTAGCACTTTCAAAAAATCTTATTAGATTAAACAAAAAATAATTTGAGTGATTGATATTATGATTGCGAAATAAAAAGAATTCTAATCTATAATAGTTTTATATATATATATATATANGAAAGTCAACGACCACCGGTTTCGTTCTTACGCCGTGACATATATATATACCAAGTAATTACAAAAAAGAGTAATCTTATCTTTTAAGCTACTTAATGCCAATAATAATATGCTATTACTTCATCTTGAGAGTAACAATAATTGTCTATGTCGACGTGAAATCCAGAGAAAATCCATGTCTGTTCTACTGTTGAGATGGTATATTCGGTGTGGTTGGAGTTTGTATGGTATAGTGGACTAGTTGAAGATTGTGATGAAAACAACACTTGAAAATGAAAACCGAATAATATATAGCTTTTATTTAATATATTTGCTGAGCTCGAGATACAAAATATAAATATTATATTTTATTCATGATAATGTTCAAAGTTAAATAAATTTTGCATAGTAATATTAATTAAGACAGGCCATGGGACACAAATCCCCCACGACCTACCTAAACAAAAGTCAAATTAAAAGTACGTGTAATTTGTTCCCAACGGACACAGGAGAAGCATGGATAGGAGATCCAAAGTTGGCGATTTATTAAAATATAACATAGCCAAAACAAAGCCAACCCAGCATTATCAATATAGAGTTCAAAAAATATCTTAGCGATCACGAGTCGCCAACAAATTTATGTAAATTATTACAACCATGCAACTGAAACACTTTTGGGGTTAGAAATTAGAATAAAAAGTTATAAATAGATTTTTGTTTTCGATTAGGTGCGACAGTGAATTAATAAGTCTGTATTAGTAATTAAAAAAAAGTATCCGTTCAATTGATCTATACGAGAAGAAATAAATATTTTATGTCCGTTTTAATAGCTTAAGTCTAGGATTTATTTTAAATATATAATTCTATTAATAAAATAAGCTTAATAGTAATCAAAGTATTAATTTAGTATTTAAAAAGGTAGGAAATAAATATGTAATGCCAAAAGTGACATCACAACCCCCAAAAACCAAACTTTTTACTCTAATTAAGTATTCTATCAGGTTTGTTTTCATTTGCATATTTTCTTTGTTCTTTTAATCTATATTTCAACTGAAAAAATATCTTTAATCTACCTTTACCACGATATTCGTTCAGTAAAATATAAGCCTCCTCTGTTATCAAATCATATAATTAAAGTGATTGATCATTATTCCCTTTCTTTTTAAGAAAAAAAAACGAAACAAGCTCCTTTCCATTCGTTAATTGGTATTCAGCTATTGAAATGTAAATACTTGTGAGAAGAGAGCAAAGAAATCGAATTTACTTCACCCCTTTAGAAGATTACGAACCTAAACACACAAACGCTTTTGCACTAAAGCAGTGATGGATGAATTGGTGCATACACATATAAATCTAAAGTCCTAACTGTCAGAATCTCTTTTCTAGCCAAGCTTTTAGAGAATGGCATAAATCTTAAACCTACTTTGTAAATTTATGGAGAAAGATACTGGAATTCTGTGATTCAGGCTAAAATCTCAGGAGTTTTAATGCCTAAGGTCGGGTTTTAAAGGAAATAGAGTTGGGTTTATTGCAGAAATTTATTCTCAACCATATTTATATTATAATATTTACAAAACATACATTTAATGTTATTCTTGGATGTCTACTTATTTTTGTTTATTGTTGTTAGTGAAAACTTAACCTAGCGTTGATAGTAAATTCAATGAAGAAGTCCAGAACTTAGTTTCGAAATGATAAATATGTCTGATACTTACGTACTGATAAAAATAATCTGATTTATATTTATTGATATATCTAGCTTCCAATTGTTATATTATGTTGGAATGCTAAAAGCAATTTTAGTAATACCATTTGAGAATAACAGAGCTCTTTCTTGTCCAGTAGTTATGAGCCTGGTAAGATTGGTTTTTTATTTCTTCTATGAACAGTTTTTAAATGAAAATATAATGAAAATTATAATATTAGTTAAATTTACCTTACTGAAAGTACATGAGAAGAGGGAAATTAACATTTTTCTTTTTGAACTAAACATTTTTTTATCTATAAAATTGCAAAGTCACATGACTGTTAAATAGAGTATAAAAGAAAAAGAAAAATCATTAATTATTCTTTGAGAGTCTTATTTTGCACTTTCAATATAATATCCTAATCAATATAATATCCTGACTAATCAATATGCTACCGGCGAAGTATGAAATCCAGCATGATATATAATGCCTAGGCATTATGTACAATGCTTAAAACTAGCCGGGCAAGTATGAAATGATTTATATTTCACGCATTGCCTAGGCATTATATATAATGCCGGATGCTATTTAGGCAAAGTATGAAATAAGCGTGCTGATGAGGTTATTATGTAAATGATGTGCATGTTACTGTGAATGACCGAAATCTTTTGTTGTTGACTTTCACCGGTGAATGTTGACAATCACATAGTCGCTTTGGAGAATGTCCGAAATATTTATTACATCTGATTTTATATTATATTCGTGAATATAATTACATTTACTCGATATTTTAATACTTACTTACAATAGATTAGAAAAAACATCAGTGTTTGGGGTATCGGTCAATTATAAGCCGAACAATGATACTTGACCTTAAAAAAATATCTGTGTAGGGTATACCAGGCAAATGTATACCGGGCAGTGGCCCTTGGTCTTAAAAAAACATCAGTGTGGGGTAAAAAACCATTGCCCGGTATACATGTTCCCGGTATACCCGACACTGATGTTTTTTTTAAAGTTAACGGGCCACTGATGTTTCCTCCAATCTATCGTCAGTAAGTATTAAAATATCGAATAAATGTAATTATATCCACGAATAAATTAATATCAAATTGGATGTAATAAACATTTCGGACATTCACCAAAGCGACTATGTGATTGTCAACATTCACCGGTGAAAATCAACAACCGCCGATTTCACTCATTCACAGTAACATGCACATCATTTACATAATAACCTCAACAGGACGTTTACTTCATACTTTGCTTAAATAGCATCCGACATTATATATAATGCCTAGGTAAAGTATGTAATACTTCGCATATTTCATACTTGCCTAAAAGCGTCAGGCATTATATATAATGCCGGCATTTCATACTTTGCCGATCACAAATATAATATCCTAAAATAGCTTTCTTGAGAAAACGATCTTCACTGAGAGCAGATGTTAAAGATAATTTTTCCTACCATAACAAGTTCAAATTATCAGTATCAAAATAGTAGAAATGATGCCAGAACCAGTACAAACATACTGGTAATTTAAGAACCGGTATGAACACATACCCGTTCGAAAACATACTGAAAATTTAGAAACAAATTAAAAGATAGGATAGAATCTCTAGTTGGAGGACATATGAGCTATTTAAGATAATGCTTAATAATTCCAGACTCTTCCGACAATCAAACAAGTTTTGATATTTTTAAGCTCACTTTAATCATTATTAATTTTTGTGAAATTCTTTTACAATTTCTTTCCTTGATAGAATATTAATTCAGCTTTCTCAATGTGTCTCTTATATTTTTGTTCTTTTGACAAGGGTACTAAAAATATATTTTAAGAACGGTGATTACGTACATAAGTAATACATAATGCATACAAAACTTGTACATTAGAAATCCATACGAAATACAATAGATACATATTCGACACATTATTATAAATATATAATTATTATTAAGCATCGAAAACTTTTAAGTAAGATTTTTTCACTTATAATTATAATAAATTCTCCCTAAAATTATGTAGTTAAGCATTTCTGTATTTTAGTAATTATCAAATTAAATAAACTTTCATTACTTGTTTTTTGCCTTTACATTATAAAAATTCGATTTAAGAAATTACGATGAAAAGAAATATAAGAATAAAATATTAATTGATTAAATTAATACACTTATATTCCCTTTCAAACTAAACTAACGCTATTTCATGACCAAAACTGGACTTATATGTACTTTTATAGATTCCTATTTGCTGGAAAACTGGACATTTTTTTGGTAAAAAGTAAATTACGTTTATTTTTAGAGCGTTTCAAACAACATATTGCGGTAACAACTATATTAAAGTTTCTAACTCACTTTGATTGAAATTGTACAACCTATCCCATGGAGCCTACCATATGGAGCCATGGAGCCTACCTATCACATGGAGCCAACCTAACCTACCATCTCATCCGACTACAGTCCCAAGGGTCCTGTGTTCGTTTCTGAAGGCCGTCGAAGAATAACTTTCTCGTACTACTTCTACTTCGATCACAGTGAATATTCAACTTCCACACTCCTATATAGATGGCAGCACTATACATTTTCTCCTCATTCCATTGTTTGTCTTAATCCAACAATATCAGTCTCAAGAAATGAAAAGGCCTGCAAGCAATTGAGTTCATTAAAATAAAAAATTTTCAGATTAAAATTTTAAGTTTTATTTACAAAGAAATTTTCCATTTTTGTTTCAAGCACACTGTTTCAGACGTTTTGCAGTAAAATTTAAAAATTAGTAGTATTTAAAAAAAAAAGAAAAAGAGTACACTAGTTTGCAAAAATGCACTGTCTAAAAAATTAGAAAAGAAGTAAAATTTAATAATTCAGACTTTTTTTGGATGTATACATGTTAAATCGACGTCAGAAGAAAAAGAACAAAATTATCCTAAAGCCGTTTAATTATAAGGACTGTGTTATATTCGGGATCAGGTCTAAAATATTGTTAAACATATTTTCGGAATAACAAATTTCACGTAAATCTCCCTTTTGTCTACATTACCTCGAGCCAGCAGAATTTATGTCAGATGAACTAGAGAGAAGATAATGAACCAAAATAATTTAAGAGCTAATTCCCTATTTGGCTGAAAATTTGCGCTGCCAAGATAAAGCTCTCCAAGCAGATACGAGCATGCTAACTATCTGTGTTGGCCATACTTATGAAAGGTCTAAGCAGTGTCCAGTTTTCCTCCACCATAGTGTGGGCATTTTCGTTACACGTTAATTGTACCTTGGAACAATGAAAAGGGGGGCTCTTCTGTAATGAAATGACCTCTAAGTGCTCGGAGGGCATCTGTTGCGATGGAATTCTTAATGAGACACAACGGACAGCTACGGATGCATGGCATTATGTACTAGGTTATGTAATGTGTGGTCAGAAGTTTTCTAAGTAAAGTTTTAAGCTTCACGTACTTCGAATGATATTCATAAATTTCGAAGGATAGAGATGTTAAGATTGGGAATGTGTTTGGAGTTCGAGGGTTGAAAATTAGCGAGAGAATGTTACGAGTTTCTCGGATATGGTGCTGTATTTTGGCTTAATGCTGTTATTTTGTATAGTAAAGAGGCTGAAGAGGGCATGCAAATTACTTTGAAATGTTGTTTAATCTATAGTTTATTGACGGATATAGTATTCTATTTTGGATTAAAGGCTGCTACTATAGCTATAAAGGAGAATGCGTACAAATTATTTAGAAATGCAGCTGAATTTAATAATTATTGGCGGAAGTGTTATTATGTTTTGGTTGAAAATTTGCTACTTTGTAAAGTAAATCTTGAAATATCTTGAAACTTAATCTGTAGTTTACTGGCAGATATAATAATGTATTTTAGCTTAAAAGCAGCTACTTCTCTATAATAAGGAGCCAGTGGAGGATATGTTATTATATTTTCGTTTAAAGGCCTCTACTATGTATAGTAAACAATCTAAAGAGTGCGTACTAACAACTTTGAAATTTCAACTTAATATGTAGTTTGTTGGCAGATTATAATAATTTATTTTAGCTTAAATTCTGCTACTTTCTATAATAAGGAGCCTGGAGAAGGGTTAAAAATTATTTAGAAATGCTGCTGAATATGTTGTTTATTGACGGATATGTTATTATAATTTGGCTCAAAAGCTGCTATGATCTGTTGTAAGTTAAGAAAAAACCATTATCTTTATGAAGAGAACTTGTTTGAAACTAAAGGCACGCCAAATGTATTTAATAATTCATTGATATATATCGTAAGATATAGAACGAATTAAATTTCCATCCCACGAGTTTAACTTTTGAAATTTTTTTATTGTTTTGAATGCATATTTATATAATTTGGTAACTGAATAAAACGAAACTATATGAAGTTGTAGATGATTACTTAAATGCAATACCAAATTGGTCTTTTCTTCTTGCAACGCAGTGTAAGCTGCTATTTTTTATAATAAACAATCTGAAGAATACCTACAAACTACATTAAAAGTTGAGTCTTTTGTTCAATATGATGTTGGCATAAAAGCTGCTACTTTATATATTAAAGAATTTTGAGAGTACTATGAATCTATTCTTTCAAAAAAGGTTACAATCGAAATTAAATTCTATATTTCTATTCTGCAAGTATTAAGTTAACCCGTTAACCTTAAATCTTATTAAAACTAATATTATAAGCTCATAAGATAATGCTTATACTAAAATTATGATATTGACATTGCCTTCTTAGGAGTTTTGAGAAACTGATGATATATTTTATGCGAGGAGCAAAGTTTAAAAAATTCTTAATTCCCTATAATCTTACATTGTTCTGTAATCATACATTTTATTCTCATTTGAAATCTTAGATGCTATAAAACTTTGACTATAAATTGACCTACTAAATGAATTTTTGTTATGAAAAGTTACAATATTCTTATGTTATTCCATAAAAAAATATGTCAGAAAATTGTTTCCTAATTTTTCGTGAAATTAATTTTTTTTATTCAAGTTAGCTGAATTCCTGTATGGTGCATAGCTATTACAATTGCTCGGAATAAATAATATCTCTTTATATCTTAATTTTATTTTAGAGGAGCATATAATTAAAATATTATTTTTACACACTTTTTAGGCTGTTAGTTACTCAAATACCTCTTATTAAAAATTTAGATACTTCTACCGAAAATATTATCAAATATACCATAATATACACGGATTCACGCAGTTATTATTGGCAGTAGAATAGAAACTGCGATAAAAAATGTATCATATAGTTAAATAGTTAAGGAATCAAAAACAAACTATTATTAAAATGAGCGCAACAGATAATTAATACTTTACAGAAATCTTACAATTTTTCTAAGTTCAAAAACATCCTGATTTTTAAAATATAATCTTCAAACGTAAAAAAATATGTATGGTGAAATAACTGTACTGTAATAAAATTTCTGGTTTAACAAAAACCAAAACTCTGATTAATAAAACAAAAATATACGATATTTAAATTACGAATAGTATTACGTAATAGTATTAATAATAGTAATTAATACGATTACGATTATTAATACGGTAGCGGTTTACAGGAAATTCTGGTTTTCGAAATTACAGTTCTCACTATTACACATGCAGTAAAAATTACAAAATTGAAAAGTAAACTTAACCAAATCAAATGTTTCCAGACCATGCTCTAAGGTGTCACGACAAAATTACCAATTATTTTCCAATTTTAACAAATTTTATCTAATATTATAAATTCCATGTTTATTGTTAATTTTACCAAAACCATTGCAAAAACACTTCGTTCAGAATTACTGGGATTTTAGTAACATAGAGCTATAAAACCATTAAATGTTACTATATTTCGGAAGTTCTAATCATATTTTTTTTCTCGGTGCACACAATTATCATTATTTAAATATTTTTTAAACATATTGAAGACAAATAATCTGAAAAGTTTAAATAACCTACTTCAAATCAAAAGAATGTGCTATAAAACTGAAATAACTTACATCAAACTTTAAGTTCTTTCATAAAACAAAGCATCTAGCTATCTTCAAATATGAATAAATATTCGAGCTTTGAATTCAAATGCATATACAAAATATATGAATATAAAAATATTCTTAGAAAAAGCATAGTTTACTTGGAACATCAAAGTTTCATAAGCATATAAAATAGGAATAAAGATTCTACCGCTTCAGAGAGGAGAAATTCTGTTTGAAACTGTGTCTATAAAAATCACGAATAAAAGGAAAGCGGTATTTCAAAGCAATGAATAAAAAATATAGTAAATTACATATTACATTTCCAATTCCTTAATCCTTTCAAAAAATTACAGATTAATAAAAATATTACTGAGAATAAATAAATTTTTAAAATTTTTCTATTTTATAAAATTTTGATGCATTTCGTTCAATACATGCGAAATCTAATTTAAATTACAATCAATTCCATACTACTTACAATGTTAAGAAAATAGTATTTATTAAATTACTCCAATTACAAACATGGGAAAAAATTCTGTTAAAATTACCGTACTGTATTGTAATGATATTTCTGGTGGAAAAAACCATGATTCTGGTTAATAAAACTAAAATATACGATATTTAAGCCCTTTATTTAATAATTTTTCTACACATATGGTAACGGTAAACCGAGATTTTAATTTTAAAAATTATCGCTCTCATTTTCACGCATTCAGTAAGAAATATAAAACATAAAAGTAAATTTAACCGAATAAACGGTATTTGGATGATTCTTTGGAAACATGAAAAAAAATTCTTAAAATTTTAAGTCTTCAAAATATAATTCTTTTTGTATATTTATTTAGTTACATTTATTAATATTTTACAAACAGCAGTGTAGTTTATCGACATTTGCTCAAGAAAAAAAAATAAAATAGAGATTCACCATATTTTGAATGTCAGGAAAATGGCATATTAGTCTAGAGGTTAAGAAAACAGTCATCTTTAACTCAACCTAAGCCTTTGCATTAGATGGACCATGAATTACTTAAATTAATTCTTTTATTCACTGTAGAAAGAATCAAAAATATATATGTTTGGTGCTGATGTGTACGGAATAAAACTGTGCATAATAATCAATTATTAAAAGAAAAAAAAACTTTGATTACATTCAAGAATATTACAATTTTACATAAACTTGGTATTAGGTTAATATTTGCTTTCTCTCTTCACATTCAACTGTTTAAAAAAAATTCCGGTAGCTGCTTCAATGTCCTGGCATTCGTAAGCCAGGAAAATGACAGCTAGGATAAAGACAATTTGCCATTATATGGCTTTTAACTTTACTTTAATTTAACATTTCATCCTACGAGATTTACATTCCGCAGAAAACAACAGGATTTCTTGAAAAAACTCAGGTAAATCTATGTAGTTTATGTCATTAATGATTTCAAGAAGACAGGAAAATGACAACATAAAAAGCTACTCACCTTGAAAATTTTTTGAAATAGGTTTTGAACCAGAAAGTTGGTTCTTTATTCATGCAATAAGACATGTTCAGATAGGATGCTATTCTAATCAATCTATTAACATGAGATGTTGATTGCTGGTGCTATTTGATTATAAATCACTGAATAAAAGTAGCCTGGAAAACGACAGATTTTCATGTGACAAACAAATTATTGACAGAAAAAATTATTTTCCACAAAGTTTTTGTAAATAATATCTTCTGCACATGTTCTGCAAATGCTTACAGCGGTCGAGATAAAAAAAAATTAGATATTGAAAAAATTATGGGAAGTTTTGAAGCTAATTATCATTGGAAATATTGTTTGTGACATTCCAGGAAAATGACATTTTGAAGTTCAATTAAATTTTTTAAATGTACAAATAGTCAATGCTAGTACAAGGTCATTTCTAAATACTAACAGCAATGCTATTTATTAAAATTTTAAAAAAAGTTCTTTTAGTAGTAGAGTATTAGATCTTGGTGCAAGAGACTGTAAATTGTCATATTTCATGAGAATCACCCATTTATGCCATCCATTAAGGTATTATTATAAAATTACTAAATTTTACCACATTTATCACATGTAACAAAAGCCAGATTCAAACCATAGAGTCAGAAACACGGTAAATTTTACTATATTTGGTGGTTTTTACCATAATTTTTTCTCTGAGTAAAAATCTAAATTTTAGTGCTTGGAAACAAATTTTAGAGACTTTTACTCGATTATAAACTGTTTAAATGATTAAATACCACGGAAAAAAATGATGAAAGAAATGAAATGAAAAATACACAATATTAAAATATACAAAATGCAAGTGTTAAGAAAATTAGGTTGAGTCGAAGAACAACATTATTCTACACAAGTAGCAAGTAAAATAAAGCAGATTTAGTGAAAGTATAACATTCCATTTCAATTCTGCATATAACTTAGTTTGTTTTAACTCTTCATTGCCAAGAACTGAAGAAAATTTCATTTTAAGACCATGGTATTTGAGACTACGATAGACATTTTATAAAATGTCGATGATAAGGCATATACTGTGATATGCATACTCATTATATAATAAAATTTTATAATAAAAGAATAGATTTATTTATGTCCCTCTTGAAAAAACTTTTTCTTAACAATTTGTAACACTAAATAAATCAAGCAAAAAATAAAGCAACCCTATATTAAGCAGAAAGTGAAAGCTAAGAAAATATATTTGTGTCACTTGGACTTTTAACTAAGGAAAAAACTTTTACGTCTATAAAAGTTTATATTTTTTATTAGCTGCATTTATAAACTGCGTTTTTAAAACTATCTAATATCCATTATGAGTGACTACGTATTTAAATATTTTACAAGCATTTTGTTTTTTTCCTTCTCTTTTTAATATCTTTGAATTGCTATAATTATTAATTAATATCAAAAATAAACTTAAAGCAGCGAATATTAAAAATAATTAGCTTCCTTGAAACTAAATTATAAAATTTTCTAGGACATAACCTGAAACATAAAAGAAACATATTTACCACATAACCATAAAAGTTTTAAAAATAAAAACTTATCTTTTTTATATTGGCAAAAGTTGACATTTTTCCTATCACAAACCTAGGAGACTTCCTTTTGCTATCTTTATCTAAAGTTTCTAAAATGCCGGTCAATTCTCACCACCATATTTGGTCACAGTTCTGTTATGTGTTAAAATGCTTTTTCGTATTTTAAATTATCCTCATGAGTTAAGTTCACAAATTTAATATAGATTAACCTATTCATACCTTGACTATGCAAACATTTCTCCAAATATTCTATCTGATAAGGTTATAAAAGGATAGAAAGAAACGGCATAATACTAAATTACATTGAATTGATTATAATTTAGTGAATATAATATTTTGAATTGAATATATAATTGAAGAATTACAACAAAAGATAAAAATAAAACTATGAAACTACACAAAATTAGTACGATATAGATGGTTTTATTGAAACTAATAAATCGTTTGAATGTTTTTATTATATTATTTATAATACACTAAACACAATTTATTTCACTTTTTATGAAATTTTGAGGTACATAATTAGGGCATTCATCTTCTCCAAAAATAATGTAAAATTACCAAGCAATTCTGAGTGATCTATTTTAAAAGATTTAATTAACATTTGCACGTACTTTAACTTATTCATCATTGCATTTTATTGGACGCTCCAAAAATTAATCAGTTTTTAAGAAAACATGAAATACTTCAATATATTTCTACTTTAGTATCACGTAACACTGCCTGGGACTGATTAATCAAATGTGATTGGTTAAAAATATCTTAACAAGGTTTTGTAAACAGAACCTCGTCACTCATTGAGGATTTCAGCACGCAAATCCATCAATTACTGTGATTCCAACATATTCTACAGTTTTTCTTTTTGATGCAAATCAAGTGATTTCGCAGGCCAAGCAAAATGTATGAGGAATATAAGTCTCTGAATGTCCCTAAATACAGTTCGATGTACTTAAAAAATTGTCAACCCGAGAAATAGAGATATCAACAGTATAATCATGAAGATGTTGTTGACTGAAAAGCTAAACCTGATCTCCCACAATTGACATGGAGTTTCGTCTGGATAATCATCTTAATGACTGAGCTCAATTGGTAATAAGACAATACTCCCAAAAGTCACATGCCCACCTCCACCGACTCATACTTTTTCTAGTGGGAGCAATTTTTTGTTCGATTGATTTCTCTTGTAGTATTTTTGCTTAACATATTTGAAAATCCAGAAAAAAGAATAAAACATTTCATTTTTTCTGAATACATTCAATAATGACTATGTGAAAATATGTTTACCTATCCCCTTTAAATACGTCAGCAAACAATGCACCAAGAAACAACAATTTTTTTTCTCCAAAACTATTTATTTATTTTCATCAAACGTACTAAAACTAGTCACAGCCTGCAATGAGATGCACGAAACTGACATTCTGTCCGGCAATATCTAAAAATAGACTTTATCCAATAAATTTAAGCACTGAAAGAAAAACAGTTCAATTATGTATTTACTGAAGTGAGTGACGTTCTCTAAGAGACAAAAAAAAACGGAAAAAGAAAAGCATTTCTGAGTTCGTTTCTTGCATGTACGTGATCAAACATGTCTGACTTATCACCATGCATGCCCATCTTGTCTTATCTGTCAAGCATCCGTATCCTCTAACGGTCCATACATAATTCATGGAAGCAAGGATGTTAGGACATAAAAGCATTCGTCCCAGCCAACTCAACCGGAAAGAAGGAGGATTGCTCCTTCAGGGAGGATGGGGAGGAAGACACGCGCATCCTTTTCTCCAGAGCCTCCGATCCCCCATCCTCCATTCTAAGGTTAAATATGTGCCACAACCGGGTATATATATCTGTTTCTCTTGATCTATGCTTATCTGGATATACGTAAAAAGGTCTCATTTGATGGTGTTTTAAGCTAAAAGCTGACTATTTCGGGACCTTGACCATTCCGAGGTCTTCTTAGCGTATGGGAACACTTGCTGAATTATGAGTTTTGTTTCAACTGCGGGTCACTTTTAGGTTGATGATAGAAAAGTGGAGTGGGTTGTAAATAAATAGTTTAACTTAAGTAAATGGAAACAATTTTAAGGAATGGTTTTAGAAGTAAAAATATTTGACAAGTATTGTAGATATCGATGGAGACAAAGCAATTTAGTTGTTCAGATACTAGAGTGGTGAGTAGAGTTGTAAGTAAAAGTAAAAATAAAACGTATCTCTTTCACTTGAGGAGGAAAGATAATTTTTTCTTCTGCGGAAAATTTTATGACTTTAGTAGATGTTTAACGGCAGTTGTTCGCCTGAAATATTGAAAAACTTTACGTTAGTAAAGTTTTTTCAACGTTTTTCTTAAAAATTAATTCTAATACATTTAGTTAAAAAATATATATAAAGAAAACGAAGTAAAAGTTGTCTTCGCATTTTGTTTTAGTTTTTCGCTACTTATTTTCTTAAAGAAAGAAAATGTATTTACTTTCAATGTTTTATGTAATAAACATCATTAATTATTTATCTGAACATTTCTTAAAATCTAATAAAATAATATATTAAGATTGAAATTTTTATAGGTTGAACCAAATGTTTCATCGTCGTTGCGAATACATTAATAGATATTCAACAAATTATGAAAATTACAATGAATTTGAACTTTAATACCTCAACCTCAAATGTTATCAGGCAAAAGAAATCCTGATATAATTACAGTGATCAAGCAAAAAATTTTGAAAATTGGTGAATTGAACAGAAAATTTACATGGTAACAATGCCTTCAAAACAAAAATGCATTTCATGCCAAAAACAATTGTTTAAAATTGCTTTTAGTTAAAACCTATAAAACCTCATTAATGCGTTTTCCAAGCACTTCAAAAAAAAATTTCAAGAATTTTTTTTTTTTTTTTAATTTTTATATTTGATGAAAATATATATAAAATATTATTTTAACTTATTTCAAGTGTATGCTTAGATACTTATTGTTTAAAAAAGGTCTATTTAAACTCACTATTGAGCTGCAAAATGTAATACTGAAGGAAACTTTGTCTGATATGTCATATTTGAATGTCATATCAGACAAATATATATATAATGAATACTTTTAAATGTTAAATCCCTTAATTTAAATAAACATTTTAATTGTACACTTACATTTTAATTTGAGTTGTGAAAAGCACTATATACATCAACAGAAATAATTAAAACTCTAGGTAAATGATCAGTGATACGAAATTAAGATAGGTATTTTGGATACTGAAAAGATTTTACCACAACTATGCTTCAAAGATTTAGAATGTTTCATGCATTGAACTTAATGAATAGTTTCATTAAATTGAAAAAAAAATGAAATTTTTAAAATATAAATAAGTGCATTTGTTTTCTCTACTTCGCGTTTTGTTCAAAAGCTACGTTTTGATCAAAAGCTACGTTTTATTCAAAACTTATTCTCAAAAATATAATAATTAAAAATAAAACTTACATTTACGTAAATATTGCGTTTCTATTACAAAGATTAAGATGAGACAGCATTTATTTGAAAATAAATAAATTTTATGCACCATTACCATTTGCAAACTCTAAGAAATGAAATTTCAATTCAAATATTATCCGTTCTGGACAAAATTAAAGAAACCGGTAATATTTATTCATTTCTTAACAAGTCATTTCGAAAGAAAAAAGTGTGTTTAATATATTCTCATCAATCATGTTGCCATAAGTTCCTTTCCTTAACAAGATCCTAAATAATTGCTTTACTTGTCCATCTACGCAGATACAGATTAAGGAAATTGTTACGAAGAGGAAACATACAGAATACTTCGCTTTCACAATTGTTTCACCCCCTCTTTTTTCCTTCCGTTTAATCTTTACTCAACTATACACATTTATCCATTAACAAGAGTAGATTAATTGAATCATCAAACATGGCTCAATGTAAGTTAATCAAATTGCGGAATTTCTTTCGTTTTCGTATCGTCATTTTGTGTGATCAGGAAAATGAATCGAAATGAACAAATTTCCTTTTTTTTTTTTGAGAATTGTCGTGAGTTATGTTTCATTTATTTTAGTCTTATTTGCACACTTTATAATAATATTGCTTCAGGTAAGCAGAATGGCTTAAATATTAGAACATTTCCGTAGTTAGTTTTCTGCGTTATTCTTTCGAATAAAAATAGATATTTGATTAAGAAATTAAAAAGCAGAATATCCTTAATTAAAATTTCAGGTAATTTTATTAATAAATTTCTCTTATCTTCAACAGTTTTGCGAATTAGTTATTTTAGTAATGGTGGAAGTTTTTTTTGCGCAATTTATTGATTTTTAATCTTCATTATTTGATGTAAAACCGAAAGTGTTTTTTCTGAAATTAAATTGGACTTCAAAATGTATTATTTCTTTATGTTTTATTAAATCCATCAGATAACGATTTCCAAGTCAGATAAGGATTAAGAAAATTGTTACAAAAACAAAACATATATAAAATTTTGCCTTCACTGTTGTTTTCGCTATCTAATTTCCATATATTTTTCAACACAACTTTTATCCACAACAGAAAGTTTATTAATTGACAGATTAAGCATGGCTAAATGCAAGATAATAAAATTGCAGAGTTTTCTTTCGGTTTTATATCTTCAGTTTGTGTGATCAGGAAAACGAACTGAACTGATTAAATTTCCTTTTCTTATTTTTTAAAATTAGCATGAGTTATGTTTGATTTAGTTCTATTTGTTCCCAATTAACGTTATTTTTGCTTCTCCGAAACATAAATGTTTAAATATTTTTGCATTTATGTAGTGGGTTGTTATTCGTTCATATGAAAATATTTTTCCAGAGAAATTAAAAAGCAGAATATCCCTTATTAAAATTTCAGGTAATTTTATTAAGTAACAGAATTTTCCTTTGCTAAAATTTCGTATTTTATTGATAAATATCTTAAATATTAATTAGCTTTAAAATATAAATTTTTTCAGTAAGAATAACAGTTATTTGATCGTATTTTTTAAAATTTTCGTTATTCATTATTTCACGCAAAATGGATGTTGTATTTTTTAAAATTCCTCACAAAATTGATATAAATATCTAGAGAACTACAAAAAAATATGGAACATTTTTAACCTCATAATAGAATGTATGTTAATAAAAGGGAAATTGAGGAAAACGAATAAAAACGATATGAACAAGACCGAAATTGATATTGAAAGTATATTTAAAATTTATTCTCAAGTATTTTTTAACACTTATTTTCAGTGTAAAATCATTATATTAATATTCTTAAAAACAATGTATTTATTGTCAATTGATTGTTTAATTAACATAAAAATAATTTATTAGATTATAAATAAGCTATTTTTTTTAAAGAAATATAATTAAATTTCAAGCATTTTGCAAGTAAGAATGGTAAAAAATATCTTATCGAAACATGGAAAACTTATATTGTTTTATCTGAAAATTATTCTTCGGATAGAGTTCTTCTCTAACTATTTTTCAATCCATAAATACTAAGAAAAAAGTCTTTGTTTCAAAGATCGTTCTTGTTCGTTAATTTTGGGGGAAAAAAATCAAAATTGCTGAAATGAACAAAATTTCTTTATTTTATATTTTTTGAACTTTGTATTTTGAATTAAAAATCACAAATTAACTCTTTTTTTTTAATAAAATTGCATAAAAATTCTGGGAAAACAATTAACAATAACATTTAGCTAAGATAACAATTTAGATAACTACAAATTTAGAAAAAGATAGATTTTTTTGATTTTTAAGTGCACAAGGTGGCTTATAATTTTTTTAAAGTGTTTAAATGGCTTTATAACCAAATTTGTAAACTCGATCTCCTATTTAAAGCATCAAAAATCAGTATAATACCTAATTGATTTTTTATTTCGTGTAAAAAATTTTATCATAATAAATGTGATAGTTAAAATCTTTAATGGGCTATTCCTTTCATCTTGGCAAATACAAGGCGTTTATATAACTAAAATATTTGATCATTATCCTTATCTAGACGAATTGGAAATTTTTATTGTCTCTATTATCCTTCTACCACTTTATTTTTTTTAATGAAAATACCTGTAAAATATCAGTTACTTTGGCAAAAAATACTTTAGAAAGCTTTACTATTACATCCCTTTGTTATGCTATCACTTAATGAAGCAATGAAATTTTGGTTGTTGCTTCAGTAACTTTGCATTGTAAGAAAACTTGCAAAAAATGCAAAGTGGATGATATTAAACAGAAATTGTGAGTTCAACTCTTTCCTCTTTGATGTTTAACAATGTTTACTTATTTAATTAGGTTGAAAAACGTTAAAAAAAGCCGATTGTTTAAGAATCAAAAAATCCTTTCAAACTATAAAAAGTTATTTCCTTAGAAATCTCGTAATTTCTTTGCAGGTTAGTGAAGGGTTTGTTTCTTTTATCACTAAAACGCAATTAAACAAATCAAACACTTCTTAGAGAATTTTCAAGCATGAATTGAATTAAGTTTCGGTATATTAAATATACTTATTTGAGGGCTGTAAAAACAGTTTTATTCACAACAAAAATTTCAAAACAATTTCCAGTTAAAGGAAATTATGAATTAAATTTTGTTCTGTGATCTGAAAATGATTAGAAAGCAAATATTTTGTAATACTTATTATTACTGAAATGAAAATGCTGATCGGAAAATAAATAAAAAAATTCAACACAAAATAATTTTGAAACTTAAGGTATACAATTATTTCCATCACATTAAAAAATATAATTTTTGAATAGCAAAATATAAATTTTGAGGCAAATCTATCAAATAGTTCCTGAGAAAATTAATTTCAAAAATATGACCTTAAAATGATGTAAAAAATTGCATACCTTTATATTCAATTTCTTTAAATATTATTAAGTAAAATAATAAAAAATAATAAAATTTTACCTATGGTTATATTTGCATGGAATTATCTTTGGTTAAACGAATTTTATAATTATGTGCAAAAAATGTTCAGTACGTTTAAAAAAGTGCTCAAGATATGACAAAATAATCAAAAAGAAAAATTAATATTAAGAGGTTCAAACTATAAACCGCTCACTTGAACAAAATATTGGAACTTTTTTTCCCAGTTAACGGCTATCGGCTGTATTTCAGAAGTCAAGAAAAGGTTATGTTTATTCAGAGAAAATGCGTTTTTGTGTCGGATTTCGTTCCTGAAAATATCATCTGCACTAATTGATTATTATATTTGAGGTCAACTTATCGAACCAATAAGTTTGGTTAAGATTGAAACCTAAAACGTGAAGATCCGATCATTAGATAAAAAAGACATTTTTATTCAAGAGTGTATTTATTTTCGCACTTTACGTATGTATTCATACTTTGACGTAGTACCAACTAGCCTAAGAATTTTTGTTTAACTTTAATTGCCATACAATCAGCAAAAGGATTTTTAATATTTAAGTTTTATGCATTTTCAAACTGATGATATATGTAGTTGTGAAGAAAAAAAATTTTCGCATTTACTTTCAAGATTTATTACATAATATACCGCACTTTAAAAAAAGGGTGGGGAATATGATTGGATTAACAGTTAATTTTATCCTTAAATTAGTAATATAGAAATTGTCATTGAATTTTAAGTATTGAAAAATTTATTTATTTGCATAAAAAAGCCATTATATTAATAAATACGAAACGAAAAGCTGATGGATCAGAAGTTATTTCTTGACTAACTTATTTTCAACTCTTCAGAGATTTTTGTTTGAACTGAATTGTGCTTAATAATTAAACATGCAAAATCTCTCTTCCTTCTTTGTAAATAATGAATTGCGATGTTATTTTGTCATAAATTAAATTTAGTACAAGAAAGAGGAAAGGAGTTAAAACTATCAAGTTTCTAAATTTTACTTTTCCGCAATACGCACTATTCGCTAATAAAATTTATGACCTTTTCTTATTTATTATCATTTAATAAAAACTAATGAAATATAGTAAAGTGCTTTAATTGCTCAAATCAGATAATTATTTTAATTTTTTTTAAAATTCTATCGTTACTAGAAAATATTTCTGAAATTAAAACAAAAAATTGCATATTTTTCGTTGAAAATTGGAGGAAAATGAATTTATACCTAAGATTCAAAGATTCAGTTGCAGCACGTTGTTGTAATATTGGATATAAGTTCAATTTCGACAGTGTCAAAATTATTTTCACCCCAGTCACATCAGCTTATCTTGATGCCTTGGAATCTTGTTTTATTCTGATAAATGTTGATTCCATTGTTAACGACATTAGTTTCCACCTCCTTTATAGCACGTGGAAATGCATTTTCTCATTATATCCTTAGCCACCATGCTTTTTTTAAAAAAAATTCATTGATTAAAAGGATAATAAATTTGAATAAATAATAACTTATTTTCAAATTTGCAAATTAACTTACAGCTGTTCAGTTTTATGTTTCGTTTCGCACTTTTGTTCTACCTTTTTTCGTTTAAGTTTTATATTTCAAATTACTGTTGCTCCTTCTCATTCATGTCTTGCAAGTCCTGAAAATAGGCGCTTATTTTTTGAGTGCTTGAAGCGTGTAGACTGTTATTTTTTAATTCGTATGTTTTTGAAGCGAAGGAAATTTTTTATGAAATAATTTTTCCCTTAATATTTATCCGAAACATCTAAATTAGTGAATCCAATCTGAATTCAAAAGTTAAAATTTGTTAATAAATAAAAGGAGAAGAACATGAAGGTGAGAATTATTTTTCAATGGTTCCTCCAATTTTAATGTCTTATTCCTTAAAAGTAATGCTATTTATGAATTACAGGAAATGTAAATTGTGTATTATAATTTAATCAATATTTTATGCTTTACCAAAAAAAATTCTTTGATTAAAAAGATAATAAATTTGAATAAATAATAACTTAATTTCAAATTTGCAAATTAACTTACAGCTGTTCTGTTTTATGTTTCGTTTCGCACTTTTGTTTTACCTTTTTTCGTTTAAGTTTTATATTTCAAATTACTGTTGCTCCTTCTCATTCATGTCTTGCAAGTCCTGAAAATAGGCGCTTATTTTTTGAGTGCTTGAAGCGTGTAGACTGTTATTTTTTAATTCGTATGTTTTTGAAGCGAAGGAAATTTTTTATGAAATAATTTTTCCCTTAATATTTATCCGAAACATCTAAATTAGTGAATCCAATCTGAATTCAAAAGTTAAAATTTGTTAATAAATAAAAGGAGAAGAACATGAAGGTGAGAATTATTTTTCAATGGTTCCTCCAATTTTAATGTCTTATTCCTTAAAAATAATGCTAATCACGAATTACAGGAAATGTAAACTGTGTATTATAATTTAATCAATATTTTATGCTTTACCAAAAAAAATTCATTGATTAAAAAGATAATAAATTTGATAAAATAATAACTTAATTTCAAATTCGCAAATTAACTTACAGCTGTTCTGTTTTATGTTTCGTTTCGCAATTTTGTTTTACCTTTTTTCATTTAAGTTTTATATTTCAAATTACTGTTGCTCCTTCTCATTCATGTCTTGCTAGTCTTGAAAATGGCGCTTATTTTTGAGTGCTTGAAACGTGTAGACTGTTATTTTTTAATTTGTATGTTTTTGGAGCGAAGGAAATTTTTTATTAAATAATTTTCCCCTTAATATTTATCCGAAACATCAGAATTAGTGAATCCAATATGAATTCAAAAGTTAAAATTTGTTAATAAATAAAAGGAAAACAACATGAAAGTAAAAATGGTTTCTCCAATTTTAATGTCTTATTCCTTAAAAATAATGCCATTTACGAATCACAAGAAATGTAAATTACGTATTATAATTTAATCAATATTTTATGCTTAACCGAAAAAAATTTCATTGATTAAAAATATAACAAATTTGAATAAATAATAACTTAATTTCAAATTTACAAATTAACTTACAACTTTCCAATTTATTTCAAAATCACTGAATGTGGAATTATTTAAAGAATAAGTAAGGAACAGGAAAGTTCCTGTCTTATTAAGTAACCCGAGATGAGGAAATGGTTCACCCTCAATAGATTCATCAGAAGTAAGTCCGGGAATATCTTCTTCTTAAGCCACTGTTTCTCCGACTTCTTCCCCAAATTGGAAGATTGCTCCGTACTCAATCAAGTTTGTTTAATCAAGATTCCGTCCTTCTTGCAACTGAGGCTGCAATTTATCAGTTGGGGAGAATAAGATAAGGAATTCGTTTAATCATAATTTATTATGAAGTCCAGGAGAATGTTTCGTCTTATCTGTACTAGGACCTCAAAGTTTAGAATGTTTGTTTGGCAACGGTCAGTTTTGGAGAAAGATCCATGTTCGCTGTCATGGTCCTTATCGAAATTGCCTTGGGCATAAATTGTAACTCGTTTGCCTGTTTTGTATCTTTTTTATTATCCTTTCTTTAAAAGAGAGCAATCAATTGCATCTACTGCAGTTGGAAGGGAATATTTAATTTTAAATGATCTATGACACCCACCATGATGTCGAAAGTTTGGAAGGCACAAATTAATTTTTATAAATAATGTTACTTTGAGACTTATCTATGTAAATGTGGTTTAGTTGTATGAACGGCTTTGAAGGGAATTTAATTATGATTGCAATTGAGAAAGCTAATTTATTTGAAATCTGCAATACTTTACCCAATTTTACTTTACTTTATGCCAAATATTTGAAATTTAGGAACCAGATAAGCTGTCGAAGGGGCAGTATTGATGTATGCCAATAAGATATTTCTTTTACAATTTTAAGTCCTCGGAAATGAAAATGTCTAGTACATCCTCAATAAATAATCTTTTATTATTTTTCAATATTTTATTTTTATGAACAATGCATTACGCAAGGATAACAATTTGTAGAGCAAAGTCTTAGTTTTTAAAAGGGTAAGTTGGCGCAAAAACAATTTAACAACTACTTTAAACAGCGTCAATTTAGGGAACTAGATAAGCCATTGTAGGGGTAACTTTGATGTATGGCAATAAAATATTTCTTTTACAATTTTAAGTCCTTGGAAATGAAGATGTCTAGTACAGTCTCAATACATACTCTTTTATTATTTTTCAATATTTTATTTTTATGAGCAATGCATTACACAAGGATAACATTTTGTAGATCAAAGTCTTAGTTTTTAAAAGGGTAAGTTGGCGCAAAGACAATTTAACAACTACTTTAAACAGCGTCAATTTAGGGAACTATTAGGGGCTATTGTAGGGGTAACTTTGATGTATGCCAATAAAATATTTCTCTTACAATTTTAAGTCCTCGGAAATGAAAATGTCTAGTACAGTCTCAATACATACTCTTTTATTATTTTTCAATATTTTATTTTTATGAGCAATGCATTACATAAGGATAACATTTTGTAAAACAAGGTCTTAGTTTTTAAAAGGGGAAGTTGGCGCAAAGACAATTTAACAACTACTTTAAACAGCGTCAATTTAGGGAACTATTAGGGGCCATTGTAGGGGTAACTTTGATGTATGCCAATAAAATATTTCTTTCACAATTTTAAGTCCTCGGAAATGAAGATGTCTAGTACAGTCTCAATACATACTCTTTTATTATTTTTCAATATTTTATTTTTATGAGCAATGCATTACATAAGGATAACGTTTTGTAGAGCGCCGGCCTGGTGGCCGAGCGGTTAGCGTGCCTGACTGCGAAGCCATAGGCTGCGGGTTCAAATCCCGCTCTGGGCATGGATGTTTCTCTCTCTCTTTGTGCTGTCCTCTGTTGTGTGTGTGTATGATGTGTGAATGTGCCCCACCCTATAAACGGGTTTGTGGTAGTGTGGCGTGGGCAATGTTGTTCGCCTCCGTGACTTTGGTTCACAGGTGCCCACTGGGTAACGCGAAATGAGCAACAATTCTGGCATAGTATAGGCAAAGATTCAAATTCAGTGCCTGCCATTAGAAAAAAAAACATTTTGTAGAGCAAGGTCTTAGTTTTTAAAAGGGTAAGTTGGCGCAAAGACAATTTAACAACTACTTTAAACAGCGTCAATTTAGGGAACTATTAGGGGCCATTGTAGGGGTAACTTTGATGTATGCCATTAAAATATTTATTTTACAATTTTAAGTCCTCGGAAATGAAAATGTCTAGTACAGTCTCAATACATACTCTTTTATTATTTTTCAATATTTTATTTTTATGAGCAATGCATTACACGAGGATAACATTTTGTAGAGCAAAGTCTTAGTTTTTAAAAGGGTAAGTTAGCGCAAAGACAATTTAACAACTACTTTAAACAGCGTCAATTTAGGGAACTATTAGGAGCCATTGTAGGGGTAACTTTGATGTATGCCAATAAAATATTTCTTTTACAATTTTAAGTCCTCGGAAATGAAAATGTCTAGTACAGTCTCAATAAATAATCTTTTATTATTTTTCAATATTTTGTTTTTATGAACAATGCATTACACAAGGATAACATTTTGTAGAGCAAAGTCTTAGATTTTAAAAGGGTAAGTTGGCGCAAAGACAATTTAACAACTACTTGAAACAGCGTCAATTCAGGTAACCATGTAATCTATTGTAGGGGTAACTTTGATGTATGCCAATAAAATATTTAATTTACAAAGGGTCTCTTTCTCCTCTTAAATGGAAATCTCTAGTATTGTCTCAATAAATAATCCTTTATTTTTTCCAATATTTTAATTCTATGTGTAAATGATGAGCAATGTATTGAATAAAGATAGTATTTCCCAGAGACGAATATTATCTATAATATTAGACTTTTCCATAAGGGTCAATTAGCACACTGAGATAAAAAGTACCAGAAATGATTACCACGTTTCAGACTCAATTGGAACATCAAATATAACTCGGTAATTTTTTTTAATGATTTATGTTATTAAATACTACTTACTTGCTAAAATTAGCAATAAAATGTGGTTTCATAATGTAAGTGATAAAATTTGGTAACTATGGTATTTGGTAACTTTATTTTTATCATGATACCTTAGAGCTGGGCATAAAAGCCATTTATTGGGCTAAACTTACTTTTTAGATTTATGTTTCTCACTAAATGTGTAGTAATTACAAATATAATTTTGAAAATTAGAGTTTTCCATAACCTGTTGCCCTATGAATGGAAAAATAACCAAATGAATGATTTCTATACCGTATATTTTGATTTTAATAACATCTAAATTATGCTTTTTTTCCTTAAAGAAAAAGAGAAAAAAAACAGAAATATTATTACTATACAGAACGGTAATTTTACCAGAATTTTTTTTTCTTCGTGCCAAAGTCTATTCTACTTCAAGCAGTATCAAATTCGAAACTAGATAAGCTACATTGAGGTATGCCAATAAAATATTCATGTTTCAATTTAAGGTTTTGTTTACCTCTGTAATAGAAATATCTATGATAGTTTCAATAAATATTTCTTTATTTTAATTCTGTGAGTAATGTATGAGTAATGCATTAAATAAGAATGACATTTTGTTGAGGCAGATGACAGTTGCTATAACAGTTGCAAAGCACAAAGTATATTTAACACCTAGTTAAAGCAGTGTCAACTCAAACATATGACAGAACTCCGTAAAATAGTGATGACATGCTTATACATTGCAAAATGCTTTGGAACACTCAGTATCATGAAAATAATTATAAATAATTACATCATGTTAAAATTATTAATCGTGAGAAACATAACTTTATTATTAAATAAATATTAATAGCTACTCAAAAATTCGTTACTGTTATTTATAAAAAAATAATCTTCAAACTCTTAATGAAAATTAACAAAATATCTTACTAAAATTTTTGAATCATTTTTAGGTTCGGGAACTAAAATCCTTTTGCAACTGCTTTCCAAATTTCAGGATACTATGACAAATGATTCCATGATTATTAAGGGAGACTAAACCCCATCAAATGCTTTCTTTTATTATTGTAGATTGCATTTTTCAGTAATGAACGAGATTAAATGTAGTAAACTGCGTGAATATATTAATACTCTTTTCTCAATGTTTACAATAAACAATTTTCATTGAAAAAATAACAACTTATAATTTTTTTTTGAATATTGAAATCAATTATTTCTGATAAGTAAAATGCGTAGAGTCAATTAGCACTAAATATGTATTCTTGCAATCAAACTAAAATCTAACAAATGCAATGTCTATTCCATTGAAAACACTCTGGTGTAATGATCTTTGTTAAAAATTATAATTTTAATTTTAAGGCTTTTTTTCTGTTCTATATTTAAAAAAAAAATTTAAGATTATTTTTATTCATATAAATATTTGGAGAAAATGTCTTTTTAAAAGGAAGTATTTTGGTTTCTTAATCAAAATGTATCCTGATCGATAAATTTCTTTAAAACAAAGCAATAGAAAATTCGTTTTAAAAAAGAATAATTTTTTTTAACTTAGTTCAAAATCTGAATTATTGTGGATGAATAAAAGTGCACAAAAAACTTACAAAATGGGTTGAAACCTTTGAAATTAAAAAAGGAACTTTTTCAGGATTAAAAAGAAAGGGATTTTTTTTTCTTTTCAATTGAAGAATGCTTTTATTGTTTCTTGCTTATTGGCTGAAAGTTTCTTTCACCCTCTTCAGTGAGAAGTTAGAGAACTGATTTGAATGATCTAGCAATCAATCATATCCAGAGAAGCTTTTAAAAGGCATTTGCGCTCTCCTTAGAGACTATGCATAAAGTGCAAAAACAAATCATTAGGTCATTGCTCTTCAAATACGTATTTTCTACTATTTAAAGAAATGCTTTCGTATTTTGTTCATACAAAAAGAAATGTCATAGAAATGAAATATCAGTGCGTTTCCACACATTGACGTCCATTTTCTAGTTATACAAGGATTTAAATTAACAACATTCCAGGCAATTTTTTTAAACTAAATATAACACATGCAGTCCAAAATATAAGAAATTTTAAATTTACATTGATTTTAGTCAGAATATCCAAAGAGCAAAATTATAATTCTATAATAATTTTCAGTTTTTGACATAGTCATGTACTTATTGCTTTGACAAAAACAATAAAAAGAAAATTTCTGACTTTTCTTGATGATTTCTTAAACGGGCTAGAGAGCTTCGCCTTCATTCATTCCGTTTATCAATGCTCTTGTTAGATTGGAAGATCCTATTGTTCATTTTTAAAAGCTCTTACTTTCCGGGGGAAAAAAAGTTATGTTACTAAATTGCATAATTGTTAAAATTTTATGAAAGAGCTGCTTGTTAATGTGTTAATCGTAACTTAATGAATGATAGCCTGGATTTGAAAAAAAAATTAGTTGACATGGAAAAAAAATTAAACGAAGGAATATAGAGAACAAGAGGAAAGGAGTAAATAAAAAGTAATTTCACTCGATATTTCTTTAACGTAGTATTTTTATTTAACATATCTTTATACTTTTTTTCTTTACTTTGTATTCATTCAAGTCAAAATAAGAAGAAAAAAATTTTTTTTGCCTTTTAATTATCTATGGTTATGAAATACAGAATGAGACACCGGTGACTTTTTCAGTGGTAAAGGTAAAATTTTTCCAAGCATGACTCATTTCCTAACGATAATTTTTCAAATTTGGAATTTATTTTCAATTAATTAGAACTACGAGAAACAGCTTTTGATCATTAAAATTTCTTCAATCCAAAAAGTCAATTTTCGAAAAATTCCTGAATATGAATTTAAAAAAAATCAACTTCCCTTTTTATTTAATATTTTAGCACAAATATAATTCCAGAGATGCCAACTGCTCCTGATTCTACAAAGTAGCTTGCTTTTTTTTTTAAGAAAAAAAACGATAACGGATTATAAATTAAAATGTGCACGTTTCTGTTTATTTTGTAAAATTTCTAAATGGCTCAACAAAACATAACTGTAACAAAGTGGTTTCATATAAGCCCATGATTTATTCTTAAATAGTAGTGTGTAGAATCCTTATAAATTGAATTTACTAAATGCACAGAGTAAAAAAGTCTGATAAAATCACCATACTTAAATGGTGAAAATATTTCTAATGAAAGAAACCACAATTCTAAAAATCATACCAAAATATACGGGACTTAAACTACTCATATGGTAATTTTACCGTTCGCTGTTGTTATTGTTTACAGAAAATTTTACCATTAGAAACTATAGTTATTATCGCTATACGTTTAATAATAAATACGAATCTCAAAAGTAAATGTAACCAAATAAATAGCTTTTATGCCATGCTCTAAAGACATGTTTCCCGAAGTGTGGTAAGCGTACCCCCAGGGGTACGGGAACAGTTTTGCGGGGGAACGTGTTCTTTTTCGAAATATCTCAACAAACGAAAATTTCAAAAAATTTTATTTGAAAACAAAGCTTGCCAAGAAAATTTACGATTGCGCATTTGTCTATTGGCTATTTTTTTGCAGAGTTAACAGTTAATAATTAGCGGTGTCAACAGCCAGTCGTGATTTTTAACTTTCGTGCATTTTTCTTTAATTAAAACTACATTCATATTTTTATTAGTGGTACAGCGTTACGAAAAATTTAGAAAGAGTACACAAAAGTCATAAGTTTGGAAAACACTGCTCTAAAGTAACAAGATAAAATTACCGAAATAATCTCCAGAACTATCAATCATTATACCATTCATTTGATAATTGTTAGCTTCTGATGTCCATACCTTTTACCAAATAGAAATGTAATAAACTGTTTACGCTTCCACTGTTTTTTTTTTAAAATGACAGCTTATTTAAACGTTTGATAGGAATTAGATGAATGTTAATGTTTCGTATTCTAATATAACTTATAAATTATAACAAAGTTTAAAGAAACAATAGTGATAACTTCAAATGTTTAATTAATGCTTTTTAAAGATACTATACTCAGATATATCATACTATGGTGAGAGTTTCGTCTATCTTTTTTGAGGTGATGAGATTTATTCATTAATGTCCATATGTGGGCTTCCTAATTAACACAAAGAACGTGATTCTTATAATGCTTTTGGTATAGGTAGTTTGAATTAGTATTGAGATATTAAATCGTCTTGTTACTGTTTCTTTTAATTTGCTTTAATTATTTTCATCTACCACAATTTTTTTATCTATAAAGGTTAAAACCCAAATTGACGAATTAAATTTGGTGAAGTGTGTATGCCTCCAATCTATTTGATCAGTGTTAATAAATCCAAGCAATTTTTGATGAACAATTCATAATATCTTTAGTTCCCAATACGTTTAAAAACTCAATGTTCCCTAACACATTTAATTATCATCAGGTCATCATGATTATTCAAGTTAAATCTTTCATATTTCCGTAAATATTGAAGTTAGTTTTCATTTTAGACCTTGATTACTAATGAAACCGCTTTTTTCTATTAATATTGTAAAACATTATTTATTAATTAACATTATTAATTTTACTCGCATAGTAAAACATTATTAATTTTACTCGCATATGCACATATAATAGTGAACTCTAAGATAACCATTCCATAAATCTGAATTTTGCTTAAAATGGAACACTTTTAAACTGCCGGCAAATCGTATGGTAAATAACATTAATTAAATTTATGCAAGTTGGAATCTGCCTAACACGGTAATAGACAGTTGATGAAGATCAGAAGGAAATGCTTCCTTGTTCTTTACAGTAATTTTACCCGAATATTTGTTTATTTATTTTGAATATTGACATCAAAATTTGAGGAATATTTCTAATATAAATTCAAATTAATATTTCTGTGGCTTTCTTGATGTAACAATGCAAATGCAACGACAAAGAAATTATGGTAATTAAGATTATAAGGACTTCGAATGAAATAAGAACACAGACGGCATAAAAAAGTTACCCAATCACTTTAAAGATAGTAACAATGCCAATAAAGGGTTTCTCAAAAATGTGTCAAAATAGCTTTGTCACAAATAACCGTCGATTGTAAAAACACTAGTAATTAAAATTGAAACATCATATACTTATATTTAAGCAAAATGCATATTTTCAAAAGTCATTTAGAGGGAGGAATGCGTGAAAAAGGTGTCTTTCTTTTGATGGTAGGATTCAAAATACAGGCTTCTGCGTTATTTGTAGGATGATCTAAATACCATATTTTTCCCCCCATTCCAAAACTCATCATGACATGTTAATGTCCTGATGTCAAATGTCCTGAAAAGAACCATTTCGACTTCGCATTAAAAAATGTTCTATTTCATTTTAATTTCAATTGTTCCAAGAGTTGCAATTTGGAGAATATGATTCCATTAGCATAGTGAAAAGATTACTAATTTAATTTCCCATTTTGCTTATTTTACTATACCTTCAAACATTTAAGTAAATGGAATGTTTATCATGATGTGTGGGGGGGGGTCACTAGATAAACTTCCTAACTGTACCGGGATCAGGCTGTAGAAACATGGTAGCTATAGCATCCTACTACTATGCTGGAAGTCATTGATTTGAATTCTGCCTGCAACCAACGAACATCTCTGGCGCACGTACTACCTTGAAACCATAAACTTAAATTTCAATTTTCATAACTGGGGGTTACAATTTCGTCTAATATTTGTTTTGGAGATACATTTTTGCTCAATTTTGAGAAACCCTTTTTAGAAATGAAAAGGCTTGAAAACTTGTTGTTTCTTTATTTCAAAAGGAATCGTAGAAGTAATTTCTGATAGAGTTGAATTCCAATGCCAAAGAAATGTGTTGCAAATAGGGAACAAAAGCGAACAACAATTTTTAAAAAAAAAGGATACCTTATAAATTAAAATATTATTCATTGCAAATCAAAAGGTAACAAAGCGAGAAAATTTATTTTAAAGTGCTCATTATTGTCATAAGGCATTTATTTGGTAATATGAAGCGTAGCAATGATTATTTTAGGTAATTTCTTTCACAATATGACTCAATTACAAAATTTCTCACTCCAATATTGTTTACTAATTCTAATGGAAATTCTAATGAACAAATAAAAACCTAACAAATTTCTTATTTAAATACTAACCATTAGTGTAGTGTTTATACACATGTAAGTAGGCCACGGAGTGTTTGGTGTACATCAAGCTAGACTATTCAAAAAGACTTTAAGCTGCAAATATTGTGGCAAATGCCAAACCATCAAACATTTACTAACGGAATGCAATAAATTTACAACACTCCGTGGCACCGCTTTTAAAAACCAGGGAGACATGAGGTCGTGGTGCAGAACAGAGAGACAAAAACAAACCATAAGAAATATCATTAAATACTGTGTCGAAGACATAATGTCCCCAAACGACCTCATGGACCCCTTGTTTACCATCCCATAAGTATCTTAACTTATCAGATTAGATATTGGACCTACACCTAGTTGCTTAGACTATTCTATTATTAAATTTCAAATTTGTAATTAGTTTAATGGCTTTGTTTTTACTGATTTTAAATACCTATACTCTGGTTTTGATACCTATTTTTACCGTTTTTAATGATTTTGAAGCTTTTATTTCATTTCTAGTGCTTTTTCTCTTTTGATTTATTAGATCCTGAATTGCCCTGGATATTTTGACTTTAATTGTTGCTTTTTATATACCTTTTTTTAAATTTGATTAATTTTTAAATTGATTTTGTTGTAATTTGGCTATCAATTATACATTTTCTAATTGTTCTTCCCATATCCTTGGGCTGGGCGACTAACCAAATTCTACTATCCATAAGCACCATCATTTAAAGTCATATTGATGGTTCATTTAAAAAAATAAGGCTTATGAGTAAAACTCTTTGCACTTTCACCAACAAAGTCGCCATCTTTAATTCAAAGACAAATGCATAACTCTAAAGAGATAAGGCTAATGTATTCATTTATTCTTATTTGCATACAGGCTAAAACAACAGACATGTCAAATTCTATACAAATTAAAAAGTGAAAAGAATTATGCAAAAATATCCGTTCAGTTGTCGTTCCCTATAAGCCCTTAAGCTATGGTATAATTTTAGCGAAAACCAGTTTTCCTCGCTAGTTTAAATATCTAATTAACCACTGATTCTAAGATAGTAATAGTTTGTTCACACACTATGTCCCGCATAACGCAAATATTTACCGGAGTAAATAAACATGAAGTTTCGCACATACTATTCTCCTATACATTCCCTTTGAAGCACAGAATCTTTGATTATGCGTTTATTGTATGCAAATAAATCAGACAGCTCGGGACATTATGCGAACATAAATCACTTGTCTCATCACTGTTTGTGACAGCGCTCAACGCCACTGTGTGCCTCTCTCATTACGGGGCAGGATGGTTGATTTTTATTACTACACACCCTCGCTCACTCCCCTCTTCGGAAAAGGAGTCAGCTCTTGCCTTTAAATACTTACTTTGCATAAACACTTTGTACCTCTTTAATAAACAGGAGAGTACTCTATAAAATTAAAGGTACCAAATATTGGAGAATGAGAATGACTGAAAGCGACGAATTGTCTTGGTGTTATTGTTTTTGGTTTCGTCAATTTCTTTCCGTTTAAGAGTATAAAATAATGTGTTTTTTTTAATAATCTTTTGGAAGAAAGTTCGTCAGCATGAGATTGACTTTTCTCAATATATTTGTATAATTGATTTAAAAAGAAACCTCACTAGTTTTAACATTAATTTCTACATAAAATTGCTAAATCTTTAAGTTTTTTACCATAACAATTTTCGATTGATTAAAGGGATATTTATTTAGCAAAATTAAATAAAAAGTTTTTTTTTACAACTATCAAAAATTATATGAGTGAAAACACACTTTGTCACGCAACAAGCATCAAAAGAAAGGATAAGCATAAGTAAGCCTAAAGTAAAGACAAAATATGAAATTTGAAAAATATCAAACATGATAGTTTGAGCAACTTTGGTTCAGGGAATAGAATGTCCTCCTCCCAATGAAGTAACCCAGGTTTGAATCCCAGCGGCGACTGGTTGATACGAATTCTATTCCTGACTAGCACTGACCAGAGTGCTGGTGCAAAATAACCTTAATGATAGACGGACCATCGGTTATAATTCCCTAGCCGTCGGGCTAACCGGGGGAGACTTTTGTGGTTTTCTTCACCCTATTTAACGCAAATGTGAGTTATTTCCATCAAAAAGTTCTCCACAAAAGCCAAGTTTCCCCAATGCTTCATACAGGAATTACATCGTCTCCTGTGTTTGGTTCAAAACGGTAAGGCTACGAAGTTTGACATTAGACTGTCGTAAGCTGAGAATTGGAAAGGTTGCTCAATGCTGGTTTTAAAGTAAAAGATGATATTTTTGGGAAATTGCTTGTAACAGCAACAAATATTTCTAAATTTTTATTTCGTGGTACTAAAAAATATACTTTAAAGTGCATTTGGCAAATTGCAACAATTTTAAGAATTTTAAAACTTTAATTAGTAAAATTTAATTTTTGAGACCATTGTAGAAATTAAAATCGAAATCAAATCTATTGCAAAATCCAAATGCTGTTATTTAGTTAAATGTTATACAAAAAAATTCATATTTAGTCAAAATGTTCAAATTAACCTATGGATAAGCTTTGCATTATCCACGATTTAGGTCACGAGAAAAAAAAACATATTTTCTTTTTCTTTCTGGAGAGAGATTTTATAGATAGATAGATAGATAATCTCTGCAAGAGAAGATATTACAGATAATATCGTTTGATAACATTCGAGTTTTAAAATAACTTTCTTTCCTCATATGCTATAGAATTAAAACCCATAGCATCTGCAAATCTTAAAACAATGACTAAGGCAATTCATGAACGAAAAACACTTTTCTTTAAAAAATGCAACCAGCTCAATAGTTTAAAAAATTTTAGATTTCAAGATATGATTAGATTTTTCATGATACTCCAAACGTTTTGATAAAAAAATATTTTAATTTACGATAAAGTTCGAAACTTTTTATAACAGGACTAGCTTTAAATCACATGACTGAAGTTTCAAGAAAACCGCCAAAACGTAACTAGACGATAATTAACTTGATATGTTTCTTTTCTATTGTTAAACTATTAATATACAAATGCATGTAGAGTTCACAAGAAAGTTACACGCTGAATAACTTTTATTCTAATAATCGTATTTTCACGCACTAAGACTCTTAGTTAATGATCAGAGAACCTCATCTTAAAAATACTGATTAATTTGTGCAAACGTTATTTTATGTTCCGAAATACTACACAAAAGCGCACTTTAGGTTTCCTGAAATTCAAAATATGGAGAATAGCTGCAATTTGGAAAAAAATGTCATAATTGTTTGGTTAGGAGGTGTAGCATTGTTGTTGGAAAGAAATATTTGGGGGAACTCACCTTTTTGTATGGTATATGTTATGGTATCATGTCATTGATAGGTAAAAAAAACGACAGTTTTATTTACTTAGCTAGCTTTAACTATAAAAAGAAGACATTTATTTCTTTAAAAAGGATATTTGCTGCTAATTTGCATTATACTTATTTCCACATTACTCATGAGGAATAAGGTAGAATGGATGGTAATGTATTCATGGAGAATTCTACATTACTCCTGACATATTCAACAACAAAAATATTGATAAAATAATTGCATAATATGAATGATAGAGTACTTGTTTCTTCATTACCACTTTTGAAGTACTATGACTATTTATTTGTTAAACGCATTGCTTTGATAGCAAGTATGTAAAAATGTATAAGAACTCAAAAAAGGATACAGATTTGCTTTTTTTTAGAGTTTAACAGTAAGAGAAGTTTACATTTGCAATAACTTATGTTACTTTAAAGTGTCTTTATTCAAATAAAGAGTGAATGAACTCTAAGAGCACCATTTTTTTAATTCTTTAATATAATTATTTTCTCTTAGATTGGTTCCTTTGCTTTTCAGATATTGAAATATGCAAGACAGAGTTATAAAGAAATATAATCTCATTTAATATCACAATTTTACAAGTCGCAAAAAATTTAATAAAAACAACATTATATAAAGATTTTGTTCTCATTAAGTACTGTAAATATTTACTTTAATTGCGTAGTTTTTCACATACATATAAAATTTTAACACTATAAACATTTCCAAAACTGCATTTTTTCTACAGAATTCTTCGAATTTCAATTTCGTCTGTTTACAGACAAGCCCAAATATTACACAGAACAGATTTGAAAGTTCTGATTTCGATTCGTAGAATTTGCAAAAAAAATTTCCAGAACCGAGCAGAATATTTTGTTTCACTTCGTGAAAGAATAATAAGCAAATAAATAAGGAGACATTAAAAAAATAGGTTGCAAAGCATTTTCAAATATTTTAATTTTCTTTTACAGTAAACCAAATATTTCTGGGAACGGAGTTCTCCTTCAACTACAGCACTGAGGGGATAGGATGAAAGCTTGAACCCATTAAAGCTAACTTATTATTTTTTTTTGCATATTTCGCCATATGTTACGGACTTTTAAAGGGATTCGAAAATTTTTTGAACACATCTATAAATTTCGTTTTTCTAAACGACATTTTCTACAAAAAATAATCATCGTTTATTAGCTATAATTTTTTTATTATTTTCTTCAAAATAGTTGTTGTTACATATGGCTTTATTGGAAATATTAATCCATATACAATGTTCAACTTTAAGCCTTCAAAATAGTAAAAATAAAAAAAAAATTTGAACTGTAAAGTACTTTAATTTTTGCATTGCTTTAAAAATGGATTTCTTAACAGCAAAATAAAAAAAGTTGAGCTCCGTCGGTAAAAATCATTAGAGTAAGATTTGATTTTTCAGAAACTAATTTGACATTACTCATTAAAACGAATTTTATAATTATGGGGAANAAAAGTGAACTATTAGATCACGCATTTACTGAACTCATATCTCAATTAAGATGCATCATAAACGGAACAAAGTGAAAGCATTTCGTTTATGTACCCATTTAAAAGCACATTTAACTGACAATTTATTTTCTTTTACCCAAATAATGAATTACCTGAAAGCAATATTCAGTCCTTTAGTAATTTAATAATTGCTATTATGCTAAGTCTCTTGTTTGTCTGGCTTGACTATTCAGAATATTGCTTAAAATGACATTTTATGGAACTTTCTTTCACGATGAAAGCCGAATCGTTTAACTAATATGCGCAGTCGCAGCTATTGGGCAATCCATCAACTCATACTCCTGACGGTTACAGATAAATCGAAACAGATGAGCACAAAGCTGGTAGACAATAGCACGATTTTGCACTCAAAGCTCGAAATGTCTAATTAAAGGAAGTTTTTTGCTCTTTACTTGAGATTTCTAGTTACAGAGCCTTACAGATAACTCTTGCATCGATCTAAAGTGAAATGCTTGACTGGATTCCCATTAGCGCAACAATCGGAAACAAGCGATTCAGGCACGGGAATAGTTGTAGAAGATGGATTGAGCCAACGTTGCCGAATTCCAAATTATCCCCGCGATCAAATTAATCATTCACTTGTGCACCTCGGCCGACGATCGGCCATTCATCATGCTGCAGTTCATCTTCTATCTGTTCCGTCATCGATGAGACACTCTGGAATCGATGAAGGGGAATCGATTGATGTATGTGGATGCAATCGTACCCTCAACTACCCTTAAGAAAATCCATAAGACAATTGGTCATATTTTTCGGAGAATCATCTTCTATAACGGTCATTTTTATATGCACTGTGTATTGGAAATATGTATAGAACTCAGAATAAGGCAACAAATATAAGAAAAATATAGTTGCTTTTGCATTTCTTATTTACACATAAAATTTTTAAGACGCACATTTTCTTTTATACAATTTTACTTAAGGAAAACTCGAAGAAGATAATGAAGACGCTTACTTCTAGTTTTTATTTGGACTATCAGGCAATTACATTAAATTAATGTCTGATAAGATTGTGGCAAAAAAATGCATTAGAATAAGTCCGTATTTCAAAACCAATGAAGACCCTCAGCACGTAGAAGAGAAAAGCATTCAAACAGTTTTGTCTGGAACCAAAAAGTAAATTCGACTTTTTAAGATACTGTTCTCCCACTTTGATAAAGAGTTCTGAATGAGTGTTTTCTCGTTTAAAAAAAACCTTAACTTTTAAATAAATAATCATTAACAACTGAATGATTTAGTAAATTACAACTCACATAATAACATTTTAAAAATGAAAATAGATTAAAGCACACAGGTGACACGAAGCCTTAAACATGCTTCAAGTCTACTCTTAACTTGTACATAATATTGAATTAAAGCGTGTACATAAAAGTATAGTTAACAGTTTCGAATCATTATTGTTATAAATAATGCATAAAAAATTGTACAAAGATATGGATGAAGTGAAAGGTCGCATAATTTACAAGTGTACTCACAATCACCGAACATCCACATAATTTCTATTTTCAAGAAAACGTCTTCATACCCAAATCACGAGTCAACTTTCATTAACTGCTATTAAACTTTATGAAAGCAACTGAAGTTTTCGATGCAGATTAAAAGTCCTACATAAATAGAGATTGCGTTTGCATGGTAAAAAGTACTCTAAGAATAGGTAATCTATCTATAAAACTGGAATATGCTGCATACAAAGAATATCTCCTTACCTGGAGATAGATTCTAGAATTCAGAAGTACACTGTAATAGATCTGCAGAACTTACGATAAGAGCACGGCAAATGCTCAATGTGCATCCTGTTTCAGTAGACAATGAAAGAGCTGAATCCTGTAAACACCAAATTTCTACAAAAGTTTCTCCATGTGCAACTTCACTTTCATCTTTTAATTTTAAGGCAAAATTTAACAATAATGTCCCTGATTGTTCCTCCTTCGCGGGTAAACTTTTATCTACAGGCATTAAACTTTACGAAAGCTTATGAAGTTTTTGATGCAGATTAAAGTGACGGAATAAATATAGAGATAGATTCTAGAATTCAAAAGTACTCGTGAATAGATCTGCAGAACTTACAATAAGAGCATGGCAAATGCTCAAGTTGCATCCTGCTTCAGTAGACAATGAAAGAGCTGAATCCTGTCACCACCGAATTTCTACTTAACAAAGACCAATAAGTGTTTTTGGCTTACTTCACTTTATTAAACTTTAAAAACTGCTGTGAGAGTAAATACAGTTGGTTAATTATTTAAATCTTTTACAGTAATAATTGAAACGTTGTAATTTAAACGCTGGCTACAGAGTGAAAGTGAATGATGATTATTTTTTTGTAGTGGTTGTTTTCTAAGCCATCTGTAACCTGTTAACATAATTTTAATAATACTTCTCTCATTTATTTATTTGTACTGTTTTTTTTCATGGTAAAATGAATTAAAATAATATTATATTGCATTGAATCACAAAAGGTAAGATTTCACTAGATAATAAAAAATGTTTTTTTCATTATAATTAATGCTAAAAATCAAATATTTAAAACATAATAATAATCAAAAGTAATATCAAAATGCTGAAAAACTATAACATTTTGCTATTTAAAATAAGTTAAATTATTTTTTGAAAAATAATTAAACTACTAAATTAATTTATTAAATTATTTATCCTTATGATAATAAAGAAATTTTGAAATTCTTCCAAAATCAAAAATTAGTTCAATATTTTATCTGCTGTTAGAATGCAGTATAAATTCCTATGAACAGAGTTTAATGGGAGATTTTAATTTAGCATTTATTAGTAACTACAGCATTATTTAGTAAAATCAAATCCTCTTAAAATAGATCATAGAAAGATAAGAACAATTTCGCTTTTTTTAATACTTATTGTTGGAACTTAATATAAGTATATATCGGGAAAAAACGAATGAAAGGTACTAATATCCCTGTTTATGTCACAATGTTTAAAACATAATACATTTTGCTAATTAAAAGTTTTTAAGCATATTTTGTAAAAATATTTCTCTAATTAACGTATTTAACCTTTTGATGACAACGGAATTTTAAAATCTCGTAAAATAGAAAATTAATTAAATATCTCCTCGTTTAATCACTGCATAAAACGTCCATATATCTAAACTTCCACATAACTTCAATCTAAACTTCTACTAAGGAACATTGTTCAAAACTCATGTGAGAGACAGTTTTAATAAACACTAGAAATTTCCAACTATTTGCAAATTGGCTTAATTTTTTTTCATCCAAATATTTCAAAAGTGAACTCTAACAAAGTATTAATTGGAGATGTCAGACTGAACAATAATGGGTGGAAATGATAAGGTTTATGGGAAATCATTCCATTTATTCGAAATTAGAGAAATACTTTTCACCAAAGGAGATAAGATATAAAAAAAAAAATGTTAGAATGAATTCTTTTGTTGTGAGAAAGAATGTGACAGATACATGGTAGGCTACTCTGATAAAGTAATAACCGAATAAAATAATTTAAGCATGAAATCTTGATGAAAAATAATTTCTACCCGGGTGACGTTTTTCAGAAAGAGTTGGAGAATGTTTTATCAATTAGGGTAGTTTTTAATGAAATTATTCAGTTACAATGAAAGAAGATAAGTAAATTCTTTTTGTTGGAAACTTGAATAATTATTAACATGTCTTTAAAAATTTAATTCGTTTTTGTCTTTCGATTCCTCCCCCCCCCCAACCAGATAAAAATGAAATGCCTTTCCTAGAATCTGTTAATTGCATTTTAATTAAAGTGAGAATGGACGACCTGTCGTTCCTTCATTGAAGCAAAAAAGAAATTTTGATATTTTTTTTCTTTTTAAAAATATAAAATTGGAATATTAATGCCTTTTAAATTAAGATATTGAGAAAAAGCACTTTTTTCTAAAAGCAATTTCAGGATGTTAAAAGTTAATTAAAAACTTCAGCCTCATTTTATATAAGCCAGATTTCCAAAAAGAGGTTAAAAAATAATTTTGGAATATAAATGTTATTAATGTTGTTTCTTTTTTTTCTGAAGAAAATTATGCGAAAAATTTAGCGTGCTTTATTTTTATGCATGGTGAATTTTATAAGAGAAAGTGTACATATTTCTCAACTTAAATACTATTGAAAGTATCTCAACCATAAGATTTTATTATAAATAATTTTTTTTGTAAGCAAAATGAATTTTTACTGTTTAAACTGATTACATCAATTTCTTTTCAATTGTCTTTATTGAGATATTTATACAAAAATATTTTAATTAAGGTTTAATTTAATTAAAAAAAACTTTTTATTTTTAAGAAAGTAAGATCAAAAATTAAAATGAAAAGAAATATTGCATGATAAATAAATGTATTAATTAGAAAAAGGGCATATATTTAAATGAATATCTTGGTTCTCAAAAAAGGTTTTTGGATGTTTTATATAATTTATTTCAGAATAATTTGCATTTGTAAATAATACACAATTTGTTCTGGTTGACTTGTTTAACTAAATTTTACTTACCGTACTCAGTATCTTTGAAAAATATATTTAAATGAAACTCAACCAGCCAGTGCGAATTAGGTATTAAGCTATAGTTCAATTAAATCTTAAAATGATTTGTCACTTTAAATAAATATTTCGAAAGTGCAAAATTTTAAGATGATTTTTCTTTCAAATGTAAAAATTTTAAATCATATTATATTATACTTGCACATAATATTATGCATATAATATTAGCATATGATACGCAAGAATTGTTTGAGGAAAATGATGATCTTGGGGAGATAATAGAATTTCTTCTTGACAGATAGATGAAGCATTTCTTCTGATGTATGCTTCTCACTTTAAATTAGACAAATCACCAGTTAATCGGAGGGATAGTGTGGAAGTTATGTGGTTTTATATACAAAAGTACAAATTTACTATTTACTCATCTGATATAGGGGAGAGTCGGGTAGCCCCGCCCACTGTCAATTTCACATGTATAGAATATTTTTTCAAGTCAATGGGCCATCGGACATTAATTGTTATATTAAAAAAAGATTATTTTCCAAGTTTCAAGTATTTACGCAGCTGTTAACATGGTAAACAATATATTGAATACAGTATACAGTTGAATACAGTTTTGAAAATATGTTGAATACAGTAGTCATGAAATTAAGACAAATTGGTTGAATGTTTCAATTAAACTTCATTTTAATACTAAAAAAATATTTTTTTCTATACGTACATCATTAAAGTATGTTGTCTTAAGTTTAATTTGCACAAAGAAAGAAGTCTATATGTGAAAAATTGTTCGAGTAATTGCAAATTTACAAAAAAATTGGATTTCGGGTAGCCCCGCTCACATGAATGTCGGGTATCAGCGACCAATTTTATTCGATAAATCAGCGTCGATAAATGTACGGTTGCAAAGATTATTATTTTATTGCTTCAAATTTGAATGTTATATGCATTTTTAGCAACAAATATTGTTATTATTAAATGATAGTTATTAAATGATAGAATTCACTAAAAGTATGCAAATATGTAATAAATAAAATAATTTTGTGATAAAAATGATAAACGAGGTTTACCTATTGTCAATACATTGGTCATTTTCATTTACACCCGAAAAAACAGTCAAAAAACATAATTTTTGTAACTGGNAATAGTTTTGAAAATATGTTGAATACAGTAGTCATGAAATTAAGACAAATTGGTTGAATGTTTCAAATAAACTTCATTTTAATACTAAAAAAATAATTTTTTCTATACATACATCAATAAAGTATGTTGTCTTAAGTTTAATTTGCACAAAGAAAGAAGTCTATATGTGAAAAATTGTTCGAGTAATTGCAAATTTACAAAAAAATTGGATTTCGGGTAGCCCCGCTCACATGAATATCGGGTATCAGCGACCAATTTTATTTCGTCGATAAATGTACGGTAGCAAAGATTATTATTCTATTGCTTCAAATTTGAATGTTATATGCATTTTTAACAACAAATATTGTTATTATTAAATGATAGTTATTAAATGATAGAATTCACTAAAAGTATGTAAATATGTAATAAATAAAATAATTTTGTGATAAAAATGATAAACGAGGTTTACCTATTGTCAATACATTGGTCATTTTCATTTACACCCAAAAACAACAGTCAAAAAACATAATTTTTGCAACTGTGTGGGGCTACCCGACACATTTTGAAAAGAGCTGAAAAACATGCTTTTTTAAATTTCTATTTTTTAAAGTTAAACTATTCTTTTTTTGGTTTATTCTTTTTGCGTTATTTAATTAGGTGACAAAGCAATAGAAACATACAAAAATATTACTCAATATTATACAGAAATATAAGCAATACTCCTTAAGTGAGCGGGGCTATCCGACTCTCCCCTACACATATATAAATAAGTGATATATTGTTTCCTATGTATTATTTTTTTTTGTTGCTGAATCTAATGAAACTCAGTCAATACAACAAATAGTTCAACATTTGTTAGCGTCTTCGTGTATAAAAAGTATTCTTTTTGACCTGATATATGTACACTTTTTACTTTGCTATGTGGGGGCTATATTAACAGGTGATGTACATTTACCAAGGAATTTTTTTTTATCTTGAATCGAATGAGATGCAATTCTAGTTAATAGAATATGTAGTTTTGGAGTTAAAATAGTTCTCCTCGTAATAACAGCAACGTTTTGCATAGGTTTACAACTTTTACAGTATAGTACGTTTTGTAGAAAAAAAATTAAACACTAGTCCTTTGGTTCTGTGCTTGTTCTCATTCGATTGAGCGAGAAAGAAAGACATAGGAAATACCAAATAAATTGCCTTCATAGCAATACGATATAAGAAAAAAGATGCAATTACAAAATTGCACATAAAACGTTTATTACATTTGATCCATTAGTTTGATTATCCTGTAATTGGTTTAATTCAATTTGGAATTAAATATTACCTCCAAAACAATATTTTATAAATTGTCTGTAGATACTAATGAAAAGTGTGTGCAAAAGTACATGTCGAAAGATAAAAATTTTATTCATAAAAACTCTTGCAATTTCTGTACTATTTATTCCATTGTCTGGTGTATAGTCTCATTCAGGTCAGCAGGGAAAACAACATGGAAAGCAATGTACACTTGTTTAGGGTACATTGCTTTTCATGCAATGTCAGATGTAAAAGTGTGTAAAATCATAAAATTGTAACATTTTGTATCTAAAGCCCTTATAACGTCTAAACTATTAAACCCATTGTCTCATGATTGCTCTCATTCGATTCAACGTAAGAAAATCATCAGATGCAGTACTTCACATGGGTGTTTAAATTATATATAATTCTTATTCAAATCCCCACATTTACCCTCTGAGAAGGATGAAACGTTCAAGCGATATTAAAGGAGTTTGCAGTCATTGTTTATAATGGGATAACAAAGATTTCTGTCAAAAAAATCTTGACTATTAATGTTTTCAAAGAAACATCATTTTTTGCTATAATAACTGAATGAAATCCAGCTTTGTTTTTCATAGATGATCCTGTATCATCTGTATCTTATCTAGAAATATTAAAATATTTGAACAAAACACAATTCGATCTAACTTTTTCTTTCTGAAATAAATTACATAATTTCTAATACTTAAGGCATTTTCAAATGGGCAGAGCTGGTTTTGAATTTGTACGCCATGTTTGCCGTTAGTATGGAGTTGCCAAGTTTGAAAGCATAATTTATTTTTCCTATAACAAAATCAAAACTATTATAATATATGTTTTGATATTATTTTTTTAAAATAAGTGATATTAAATAAAATTTCTTAACGTAAAACATACAATTTCAAAATTCCCTATATTTTACGCTCATTTTAGATCAGATGAGTTAATTATACAATAAATAAGATAACAATTGAAAATTTCACTTTATTAATTTATGTCGTAACAATTCTCTTAATAAAACACTTTATAAAAACGTAATGCTATAAATTTAAGTTTTAAGTCCTAAAATAATTTTTATTTCAAAAACAATAATTTTTTTCAAAGTGAAAGTAACAATTTACTGATATGCATACTAAAACCATGAAAGTTCCGAATATTCATTCCAGATAAGAGTTTGTGGGGCTGTTTCATTGTATTCTATCTAACTCATTTACGGACAAACGTGGTCTTATCGGCACAGGGACAGCCTAGGTAGTGCAGCGTTAAAATCACTGTCCTGGAATCCCTCATTGCTGAAGTTCTTCCTTATCTGTTGGCACACAGTGATTGAACTCAATTACACTTAGTGATGATGATCCTAAAACTCAATGCGGCTATTGTTCCTAGTTCCCTCCTTTGTCATGAGGCCGAATACCTCATTGTTGTACGTAGTGACCCCCTCTTAATTTCCTAAGGACTTGGCAACGGGTTTAGACTGTCTTGCAAAGGCATTTATTCAAAAAATAAAACCAGAGAATAAACTATTCGACTAATTCTTATTGTTTAGTATTCACAAAAGACTGATTGGATCAGTGTCTTAAAATAAAAGAATTAATAATTTAGGGCAGCGGTTTCCAATTTTTTATGAGTACGGAACCCTAACTGATCAAGCATGCTTTGGTGGAACTCCAAACGTATAAATTAAATTATTCGCAGGCCTTAAAATAATGAACATCCTATGAGGTGACCCAGGTTCGAATTCCAATGGTGGATGTTTGGTACGAATATAGGATTATGGCGTTGTTCTACAGTAAAAAAAATATCATTTAAGGGAGATATATGTTAATGATGTAGTTTGCAATCTTAAGGTTGTAGTTTGCAATCTTAAGGATGTAATTCTATTTTAATGGTGCAATTTATAAAAGATATCGCGGGTTCACAGACAGATGTGTCCAAGTATAATGCGTAGTATTGTTGAGAAATTGCATTTTACATCTAAAGTTTTAAGTTACGCTCGAAATATGTATTTTTATAATTTATTTATAATAAAATTTTAATACGACTTATTTCAATATGGTGTTTTATACTATTAATACGGCTTATAAATAAGGCGTATTTACAGAAGTTGTTAAAATTTGAGTTTCATGCATTTTTTTCTTGGGTTAAACGAGTTAAACATTCTTAATCGCCTTCAAGATCGCAGACTTTTCCGATTTTAGTGGCACTAGATCTTACTGGCATGATCTCAATGCGATATTTTCATATTAGTACATATACGTACTGTCTAGTTGCACACTCTCTGAATATACCTCCTCGGAAAGAGCTTTTTAGCCAAAAGAAGTTAAGGCATGTTTTTATTTATCTACTTGAACTTTTCGATATATCTCTCTGAATATAAATTGAAAGTCTGTTCTGATGCATGTTCACTTATAACTCGAGAATGGGAGCACTGATTTAAATCTTGTTTATATATATATATATATATACTAGGAGTGATTTGCAAACAATCACCGCTTTCCTGCGTGGTTGGACATAGCATCGGAAATAAAAATAAAAATCATTGATAAAAACCATTTTTATAGATTAAAACGGGCGCTGTCATGGAAACAGCATTTTGTACAATAATATATTTTTAAAAAATAGTAGCAGATGTAACCGCTAGAAAAATTTGAAAATTTGATTACACGCATTTTAGAATTAAATCTGATTAGTATAATTTTTGTGTCTCAATCTTAATCAAAGTGATAATTATTGACGAAGATATCTTTTTGAATGTGGCTACATTTTACTTGCGTAACGGCAATAATAAAACCACTGTGGATATTAGATCAATTGGGAAAATATCACGATATATTTTTCGCAAACCATTGTGGTATTAAAATATCTACTTATCAGTCAAGGATGTAAAAGTTTGTGGGATGACAACTAGAAAAACCAGACGCCATTACACATGTAAGTGGACGATTAGAGGTTAGTTATCAACAGTGGATAGATGCCCTGCTCTTCCATGAATTATATATTCGAGTGCACGCATTTTAATATTAGATCCGATTAGTCTCATTTCTGTGTCTCAATCTAATTATTCACATTATTTAAATTAACTCAATTACTCAAATTATTCGCTCTAAAATTCACATGGTGTTTAAATTTAGTATAAAATGTCATTTAATGAATTGCATTTAACTTTACTGTTTTTCTTCATTAAGTGCGGCTTCGCCTTAAAAGGCAAATGCATTGAACTGTAAGGACTGATTAAATTACACTCTTTAATGATTTCTAAATGTATAATTAGCATCATTTCTATGATAAAAATGAACTTTTCTCGAATCAATCTTTGATAATTTTGAAAAAGTAAAAGATGTAAGTAAACACGTTTTTTTTTATCAAAGTTAAAAACTCCAGACTAACTTAGAAACGCCTTTGAAGAAATCTCAGAATTTTCGCTGAGTTATGAATGATAGCAAGAAATAAATTTCTTTCAATTTCGAACATTTTCATACCAGAGTTCCCCGTCAGTCTGTAACTATCGAGCAACTCAATCAAAAAGCGAAAAAAAAATGGAAGAAAAATTTGAGAAGTATTCCCCGCGTCCACAAAAATTGGTAAAGTTCAACGTCTATAAATCATCGGCAAGTCCCATCGCATGAACTAACTTTTAACTCACAAAAATTGCTGCCAGGTTAAAAATGTGGAAAGCTGCAAAAATACTGAAATATTCGTCTGCCTTGGGGGAAGAAAGATCTTCTGCAACTAGGAAACTACTTCTACGATTAAAGCGCCCCCAGTCACCAGGTTTTGACAGTTTCTATAATTGGTTTTCGACAAAACGCTAAGCGTTTCTCCTCGAATTTTCAACAGATGTGTATGTGCTTTACTAATAATGTGTACAATAATAAATACTTTTCGAGTTTAATATCTTATTCAGTCAATAAAGTCACTTTTGTGAACGGAAGTTTCATATCCAGAGAGAAGCTTTATGGAAAGAGGCATCAATGCTGAATTTCATTATGTGGGAATATTCATTTTAGGTAACTCAGAAACTATGTATTTGACATTTTTCAACGGTGTTTTGTTTCTTTACTCTTTCTAATTCATTTCCGTAGTTTTGAAACCTTGGAATTGAGCAATCCTTTCAATTAAGGATTTAAAAGAATAATAATTTTAAATAATATAAACAAAATCAGCTGTGGAAGTCTTGGGAAAGCTCTTTGAAAACTTTGCATGACATTTTTATATGTTAGCATTTTTTTATTGCTATACAATTAATTTAAAAAGCTGCTATGGCTTAGGTGTTATGAGCGCCGCCTAGCTGTCATTCGGGAGGACCGTAGTTCGATCCTCAGTAAAGGTTGAAGCTCAAGTTTTAGAGCGATGAGTACCAGCTAGTCTGGGTAGAAAGGTGGTTTGTGAGCTCATTAGCGAAGGAATTGCAACGGTCATGTCGCTGATCCTAAAGTAGTGGAAAATTGACCTCCTGGCCTATAATGGGTTGTAGAAGAGTGCTTTATTTTTACGATTTACTATACGAATTACGAATGCGATTAATTATACGAATACTAATATAGTTTCAAATAACTGCTAGGCAAATTTTATTATACTTATTACATTTCTTACACTTTTTAAATAATCAAACAATACATTTTGATTATCTTGACTCTTAGAAGATAAAGCACGATTTGTACAATTCATCAGAAACAACTTATAAAGTATTGAATTGAACCATGTAACCGTTAAATTTCAGAAATTGTGTAATCTAGTTTTACATGCTTAATAACCTCAATATTATGGTTTACTTACTACCGTACTATGATTGCAGCTAATCAGCAATGCACTGTTCTTCAACGGGCTTCAAAATTTCTAAAAGTGTGTTTATAATAGAACTCTGAACTTTTACTAAGGTGATCCATCTTCTAATCTCGGATTTAGTAATTGAAATCTACCGTTTCCAGTCTTCACTAATGTAACCGAGCTTTAATCTATCTAGAGCCCAGAAGTAACAGAATCGGTCTCCAGATAGAAAGAACCGGAATACGATCCTCGACTCCGCTAAGACCCACTGAGTTTATGCCATATCCGTGCCCGTAAAATATGTGGAATTGGAAGTCCTGTGATTGATCGATGAGCAGTACCATAAGTACAGGAATCTAGTTAAACTTTCCTTCCCCTTCAAATCCATGACTTAGTTGAGAAAGTGTGACCTCACGAATGAGTGGTGCTGCCATCTATCCGCTAGGTTTTAAGTCAAGACATACATTAACTCTTGTCAAACGAAAGGAGCACACTTCAGTCTTATTTTGAAAAGCGAATGGCTGGCAAGCCTGGCTTGTCCAAGTGTCATTATAAACAATATCTATCATATAATAATTTGTAATTAGATCTTGAGTAGTAACTCGTAGTCATCGGGCTGACTGTGAGAGATTTCCGCAGCTTCCTTCTCATTCAACTCAAGTAGAGCTCAGGTGGGATTTTGCAAATGTATGATTGAATTAAAAGAATGAATGGGTAGCTTTGAAAAAAAAAGCATTCATTATCAGGAAGATATGTTTTTATTAAGTTATATTCTTCCTTTTTTACACAATAAAGCTACCCAAAGCGTCATTCCTATTCCTGCTTTACGTCCTAGATAAAATTAGACACCTTCTTTACTAAAACAAAACTATACTGAGTATAATATAAGGATTTTTAAATCTTTATTCTGCATCTACACGTTCCCAAACGTGCATTCAAGCATATGCAAGACAACATTATTTCCTTAATTTACGTAATCTTACTTCCCGAAATAATTAAACTACAGAATTTTATGAAAAACATCGCATCTAATTTAGTAACTCATTGTATTTAGCAAATAAACTGTAAAACTTGTTTCGGTTCTAAAGCATATTTAATCAGTTTACTTCTTAAACATCTTTGATCAATGCGTATTTATCAAATTAAAAGTATAATAAGTGATTCTTGCACTTTTAATGAGAAACCATTTTTATTTCAGAAATATTACAGATTCTTTTCAAGAAAATTATTACTAGAAAATAAAGTCCCCCTCTTTGATCTCAGTCTTCAAAATACCCTTTCAGCAATAAATCAGTTCTCAGTATTTACTTTAATCAGCTTGAGCAATTCGATTCAGCAAATCTTATAACAATTTATTCTGACTAACATGATGTTATTAAGAAACCAAACATGGCGTTGATAGAAATTCTTTACATTTTGACTTGGCAAAAGTTTGTAATTTTTCACAATTATCAGACGTAGAGGTAAAATGTTGGCGAGTTAATCAAAGCACATTTTACTCTAGGCTTCCCCGCAATAACGCTTCGCCGAGCAATCAGGGATTTAATTTGGAAAACTGAAGGGTAAGGTAATAGAAAAAAAAATCGAAATGGAGCAAGACATGCGGGTTTCTGTGAAATCTATTTATTCCGCATTGCTGGATCAGACATGTTGGAGGTGTACATCGTGTTGCTGAAATTATTTTCTACGGAATGGTTGGTATGCAGATTCAGATACACTTTACATTTTTTTTTTATGCTTCCATTAGTAGTTTTAATTCCTGAGTTGGAGAATTCAACATGCATTCACCTTTTTTGAAAGAAAAAAAAAACATTTTGATTTTTTTTTCAACCGATGTCGAACTAGTTTAGTTCTATAGAAACAAGTAAAACTTTTTTTCTCAACATATTAAATCTCATTTCACTATGCAGGGATTTCTTACGAAAAAAGAATTTTCCAAATAAAAAAATATTTTAGTATAATTAGGCAGATTTTAATTTTTCTGACTGATAAAACTAAAAAAAAAAGAGTTTAAGCTTATGAAGAAAAAAATACCATTCACGCCGGTAATTTGATTTAGATTCTTTCCCTTTGATAATATATTTCAGTTAAATTGCAATCAAGATCATTAATTCTAAAGGGCATTTAAAATGATCTAACAACTGAAGAATTTTTTTTTATATGGAAAGGAACTTTCAAATTTTATTCTAAGAAAAGATTCTGTAGACTTTCAATATCATGTTAAATATTTCCTTCTTCAATCGCCCCTTCTAACGTAACGTTCCTTGCATCCATACTGTATATAAATATTTGCGGTTTTCACATAAATACCAATTCGTTAAATTTGTTTATACTTTTTACTGTATTTTCATTGCATAATCTGCTTGTATACTTTGTTAATTTTTGGTTTATAAATTATATTACTTTTAATGTATCGTGAGTCTGAATTTATACCTCTATAATTTACGTATTTTTTTTCCAAATGGGGCTTCGGGGCATGAATAATATTTCTGCTTCGTTATACAATTATGCACCGAAAAACTACCATATTAATGCGTTTAGGATGTCCCCTGTTGATCCGATACAAGATTCATGTTTCTTCTAAATTGCTTTGTGTTTAATTGTTAATTATTTCAATTTATTTCCCATTTTAATTTAATTATATTTCCTATTTTAATTTAGTTATATTTCTCTAATCTTTAATAAATTTATTTCACTCACTATTTTTATACTTATATTTTTATGCTTAGACAAGAAAACTTTGAGCAGCAAATGTTTATACATCAAAGTGAGCTACTCTGCAAAAGCAAAACCTCCTGATTAAATTACGGTAAAATGTACCGGCGCTGAGATTTTAATGAAACATGTTACTGAAAAATTATGATACACCGTAATTTTTTACAATAATAATAGCCGTAAAATTACTAAATCACTCTAATTAAATAAATATTACTGCAAATATTATGGGGTGCAATAATTTTCTGTAAAAATGGATTTTACTGTAAAATGAATTTAACGTATGATGCACCCATAGTGCTAGCGTGTTATACCATAATTTGATCCGGAATTTTTTACAGTCTATTAGTTTCTAAGAATGATCCATTTACTGCTTGAGATATTACGTGACTCACGCATTCGTATAATGCGTTTGGTATTGTAGTAACATTCAGTTGTTGTACTACACTTAAGTACTGGGTCGTAGACTCTTCAATTCTGTCATAATTTCTCTATTCCTTATTTTAATGCATAATAGTTATTTGCAAAATTTTATGTCTTTATATGGTTTAAAGATCATAAAACTTTAAACCCAATTTATTCGAAACTATTTTTCTCCCACTTGCTGCGTCTCTAACTGACACAATTTTCAACCCGTTTATTTCAAATTTTAATTCAATGTTTGAAATAACAATAGTTCTTGGAATTTTATTGGATTTGAGGAATACACGAAAACGTAACTCATTTTATGCCATTTCTTCAATTGTTTTTTCAAAACACTGACATTATGTGAAAGAAATTATTTAAAAAAAAATCCAGCAAACCAAATTTACATTTATATTGTTTAAATACTTTTTAATAGAATCAAATTCGGAGGATTTTTTTTTCAACTTTTGAGTCATAGATACATTGTAATATTTAAGTGCTAATTTGCTTTAATTATTTCAGCTTATCGCTATCATTGCAAAATTCATCAAAAGTCCTTCCTTTTTACAGGCTTTTACTGTATTATCCCCTTACTTTTGATACTTTAAGGATTATTTTTGACAGATTTTTGATACTTCAAATTGTTTTAAATCTTACAAAAATATTCACTTAATAAAACTATGAACAAAATAGTCCACATTCTATAACATGTATGTTAAGTTGCACATGTTAGCTAGCAGCGGAAACTTATAAGTATTTTATTTTCTGAATTTTGTCAAACTTATTTTACAAGTCTATCATAATAAAATTCTCAGCCTTCAAACAAACTGCTAAAGAATGCATCTCCCTTAAGACGAATAAATTATTTCTCAAGTCGCTTTACTTTTCAAAAATAAACAAGCCGTAATGCTTTATTTATTTTATTAATTTTCCTATTGTCTTATAGAAAAATACTATTCTGAACTCTTTTTTTTCTTTTCTTAGCGAGAAACATAAGAAAAAAAATCAAACATCACAAAACGAAATAAGTATGTCAGTTACATAACGCTATTGGATTCCCCATTGGAATTCTAAATTAAATATACGTAAATATATAATTTTAAAAATTCTGTTTTGAAAAGTTTCTATTTAAAAGTAGAATTACCTTTTCAAATTGAAATAAACTTTCTTATTCGAACATGATTAATATAATTGATTACTACCGAAAGTTATGTAAGTTTGCTAAATGTTTTGTTTGAAAGAAATTTATTTTAAAAGAAATTGTGGTTAAAAACGTTTTTCAAAAAGATCACTATTTTTTTATATATTTTTTTTTCATTTTAAGCATTAAAAATATTTGAGCATTAATGATACTTGTTTGCCACACGATGTATGTTGAAAAGCAGGATTAAATGCTTGCAACGCAAAAATGCTATCTTTATTTTCTTATTAAATTATAATACTCTGTGCTTAGCTTAGCACTGTAAATACTGTGGCGTGATGCCTAATCAAATTTGGAGCTGAAAAACTCTATAAATTGTGTAAAAGATTACTTCATTTCAAGTTAAAACCAATTTGCTCGTTTTTACACATTTCAAAAAATATAGTTAAATCTTAGCATTAATAATAGATAAATCCTGCACCAATTTGCACCACGTTGGTTAAAAAGGTCGTGTTTATTCAGTCTTCGTAATTTAGCGAATAATTGTTATATATTTGAACTATTTAGTTAAATTTTTGTGTGTAATGATATCAGGATATGCTTTAAACGTATAACAAATTCTTTAAGACCATTAGTAGAAGATAAAAGTAGAATAATTGAGCAATTTAAAGATAGTGACAATATGGCTGCAAACGACGACGTTTTGCTTGCATGAAATATACTGGTGATATATGAATTATTCTCGTCGGATTGAATCATAGCTTATGTCACTATGTCATAGCCTATTACCATTCAAGTTTTAATCCTCTTTACTGATTGATTACGAACAATGATTGCGGCTGATTATTTGTTAAATAGTTTATATTTTCTTGTCGGATAAATTTTACAAACAACTCATATAAACTGTTATGAAAGCTTGTAGGTTTTAATTTGCATAATAAAGATATTTATGTTCGCATAAGATTCACATAAATCTGTAGCTTGTATTAAATAATTTTGTAATATTTAACTTCTATTCACTTCGGTTTTTTTTTAATTCTTAACAATATTCTGTCTGTGCTGTGCATTAAGTTTTATCAACAAACCAATTTGCCATTAAAACCTTTTATTTCTTAATAATGAAACCCAGGAGTTATGACTTAACTGATCTAAGTTTTAAGTATGTGTACTCAAATATATAATTTATGCCCGTTTGGGGCAGCTATCCATAGTTAGTACCCAACATCTCATCTTCTACTTATCAGTTATAAAGACTAAGTGTTGGCGACTGTTTTTTCGAGTTGTCACCTATACAAACATTAGCACTCGTGACTAATGACTACAAATTTTAAAGTCGTGATGTATTGTCAAAAATGTATCGTTAAAACATACCACGAAAATATTTCCTAATTAAAATTGCTACATTGGTTAGTATTTTTGTTACCCAAACTAAATTTAACAATACCACAACCCAAATAAAATTTAGCAATATTCACAATAATATCGACTTCAATTGAATTGAATTCGATAATTTCAGCTTCGTATAATACTCACGGTATTCGATGCACCTATGTGTATCATCGGTAGTGGGTGACCTGCGTAAATGCAACGTCTCCTATAACTGAAAGCCTCGACACGGTTTTTTATAGGTAGTCCAATCAGACCACTGTGAAAGTAAACTAGTTTACTAAAGAGCCATTTTAAAGAATAGCTAGTAAAAATAAGAAAGCGATGGCAGATATACGTCTAAAATTTTTTTTAAATTTATGAATATAATTGGTTTGTCTTATTTACTTGTCTACCGCCAAAGATTAAATTCTCAAATATATATGCTAACTTTCTCTCGATGACTTTTATAATAGAATTTGGTTTCATACGCACCACAGGTTCACTTTCTCAATCTGTCTGATCAGACTACTCAGAAAAAACCGCGTGCAGTCTTTTTGATGTAGGAAGTGATGGTAAATCAGAAACAGGCGATATTCTACTTGTTGGTTAACTTGTCGTCATGGTACCAATAACGTATAAGTATTGATATTTTTATAAAGTTTATGATATTTTAATTTAATGGATAATAATATAAAGTTTACAATTTGTGATATATGATAATATGTGATATATGAAAATATTTATGATAATATGTGAACAATTAATCATTAGGTAATAGTTTGCAATCAAAGACCCTTCTCAGTTTTCGAATCTCAATTTTCTCATTTCCCATATTTGTTATCTCAATTTTGGCAAAGTACTTCGCATACTGTTCTAGGAATACGCTCTAAGGAGGCGCATTATACATTTAAACAAGGCAATTACTTTTATATTGTAAAAATAAACGAGAAACAAAATACTGATTTTCGAACGAAAAATTGAAAGAAAAAAAAACTTTGTTTAAGTCAATTTATACAATCTATCTAAAATATGTCCATAAAAAAAAGAAATAAGGCAACTATCTTCGTTTAAAAAAGATTAAAATCCAAACATTTGCTCAGGAATAAGTATTTATATTAAGTAAAAAAAAAATTAAGATAATTTATTAATCTACCTCAANGTTCTTAGGACCAATCAAATGTCTGTAACTATAGTTTAGGTTATTTGGATGGCAAAAGAGTTATTGTTGTGGAAATATTTTGCGGAATGATGCATACTAGTACAATTAAATAGAGTATTGCTGTTTTTTAATTTTAAAGTCCTTTCTTTTAGTTAAACTAATTTTAAACAATGTCATCAACAAGAAGAACTAATTGGACATCTACAAAAAGAAGCCGAATTGTCATATTGGGAGAAAATGGCCTCTCTTATGCTGAAATTGCAAGACAAGTTAGTGGTTCATTGACTTGTTCTGGTGTACGAAAGTTCTGTTTACGTTATGAAAAAACGAAATCAGTGGATAATGAAGCCAAATCAGGCCGAAAAAATGCACAAGTGCTACCACCGATAGAAAAATTAAACGGCTATGCCTTCAAGATAGAAAAACTTCATCAGATGCCATTAGATGTGAAATGAATGCAGCGGGTATTGCAGTAAGTTCAAGAACAATAAGAAGAGGGTCATCAAGATTTGGACTACAAGCTAGAATTCCAAGGAAAAAACCATATTTAAATCAAAGGCAGGGCGAAAAACGAGTTAAGTGGGCAAAAGAACACCTTAAATGGTCAGAAAATCGATATAAGCAAGTAATCTGGAGCGATGAGAGTAAAATATCGCTCTTTGGTAATGATGATAGAAAATACGTGAGACGTAGAGTAGGTGAAGCACTTCATCCTGATTGCATTGAAGCAACTACAAGAAACCCAACAAATGTTATGATTTGGGCATGTATGTCTGCAGACGGTGTGGGCCGAATTCAAGTGATTCTTGGCATTCAGGATGATAAGAATCACTTGGCATCCTGAATGCCAAAAAATACATCAAAACTGTCCTGAAACCAAAATTGATACCTTTAATCCGGGATCTCTTCCCCAACAACGCACCATTTATTTTTCAGCAGGATTCAGCTCCATGCCACACAGCAAAAGTATGCAAAGCATGGCTTCAAAATAAAGGTATAGATATAATACCATGGCCAAGAAACAGTCCTGATCTCAATCCAATTGAAAATTTGTGGCGACGTTTGATAATTCTTGCACGAAAAAACGTCTGTCCAATAAAAGACAACTTATTGAAGCTATAATTGATTCTTGGCACAATGTGTTTACGAAAGATGAACTCAAACAGTCGTTCACTCAATGAAAAGAAGCTGGGAAGCTGTCTTAAAAAATAAGGGTTATCCTACTAAGTATTGATTGTGTAAGTATCACTTTAAAAAAATGCAAATCTAAGATAGATCTTACTATTATTTGCATAACTTTTTTTGTAATACAGATATTGTAATACTGTATTTATTATTAAATTTTACATCAAATTACCTTCAATTTGATATATAAACTTTTGTATTTAAGTGAAAATTAATATATTCTACAAGCACACAAAGTTTAAAAACATGAAACTTTAAAAAAGTGTCCACACTTTTGGCCACCACTGTATATATATATATTGTATATGCAAAATGCAGAGAAAACAAAGGAAAAAATTATAATAAAAATAAAAATAAAAAAAATTAAAAAAAACAACAAAAAAAACCCGGTAGGAAAAATATATAATCTGTTCATCAACTCACACGATTATATTCACAAAAATTTTGCTATCATAGCTTATGTCACTACCTCATAGCCTATTACCATGCAAGTTTTAATCCTCTTTACTGATTGATTAAGAAGAATGATTGTGGTTGATTATTTGTTAAATTGTTTCAATTTTATTGTCGGATTAATTTGATAAACAACTCATGTAAACTGTTATAAAATGTTTGTTGGTTTCAATTTGCATAATATAGATATTTATGTTCTCATAAGATTCACATAAATCTGTGACTTGTATTAAATAACTTTGTAATATTTAACTTCTATTCACTTAGGGTTTTTTTTTTAATTCTTAACAATATTCTGTCCGTGCTGTCCGTTAAGTTTTATCAACAAACCAATTTGCTATTAAAACCTTTTATTTCTTAATACTGAAACCCAGGATTTTTGACTTAACTGATCTAAGTTTTAAATATGTGTACTCAAATACATAATTTATGCCCGTTTGGGGAATCTATCCATAGTTAGTACCTAGCATGTCATTTCTACTTATCAGTTATAAGGACTAAGTGTTGGCGACTGCTTTTTCGAGTTGTCACCTATATAAACATAACCACTCGTGACTAATGAGTACAAAGTTTAAAGTCGTGATGTATTGTCAAAAATATATCGAGAAAACATACCGCAAAAATATTTCCTATTAAAAATTTCCACATTGGTTAGCATTTTTGTTACCCAAATAAAATTTAGCAATATTCACAACAATATCGATTTCAATAGAATTGAATTCGATAGTTACAGCTTCGTATAATACTCACGGTATTCGATTCACCTATGTGTATTATCGGTAGCTGGTGACCTGCGTAAATGCAACGTCTCCTATAACTGAAAGCCTCCACACGGTTTCTTATAGGTAGTCCAATCAGACCACTGTGAAAGTAAACTAGTTTACTAAAGAGCCATTTTAAAGAATAGCTAGTAAAAATAAGAAAGCGATGGCAGATATACGTCTAAATTGTTTTTTCAATTTATGAATATAATTGGTTTGTCTTATTTACTTGTCTACCACCAAAGATTAAATTCTCAAATATATATGCTAACTTTCTCTCGATGACTTTTATAATAGAATTTGGTTTCATACGCACCACTGGTTCACTTTTTAAATATGTCTGCGCAGATTACTTATAAAAAACAGTGTGCTGTCTCTCTGATGTAGCAGGTGATGGTAAATCAGAAACAGGCGATATTCTACTTGTTGGTTAACTTGTCTTCATGGTACCAATAACGTATAAGTATTGATATTTTTATAAAGTTTATGATATTTTCATTTAATGTATAATAATATAAAGTTTACAATTTGTGATAATATGTGAACAATTAATCATTAGGTAATAGTTTACAATCAAAGACCCTTCTCAGTTTTCGAATCTCAATTTTCTCATTTCCCATTTTTGTCATCTCAATTTTGGCAAAGTACTTCGCATACTGTTCTAGGAATACGCTCTAAGGAGACGCATTATACATTTAAACAAGGCAATTACTTTTATATTGCAAAAATAAAAGAGAAACAAAATATTGATTTTCAAACGAAAAATTTAAATTAAAAAAAAAACTTTGTTTAAGTCAATTTATACAATCTATCTAAAATATGTCCATAAACAAAAAGAAATAAGGCAACTATCTTCGTTTAAAAAAGATTAAAATCCAAACATTTGCTCAGGAATAAGTATTTATATTAAGTAAAAAAAAAATTAAGATAATTTATTAATCTACCTCAAATGAAAGTAAAATGAAAATTAAATGCTTAATACTTAAATTCCCATTAAATGAGCTTGATGACGATAACTTTTTAAACATTTTTTTTTCGTTTCTTAAATATTTCGTATCTTAAATGATTAAAGTATCTCTAATAATGTTCATTTATATTTTAATAACCACCATATATTCTTCTTATTCCTAATAGCAGCACTTAAGAAATTAAACTAAAAAAAATAAAAAAAGGGAATGCTAATTTTCCTTTCGAATATTAGGAGAAAAGAAAAAATATATATAATTGGAAAAAAAATTTATCATTTTCTGTATATTTAAAAAAAAAATAAAGAAAAGGGAAAAAAAGAAATAAAACTTTTTCTCGATTACTTTACGAAATTACTTTTGAAAAACATCAACATCTTTTCAGGAATCAGCAAGAGATGGCCATTTTAATACTTAATTCTTATTAATAATCCCTATCTTAAAAATTACAAAAAAAACAGGTTGAATTTTTACATTTGGATTTTACCTTTCTATATAATTTTAATTCAATTAGTTTTATGGAAAAAAAGTCAAAATGGAACTATTTTGCGGAAAACGTGTGAAAATTAGCAAACAAAAATTTAAAAAAAATCCCCTTAATTAAGACTATATGGAAATAAGCAGAAATGAGTTTAATGTCACCGGTACTCGTTTAGTAGTAATTGCGTGCTTAAATTTAATCGCAGAAGATTTGCTCTAAGGGGAAAAAATACATACGATTTACTTTTTGGAGTTAGTAAGGAAAGTCCCTAAGGTGCAAGAAATTAGTTATTCGTGAGTAACAAATCTATCATAATTTTACAAATGTAAGAAAAAAAAGCAAAAAAAAAAAAGACCAATACTTAAAATATTGTAAAACAAGATATGGAGACAACGAAGGTTTAACTAACTTTCTACATTTTTCTTTTAATTTTTTCAACTTTAATTAATAACATATTACTCTTAGATAGACACGATTATAGAGACATTTAGATGCAATTATAGGAATAACCAGATACGAGATTTAGATTTGATTTAGTTTTGGAAATTAATAAGTTTTTGCGATGCAAAAATTAATGACAAGAGAAATCATTAATATGGACCATTTTACTGATGTAAACATAACAGAAGAAGAATCTTAAGATTTAGATTAAAACTTCAAAAGACACAAAGCAAGTAGAAAAAGCAAAGCGAGCTTAACCTCTTTCCACAAAAATAAGTTGTTTTTTTTAGTAATAATATATAAGCTATAACGATTTGTTAGATGCAATTATAAGAGCTAATTTTTATCTTTTTGGAATTGTGACTCCTAAAAATTAGCAGCTACTCTATAAAAATTCTGAACCAAATCATGAAAAAATATACTAACACCCAAAGTACCAGTACTTTTTGCAGTAAAATACACTAATCCATGACTGAACAAAAAACCTGGTATGCCGTAATTTTTACTGTAAAAACTAACGTAAAATCACTGAATAATTCTAATGAAATAAATATTACTGTAAAATTTACGGTACAACATTTCATAGTGAAATAAATTTTACGAATGAGGCAGCCGAAGTTCCGTTACTTTAAACTGTAATTTATGCAGTTTAGTACAGTGTAGTGAATAAGCAAATACATCAGCTTTTTGCAGATGTAAAAATTAACATAAGAAAAGCCAAAGATTTCTTATTAAATTTATTGACATTAAATAGGTAAGAAAATCATGACAAATCTACCCCACTTTCTAGTAAAATATTTTTTTTAAATAAATTTTTTAACTGACCTTATTTCATGCCATTGTTAATTTTGAGTATAAACTTCTTAATTTGAAAACTCAAGTAACTATTAAGAAATCGAAATGTGTTCAGATGGTGCCTAATTGTACGTGTTTAACAAACATTTCCCTATATAACTTTAGAGTTACTTTTAGGGGAAGTAAAATCAAAACCACAATTTTACAACACCTTAATTTATCCATCGATGATTATTGATTCAACTAAACTTGTCCCAAATTAAACAATTCCCTTGTAATAATTAAAAACGCATAACAAATCAAATAAGCACAACTCATTAAACTACGTCTGATAACTAACTGAAATTCCAACATGACATTCCGTAAGATAAATTCCACTTTCCAAACGGAGTCGGTTTAATTGGAAAAGACGAAATTATTTATTCACAAATCCTGGATGTCTTTGTCTATGTATTAGCTGATCAGGCATATGTTCGAGTCAAACATTTAACGAATTTGAACGAGTGGAAACCTGAAGTCCAAACATCCTAAAGGAAAATGTCAAGAAAACTTCTAATGTGAACCTTTCCAGCCCCCACTGCTTCATTAGGCGAAAGGGTAGAACCAGGAAAACTTCTAGTTCAAACTTCCATTGCACTTTTGCCCTAATCCGGGGTACGCCTGATGCACAGTAATGATTTCATTAATAAAGATCACTCCGAATCCAGACGGAGTAAGTCACTTCGATATTAGAAAGAAGGTGGTATAAATTTTGAAGCAACTGCTTCGGCATTTCTCTAGATTAGTTTTCAGCAGAGGTCGTCCCCTTCTGCTCTGATTTAAAATGCTAAAGCAGCTATTTACTGAAGCTAGATTCGGTCTGTGTAAGAGAAATTGCTTCTAAATTAAATTAATTATTGCGTTGCTCGTAAATTAAAGTCATTACTTCTCCGCGGGACGAAATAAAAATACATAAATTTCAATGAATATAGCAACTTGATCTGTGTGTAACGTAAAAATGCTTAGGTTAAACTCCCGTGTTTAAGATAATTTATTTGATGTGCATCCGCAACTTGATTTCAGAAAAAACTGAAAAAAAAAATAGGAATGCATGACTTGTCGCGTTCCGTTTAGGAAACAACCATGATCTGCATCAGATTAAGATAGATTAAAATGTTTGCAATTGTGTAATGAGTTTATTTATAAAGTATTCTAAAAATTGAATGAAAAAGGAAACTAATTTTAAAAATCAATTGACAAAAAATGAGAGCCAAAAAACAAGGAACGAAATGTGAAGTTTGGTGTAGAATGCCAAATTTCAAAAATATATACCTTGTGTAGCAACAGATGGCGCTACTGACCGAATAAAATAATAAATATATGTTTTCAAAACAACCAATTTTCAGCAATATGAAGAGAAAATTTATGGACAGCAGTGTAAATATTTCAGTTGGGAATGTCTGGCATACAGATGAAAGCATTGCTTTACATTTTTTTTCATTCATCTGTCCAATCAATTTTAGTGAATAAGTTTTAAGCTTAGTGGCAATAAGCAACTTGGTAAACCATTTATTTTTATCGTCCTCCGTTTTATATTTTATTTCTTTTATTAAACTGTAAGTCAATTTTGGAAAATCCGGTGTGCTGCAATATTTTATTAATGATATTAACATAATTTTTCAAAATGTTTGTTGGAAAGCGACATTTTTTATAAAAATAAGCGATATTTTTTAACACTAGAACAGCCGTCATGCAATAAATGTTGTGTAAAGATGTATTTTGACTTACATGACAATGACTATTCATCAACAGTTCTTTCTTGTTCAGAATAACAAAAATAATTATGAATTATCCGGATACACATGGTGTTTTTTCAGACGCAATAACTAATTTGTGATTCAATAATAGCTCCTCTAAGCAAGTTCGAGCAACGAATCTAATATGCCATATAATTTAATGAAAACTATTGTGTGGCACTTCTTGAACAGGGCAGACCCCATTTGTGTTCTACAAATCATTTTCCCAAATTAAAGTCGTGCAAAATCAAAAACCGGCATGGAACTTTAAAAATTAAAATTTTCCTTACGGGGGTCAAAATGATTCCATTTTAGCTATTTAGGGTAGTTCTATGATCTTTTATTTTAGTTGTGGGGTTGTTTGGTATCTTTGTTAGAGTCCCCACTTAAACTCTAAAAAGAAATATAACTCTAGGAAAGCGTTCCACATAAAAATGTTTCCGAGAACGGGTTATAGGTTTCTTCATAAATAACACTAAGTTTAAATAAATAACTATCTTTATTAACATTTAGGAAACTTGTAAATTTAACTAAAACATTTTAACATATATAAAACTTAACCACTTTAACATGGAAGCAGCATAGAAATAAACTGCGAAAAGGTAACCGGCGAGAACATGCCGGATTGCTAGCTAGAACCGACGGGGAGAGAGAGAGAGAGCAATCTGTGAGGATGCGGCCAAGTTATATCCAAAACATACTGTGCGCATTTTGCTGATTTCGCCCTTCACGCATATCTCCATTCAGGTATGAGGTTTACGTCAATTATCGGCTGCAAGCGACGTAGTCCAACGTCAGAGATTCGTAGTTCGGACTTTGCATTTCAGACCGCAACGCCACATAGTAATAGCAAAAAAGCGCAAAATTTTGATATAGTATATTTAGAAACAGTTTAGGAAATATCAGAGAAATTTCGTTCAAAATTACGCCAACGCCGCTCTAGTTCAAAACATATTTCATTCTATCCTAAAAAAATTTTCTTACTTTACAGGTTGTAAGCATAATTTTAGATCGAAGATGTTTGGTTGTTTTAAACAAATGTAAACACTAAGCTTATTCCTTATTACTCTAAATAAAATACCTTTAATGAATCACGAATCCAAAAAAGCAATATCGGATAATGGCAGTAAATATATTTAATTTTATTTCAACCTCACGTGTTATACTTTTGCACTTGCGTCATTTTTCTAAGCTTCTAAAAAAAGAAATTCTTCTGTGTTTATATTGGTGAGCACCTTTTCCACATCAGTGTGTTGTTATCAAATCAAACAAAACTTTAATTGACAAAATACACCATTAGTATCTCCTTGCTAATTTATTCTTTCAATATCAATTTCTACTAATGAAATATTAAAACGCATTTAGTTCTACAGATTATTAAATTGTATGTTTTGATTTGGACAAGAAAATTTAGGGTAAACATTTTACATTAAGAACAATAAGATAACTAATATGTAATTGAAAACTAACACTATCTAGCACTAGCACTTGCTTTTCTTGTAGCACAGAAAAGAAAATTGAGAAGAAATTATTATTTTCTTTTACATTCAGAACGATAAATTTTTCTATACAACGTTATCTATTTTGAATAATTTTCCAACAAATAGTAATTGTTTTAATAAGAAAAATGATCTATAACCTTGGTTGATACAAAGAAACTAAGTTTTTTTTCTAAACTACTATATAATGACAAATTTTAATTGAGATACTAACTTATTTAAAAAAAAAATTTAAGCAATTGCGCATTAATTTTTCAGTATATTTTAGACACATTTGTCTAATTTTAAAGCTTAAAGATTTATTTTTAAAATTTTAAGCTTACAACTTATTTCTTAGTAATAGAAAGCTTAAAAATACTAATACTGATATAACATATATACTGATTTATTGGACAATTTTTTTAAATTATATAATTTATAAAATAGCTTTATAAATTAAGTTAAAATAAACTTTAGGAAACATTTTAACATCAAGAGAATTACTTTTCTAGGGAATTACTTTACTTTTATCTAATTTACTCTATTTCTTTAAGCAATCATGTTTGAAAATGGAATATACATAAATAAATTTATCCCCTTTCTTAACACTGGCTTGTAATATTTAAAGAGAAAAATTATTTTATAACTTTTCTCCTTTAATCATTTATGTATTTACTAGACTTTCTCATTTCCTAGAGTTATATACCTGTAAATATATTTCAGTCACTTAGATCTATGTATGTATTTTACACTTAATTAAAATAAATCCTGGCATTTTATTTGAGTCTTAAATTTTATGAAATATAATTTTAGCGTAAAAAGGTTACATTTTGGGAAGAGAGAATAGCCAAGTAGTCTCGTAAATTTTAAAAACACAAAGTAACATTTTATTAGGCAAAAATTGGAAACATCTGTTATTTGTATATTATAATATTATATTTGTATTTATAAATTGTATTATTATTTAAAATTGTGAAGTCCTGTGTAAAATTTTCTCCAATAGATTAATTATTAAATTTTTCACCATGGCTATGTAGTCCAATGTAGTTGTCAAATCATCTATTTAATTAATCTTTCCCATTTACAGCTTATGCTTCTTTGATTTAAACAATATACTTTTAAAATATCATTCAAGATGAAGTAAAATGGTTGTTACTTTTGGTTTAACATTTACCGGTGTCAAATAGCTATGAACGCTTGATTTTATGCCTATTAAAAATTTATATTTAAAGCTATTTACACGTTAATTTTGGCTACAATGGGCTATTAAGGTACTGTAGACACAAAACTTTTAATTATATGGGGAAATATGTTCCATTTTGCTGTTAGAGAATTTTATACAATTGGTGCAACTAATTTACAAAACTGCATTTTTGAACGATCCTGACAAAGCTTTTAGAAATGATACTATGTTTATCCATGTCAAAAATTCATTAACTTTAATACAAAAAAAATTTTCAATGAAAAATATACAAAATAGAAAATGAATCTTTTAATACGCGTAAACAAGTTCGTCATGTGAAAACTGTTTGGTTAAGAGACTTTTAGTTTATTTTAAAATGATATAAATTTACTGTTTTGTGTTTTCCCTTAGATTCTAAAGCAAATCTTTGTTCCATGATAATTAGTCTCTGCACTCAATCGATAACAAAACACGAGACAAAATATTGGATGTTCTTCCACAACTAATCAGTAAAATTGTGTATTTATCATTTATCAATATTTGCATATATTTTATGGAGGCTTGAAACCAAACTTTGTTTGTGTGAATTCGAAGATTTTATAATATTTTGTTTCTACCATTTTTCTTGACTTTTTTTTTCGAAATTTATAATGGAGATTCTTAATTTTAAATGAGAGAAAGTAAAGATAATATTATGTAGAACAATAGCAACCATAGCTTGATTTTAATTTAATGAAAATACAATTCTTAAGGAAAGGGATGATTCAAAATTTAGTTTCCAAAAAGATGCATTTATGATTTGCATTTTTAATATTTTTGAACTATTTATTTATCTTAATAAGTTACTTTTCGTAGAGTATTTAATAGTTTAAGACAAACTACTTAGCATATTTATATATTTTTCTCTTATAAATTTCACTGATAAGAAGCCTTAAAAAAAAGTTGCGGATATCTTAGAATAAAATAAATTTTTTAAGTCAATTAAAATGTGCTGATTCAAAATATCCAAACCATTTATCTAAGTTACGGACCGTTGTTTAGATACTTTTCTTCAACCATTTATATTTCACTAGATCCATTTACCATTACATTGAGTACTGATGAACATGTCACAGGCTGAGAAAACAGCCAGATTAAGTTTTATTACAGATACACCGAAGAGCCATTACATTATGACCACCCTCTATCTGTAACAATGGGCTCGCCCAGGTTTTCATGGTTTCTCGCTCAGGAACAATGTTTTCATGGGGCACATTAGGACCCATAATCCTCATAGAACAATCCCTGACGTCTGTAAGCTACTTGAACATAGTTACAGACCAGGCTCACCCATTCATGGCAACAGTTTTCCCTGCGGGGGATGGTGTTTGCCAACAGGATAATGCACCATGTCATAAGTGTCGAATCGTCATGGATTGGTTCGAGGAGCATTCCAGTGACTTTCAAGTCATGTCTTAGCCCTCAAATTCACCTGACCTTAAATCAATAGAGCATTTGTGGTCCTACTTGGGAAACCAAATTCATGCTGCCACGTTACCTCCTCGTAATGTGAGGGAACTGCAGGACCAATTGGTGAGCGCTTGGTACCAGATGCATCAGACTACCTATCAGCACCTTGTGGAATCAATGCCACGGCTGGTTCTAGCAGTTTTGAGGGCTAAAGGTTGTCCTACATGTTATTAGAAGAGTGGTCATAATGTAATGGCTCCTCGGTGTATACTGTATATAGAAATGTCTAAATCAAAATACATCAAACATAAAATCTATACACATTGAAAATACATTCATAATGAATTTACGTCCAATTCAATTTCGGCAGTTAGGCAAATCATACCCGAATTTAAAATAACTAAATATTTATTCTAATAAAATTAGATATTTTTTAACAAAGCAAAAAAAAACTTAAGTGCAATGACTATTGTCTTCTAAATTGGGTTTAAAACTACAAGGCTACGGCGTTGAACATTAGCAGTCGTAAGCTCAAAATTGGGTCGGCTGTTCAACGACGGTTATAAAATATAAAATGTATAAGGATTAATTCATGGAATAAACTTCTTGCATTTCATAAAAAATAACAAAGTTTTTAGGACTATTAAGAAATTCTATGATTTTTCTGACTTCCTATAACTATACACATGAATTTTTCTTATAAATAAGGCTTTATCAACAAGTGTTTCCATTTAGTAAAAAAATATTTATTGAAATGAAACATTTTATAATTTTGGTCAATATTTTTGACTGATCACAAAACTAGCCTCCTAAGAAACTGTTATTAATTGATGCATTGTATGTATAATATTATTAAGTATATATTATGTAAATTGCGATAAAAAAAACGGACCCCTCTGAAAAGCTTTTGATTAATGATTGGATATTCACGTACTGGGACTCTTTCCTAATAAATCAATCGGATGACTATAAATATACTAATTAATTGGTGTGAACGATATTCTAAGTTACGAAATCAGAAACACAAACGTACTATCTATGAAAAAGCTTTTGAAAAGTATCTATTTACATTCGAATAAATATGCATTCGATTGAATTAATGTTTAATAGCTTGAATCTGATCAGTCATTAAGTTTATGTTTTTTCTAAAGTAGTGCTTTGTTATCCGATGTTTTTTCCGATGCTCTTTTTCCTTGAATTTTCATCTAGAACTTTTTCCCCTCATCGCTTTTTCTGTGGTTCTAGTATACAGTGTCACTCATTGTAAAGAAATTCACAATCTCTTAGTGTTTTTGGCGAAAAATGTGTAGTTATTGTAGGGAATGTAAAAAAATTCTTTGAAAATTAATAAAATTTAAACAATATTTCAGTAAAATTAACAAAATTTAAACAGTATCCCTTTACAACTAATGAATTTAAACGTGATATTAAAAACATTTAAACATTATTCCAATGTAATTACTAAAACTTAAACAATATTCTATGAAAGTAAAACGGTTTTCCATAACAAATTCATTTCAATATTTCAGAAAACTGACATGATAGAGAAAAACTGTTTTCAGATTTGAAATCAAAATAACATACTACGTTAAAAAAGGTAAACACCATGCCAGATATCTATAGTTGTAAACCAATGTTATTAATTTCTGGATACTTAAACAATCTAAAATCAAAACTGACTTTCCCGGTAATAATAATGCACAAAAATGAATGTACTTTATTTAAATTGCTTCACACAATTATTTTTCTTCGATTCTTCTAACATGAATGACATTATAAAATTCCACTTTCAAAAGTAAAGCCATTTCTTTCTAAACATTTCACGCTATTTCAGTACCTGAACAACGAAACTTCGCAGGGGATATTTTATTCTATTCAAAACTTTCTTGAATAAAATGACTTGAGTCAGTTGTCCTCATAAGTAAGAACTCCATCTGCAGAATTCAATTCGAAAAGTACTGTGTGCCGTCTAAAAGGAAATTAACGTAAAAGGGCCGAGTCCATAATGAATATTCAGAAGTTGAGATCCGGAATTAAAAGGATTGATGACTGTGATCTGTTTTCAGCCCTTCGGTACGTCATGACTTGCATAAGGCCATTTTCCTCCAAACGGAATAGACAATTTGAGTAGAAATGATTACATTGAAAGACAAAAGAGACATCGAGTCTCTGAAACTCCAGACTGTAAGAGATTTTAGTATTACCTAGAACTAAGCCGAAAGGGATAAATAATTTTGTTCCTCTTTTACTTTTATAATGATTGGAAGAAGAGAAATGAAAATAAAAACAATCATAAAAATCTTTATACTACGGTAGGCTTATTCAAAACTTAGTTATATGTACAGGGGAATTAATTATAAAATTTTTGAAGAGAATAATTAATAATATTGTCAAAATGAGAAACACTTTATTAATATCGTATTTTTTAGAAACTGCACTGTAAAAATTTCCGGATGAAATTACAGTGAAAAATACAGGCACTCAAGGTGCCGGTACTTTTTACTGTAACATCCATTTTTGCCGTAAAATGTTACAGAACAAAAAATCTGACAAACTGCAAATTTTACAGTAATAATTCAGTAAAATCACAGAATCTCTATTTAAATTAAATTTACTGTAAATATTACGGTATAATAGATTTTACGGTATAGATAGACACCAAGTGACTGAGCGGTAGTGCTTTGCGCTGTCGTGCCACAAGTCTTTGGTTAGATCCTTGGGCTGGGCAAAGTTGACTCAGCCATTCATCCTTTCAGTGGGTCGATAGAATGAATACTAAGCACGCTTGGAATTAAACATTGGAGGTTCCGCGTTGGGCTGACCATCCAACCGGAACATCTGCTCCTGCACCTCAGAGCCCAATGGTCAAGAAAACTGAAATGGGCACAGTAGGCCTTAGGGCTATGGGCTGTCACGTCACTGAGTTTAGTTTAGATTTTACCGTAAAATGGATTTTACAGTAAAATGGATTTTACAGTAAAATGGATTTTACAGTAAAATGGAATTTACAGTAAAATGGAATTTACAGTAAAATGGAATTTACAGTAAAATGGATATTACGTATGGTGCACCCAAAGTGCCAGTACTTTATACCGTAATTTAATCTGGAATTTTTTACATTGCAGCAGATTATTTTAAATGAATTACATTGATCGGTAACGTCCAAGATTTTGCTACGTGCAATTCCCGTTTTAAAGCATTAAAATATTTTTGATACGAAATCACTTTCTTGATTTCTGAAAATTTTAAAAATACTGCTACAAATTTCTCGCGAAAAGATATGTGATTTAATCTAGGCACATTTATCCCGTATTTGGTTTTCAACCTAAATATCTGTAGAAGTTAAGTTGAGAAACAGTGTTTAATATCTAAATAAGATATTAAAATTTTTTCAGTTCATGCAAATAAGACGGGAATACATCGTATTTCCATAAAAATACTGAAAAAATACTTACATTATTTATTCTGCAACTAAAAAAATTAAATTCTTAGCGAATACATTTAATTAAAACATTTAAATACTTATTCTTCCAATGAAAATGCATGGTAAAATTCTAGAACGTGCAAAGTACACTTCGGTTCTTAATTTTTTGAAAAATATGTCACGCGGATGTTTGTAAAATCCTTCACAAGTCACAACTTGCATTTTTTCGACGCACTTGCATTTTAATAATAAAAAATTACCTTTTTAAGCATAAAAAAGTAAATAAGCTCACTCAAAAAAATTAATACCCCAAGATACATCATGAAACGCGTAATTTATTATAATTACGCGTAATATATTCAATGTTCTACCTAAGGATATGTTGATAGCCTGGTATTAAATTGCGTCGATAGTAATCTCGACGTTTTACACTCTGTTCCAAGGTACTACACAGACTTTCCATGTAGTAATAAAATCCGACGAATTTGCAGGTCATTAGTGGCGTACTGATAGAAAAAAAGAATGTCAAAAGCATATTCATCATAAAAATGTTCACATAAAGGCAAGACCTAATAAGCATAATGATAGAAAATAAGCATGCTACGTCATATCAGTGCTTGAAACACTCTGAAAATTGTAAGAATGACTACGTTATATCGCTTTAATACCAAATCAAACATTCTTAACACCTCAAAGGATGTAGTTAAATCTTAGCATCAATAATTGATAAAGCTTAAACCGATCTGCTGATCTTTGGCGAAGAAGGTTGTATTGTTTGAAGCACTATAAATTGGACGAATAATTAGTGTATATTTAAACTATTTCACTAAATTCTAGTGGGATATGATGTTAGGACATGTTTTAAACATGTAACAAATACTTTCGGGCCAATATTAGATGTTTAAATACGAATAATTGCGCAATTTCAAAATAGCGACAATGGCGGTTTCCTTCATAAAGTGTCTGTGGAGAAGTGTACAATCAAGTAAGTTTAAATCCCCTTTACTGATTGATAAAAAAAATTACTGTTTAAGGACAATTATTTTCCAAGTAATTTCAATCCCTTTTTAGGATTGATTTAAAGATCATTGTGTTAAAAATGCCCAGTAATATGCAATAAAGTTAGATGTAACAGCAATATTTTTGTTAAAAATGTCCAATAATATGCAGTTGACGTGGTTGTAACAGCAATCTTTATTTAAATTGCCGAATGGAATGCATTAGATCTAGCAGCAACTTTCAACTTGCACTCGTCGTATAATGTACATTAGCAAGAGATGTAAGAGTAATCTTTGTGTTAAAAATGATTCACAATGTGAAATTAAGCTAGATGTAACTGCAAAAGTTTTGTTAAAAATATCCAGTAATGTGAATTAGAAGTGAGTGTAACAGCAACGCTTAAGTTACAGATGTTGAATAATGTGCATTAGTAAGAGATTTAAGAGTAATCTTTGTGTTAAAAATGATCCACAATGTTAAATTAAGATAGATGCAACAGCAAAATTTTTGTTAAAAATATCCAGTAATGTGAGTTAGGAGTGAATTTAAAAGCAACGCTTAAGTTTCAGATGTTGAATAATGTGCATTAGTAAGAGACGTAACAACAATCTTTATGTTAAAAATACCCAGCAATGTGCAATAATGTATGTAATTTTGTAAAGTTAGATGCAACAGCAATATTTTTGTTAAATATGTCCAGTAATGTGCAATCAACGTGGGCGTAACAGCAATCTTTATTTTAAAATGCCGAGTAAAAGGCGTTAGATGTAACAGCAACTTTTAAATTACAATATTGTCTAATAATGTGCATTATTTAAAGATGTAACAATAGTCCTTACAATAAAAATGATCCACAATGTGAAATAAAATTATATGCAACTGCAACATTTTTGTTAAAAATATACAGTAACTTGCGTTAAAAATGGATATAACAGCAATCTATTTAATTAAAATGCCTAGGAAGGTGTATTAGATGTGACAAAAACATTTAAGTTACAAATATCGAAAAATGTGCATTAGTAAAAGATATAACAGTATTCTTTATGTTAAAAATACTCAGCAATTTGCAATAAAGCTAGATGCAACTACAATATTTTTGTTTAAAAAATATCTAGAAATGTCAACTCGAAGTAGATGTAACAGCGATCTTTATGTTTCAAATGCCGAGTAGAATGCATTAGATGTAACAGCAACGTTTAAGTTACAAATGTCGAATAATGAGCGTAAGAGACGTAGCAGCAATCTTTATGTTATAAAATAGCCCAGCAATGTGCACCAAGGGGGAATAAAGGCGTTACTTAAATCTGATGCCACTTATCTAATTCACTTGAGTGGCCCAATATGGTCATCAAATTTCCAATTTAAAAAAAAAATACAAAATCCAATCCAAGTGATGCATTGGGAATAATTTCAATTTAAACTTCAAAGTCCAACAACTGGATTTAAAAGGATGTTTTTTAATCAGTTACCGCTGCCAGACTACGTTTGAAAAATTCCATTCATATTAACGAAGACTTTTTGGAAACACGAATTTGAGATCTGCATACTTACCACCAGAGAGTTTTTGCCTTCTTTTAATCTGATCAGGTAGAGGGATGGGAGCTTGCTTTTAAATTGGACCGGTAATCCGGTTAGTTTATCTTTCCGGAAGATTCCTCCCGCCAACCCGGAGAAGAGGGATTCGCATTTCAATTGATGCCTAGGGGGCCATGCAGAAAATTATGGCATGTTTAGGGGAAAGTGCTCCAAATAAAAATATTTTCTTTAATGCTTTGTTTGTCACATCATAATGTTTATTCGTATTGGAATTTGATTTCTTTTTGACAGTGTTTATAATATTCAGATCAGACTCAAAATTTCAATCCATTTTTTAAATTCTACTTTCTAATATGGAAGGTAGTATCTTCGTATATAGCATAGTTTAAAGATGATGCAGATATTGGTAAATAGAGTTGAACCACCATTGAAGTATTTATGGATTCTCTAATTCTTCGACTGTGTTTTTATTTCAATCTAGGTTATGTAGCCATATGAATGTTTTATATTTGCTTAACTGTGATGTAACTGTTTGACTGTGTTATGGTTGTTTAAATGAGATGTCTTTGTTAATAATATTTTCTTTTATGCTTTGTTTGTCACATCTTAATGTTTATTTGTATTGAAATTTTATTTTTTTTTCTGACATTGTTTTCAGATCTGACTCAAAATTTCTATCCATTTTTGAAATTCTACTTTCTAAGATTGAAGGCAGTATCTTCGCATATAGCATAGTTTAAAGATGATGCAGATATTGGTAAATAGAGTTGAACCACCATTGAATTCTCTAATTCTTCGACTGTGTTTTTATTTCAATGTAGGTTATGTAGCTATATGAATGTGTTATATTTACTTTACTGTGATGCAACTGTTTGACTGTGTTATAGTTTTTTTTATTTTATTTCCAATGAGCTGCACAATCGGTCTTGCCGATGAGCAGACCTAGTGTGTTCTCCAGAGGTGGTATCCACTCTTTCAGGACCACCACAATGGGTGAGATACCTTTGGTCATGTTAATTTGGACGTCCAGTTTCTGCCACACTAGATGGCAGCACCGAGACTCTACTTGGATGCTAAAGTGCACTAGGAATTTAATTTTGACGGAAATACCAAGAGCCAATAAGGCACTCCAGTGATTCTTTACATGCCGCATAATCATACGACATGGGCGCTGAGGATTTTTTGCATCCCGAAAATCCGGTGTTATACTTACGGTCATCCGGTGTTATAGTTGTTTAAATGGATGTCTTTGTTAGACAGTGTTACATTTGTTTAAATATGATGTAGTTGTTTGACTGTGTTGTAATTGTTAGGCTATGTGGTAGTAATGCATAATAATTACTTTGGAACTCAATTAAGAAGAAAGCAAATGATTATAAATAATCAGTTTCAAACAGAATTGAGTAGAGTATTGGGGCACACCTAGTAAGCTTATAAGAGCCAGAAACAATATTTTTTTTAGAATTAAGCTGTGAAAAGTAAAATTATTTATCACCGAAGAAATATAGTTAAATGTAAACTAATTCCTTAATTTTAGTCTCTGCTTACTTTGCACAAGCAATTCTCATATAATATTTAATTTAATTTGAATCAATTTACCAAAATCAATTCGTCTAATGCTGAGTTTTAAAAATGACCGTGATTTAAGCAAGCAACTTTAAAGGCAAAATGTGAAATTGAAACTCATTTGAATAAAACTTAATTCCTTTGCCACGTTCAACATGTTTAAGAAAAATTTTACAAAAATACTTTCTATTCATGTAAGCAAATCTAAAAGCAAAACTTCAAAGAAATGATAAAATTTCCTGTGAAGAAAAAATACATGATATCCTTTTAACTTTTTAATATTTTTAATAGACTAAACGAGTTTTGTAATATTAAACCAGTTAAATCAAGCTTTTTGGATAATAAAATATGCATGGCTTATATTTCCATGAAAATGTGAAATTTAATTGAAATAATTTATTTTGATTACGAAAACACCAAATATAGCAACGAAACATGTTTTATCGTTTCAAATTATATTTATGCAAATCATTTACAAGTTTTTAAAATAGATTATGTGTTTTACTTGTACTTCTTGTACGAACAGAATGATAATTATTAAGTTATGCATTTTTACTTAATTTTATTAATTTCTTATCTATGGCTTAAGTAGATGATCTATCTGATTCCTATATATTGTATAGTAAAAGTATTCCTTAAAAAATTACCATATTTACTTAAATCTATGAAATATAAAGTACTCAAATAAAAACTCTTGCAGCATAAAGAGTTTTCTTACGTATTTTTCAAAACACTTAAACTCGTGGTAAGGTAAACTTTTAAGCATTACCAAGAATAAAGCATCGTGTTTCCAACATTTTCTAATGGTTTTTCAAAGTAAAACATTTTAATGTTAAGTTTAACAATTTTTTAAAAGAAAAGAAAAAACAATTACTGTTGAAAATACTTGTTTAGAATAAAATATAAAAGTTTTACTAGATAAGGGAAGAGTAAGCATAAAAAGCATAAACAATAAAACATCTAAATAGTAAGAAGTAGATTGTGATAAAATTTTAAATCGTCTCTCAAGAACGTAAACTCAATCACAATGTAACTGTGGTTTAAGAAATTGTAATTGATAGCTTAACATCGATTCACGTTTTAACTACCCTTGTATTTCTGAACCTAATACAAAAGACAGGAGTGATCCTGGATCATGCATTAGAACAAACTAGTCTTCGTAGGGGATTTTTATCATGGAAATAACCCGCTTTTGCCTTACATAAAGAAGAAAACCTCAAAAGTCTTAAACGGTTAGCCAGGTGGAAAGGGTGCTAACATATGATCTGTCTACTACTGAGGATATTTTACGTCAGCTCTCTGATCAGTGCAAACTTGGTGCAGAATTCATATCGACCAGCCATCACTAGGATTCGAACTAAAAAACGATGGAGCTCGACCTAATGCTTGATTAAGCAAATCTTTTGTCTTCTAAATTGGATTCAAAACTGCAAGGCTACGAAAATGTACAATGATAGTCGATACTGATGAAATCATTAAGCATTCACCGGTAATAAATCACTAGGTATTAGAGTGCTTGGTTCAGAAAAAGATGAAGAGTAAAATGATAGCTTAAATTATTCTTCACATTGGAGCTAGTTTAAAATGAAATTAAAAATGCGCGAATCGTTTTTATTAAATCAAACTAGTTTTCGGATAAAATATAGTACTATTATTGCTAGTAAAAAATTGCATAAATAAATTATCACGTTTAGATTTATTTAGTATTTTTTTAAAAATTCCTAATATAAATCAAATTTGTGTAGATAAATTTCTAATACTTTTCATTTAACTCTTTAAAATATATGAAAAAATCGTTTAAACACCGAAAACTATTACAAAAACTAATGTTATTTGTAGGATAACTCAGTTTGTTTGTTCGGTAAAAAAATATCGAAATTTTAATCTTATCGATTCTTTAGCTCTTCTTAGAAAGGAAAAACTCCAACTCCCTATTGTAGATTTTTTTTTCAAAAAAAAAGTAGTTCCAAGTAGATCTCATCATTTTAACAAGGGAACTCGGCCACAATGGAAACCCCCAAACCTTGTACTGCTCAACCTCTTTCCCCTAGACACTTCGATCTCTTCTCAATATGAATCTTTTCCCAAAACCTCTCCAATATCTTCCGGTTCGTCTGCTGACAAGGTTGGCACAGCTATGTGAAATGACAACCGATGGATGGCATGGCTTAGGAATAATCACATTTGCGCTATGTGCCGCTTTCGAATCATCCGGTGAAATAGTCCATGACAGAGTTGACTGTGGAGAAAGAGACATATCCAATTCCTTGACGATCCAGGGGTCTAAGAGGCTTTCCGGGTGTTATTATATAAGCAACCCCCCACGCAAGGGTATGGCGCCCGGCTCTTCTCTCGCTCTCTAAATGTGCGAAATCAATTTAGAGAGTTGCTATTTGTGCTAAGGAATTTCAGCAAACCCATTACAAAGTCTCATCTTGACAATTGCGGAAGCTGTCTTGTATAGATTAAGCTGCCGGAGGTAGAGAGCAGTTTGATTTATTGCAACACAGATTTACTTTAAGCAATGAATTAATCTGCAGTGATTGCTTTAAAGGAAAATAAAACTTAATGTTGGAGATACGTTTTAATTGGTTTCATCCATTACTAAATAGATTTGTTTTCAGTAATCCATGTGATGTGTGATTATCGTTTCTCTGAAAATTTGTAAAGTCGAGTATGGAAGGACTTGGGTTGCTGCCGTACAAAAAGTTCTACGATGAACAGAACAATATAGTAGAGTCGAACAATGAATGCGGTTTAGTTCAGTTTATAATTGATTAAATTAACATGTTTTTTATTTATTAACAATGCTTGGTAATGTTTTGGAAATAACGAAATAACGAGCAAAATTTTAAGTAATATTAGATGTTGATTATTCAAACACAGTTTTACTTTGAAAAAGGAATAGAGTTTCAACTGTAGTTTTAAAAGTAAAATAAAAGTAGTTCATAAGTGACTTCAATTCCTTTTTATTCTGTTTATGAAATGAATTTATATTTTGAAAAAGTACAGTAGAAGTATTATCATTTACCTGAGAATGTGTAAATTTTCAGGGAAATGATAATGTTTCAAATGCTGTTATCTGCATTTTATTTTATTTAATCATTGCTTAAATTAACTTGTTTTTAATATATTAACAATGCTTAACAATATTTTGAAAATGACAAAATTCAAGTAAAATGATGACAGATATTAGATGTTGGTTATTCAAGTATATCTTTACTTTGATAATAGGAATAAACTTTCTACCGTTATTTTAAAGATAAAATAAAAGCAATACATAAATGACTTCATTTTCCTTTCATTCTCTCTATGAAATGAGTTTGTATTTTAAAAAATAAAAATAAATAACTTTTGGTTTCTAATGCTCGCCAAATGGAGTCATGGAATAAAAATTAGCAGTCAAAAAAAAAAAATATTGGGGAAACGAAAATTTATTTTTAATAAAATGAATGCGAAAGTTGTTAAAAACAAAGAAAGATATATTATAACGATGATTTTCTTAATTTTACTGCAGCTTATAATTTATGAATTCGAAAACTATATTGTTAATTGGAGACTCTGAATATTTTTACCATAACAGTCATTTTCTATACATATTTTTTAATTTTGTTATTTCATCATTCATTTGAAATATCTGTACCAAGAATGTTCAATTTATTCTAAAAATGTTTCTTTCAAAGCAAATTACCTCACTCTTATCCCTAAACGCAAAAACTTCAGTAATGTAAATTATTTTCCTTTAAGTCAATGCCTGTCGTTACAATTATCACATATTTAATAGCAATTTAATTCTATTTACTTCTCACATTCTATTTATTCACAAAATTCTTTTCCCGATAAAATGTCTATTTAACCGATATTCACTTGTAGTAGAAATCAAATTCTATAAAAAGTTTTGCCTATTAAACTTGAAACAGTGTTAAAAATTTATCGGAAAAATTGGTTGAATAACAATTTATTTGTTATTTAACCAAACTGTTAATTATAAGAAAAACCATTCGCAACTGCTTTCGTCTAATATAGTTAAGTAGTCTGTACTTTATCGCACCAATTAAGCCCCCCTAATGAAGGCACTTAGATCCTCCCAGCTGGGTACATCCAATAGCCGAGAGAGTTAATCTGTCAATCCTAGGACCGACAGAACAAGGTTTGATTTCCAGCGTTGACGTGTTGTCCCCATATCCTTCAACTATATTTTTCTGTTCGGAAATAAAATAAAAATTAGAAAAACTTGTTAAATTTAACAAACATTTATGTTTTTAATTGAAAAGGGTCTCCTGGAAATACATTGAACTTTAAAAATACTTAACTGAGGAAAAATTATGGTTAAAAAATGACCAGAATAATGCAAATTTTACCGAATCGTAATAACTCTTTGGTACAATTAACAATAAAGTATGATTTTTTTGCTGTTTGGTAGAAAATAGGGTAAAATTGGATAATTTGAAACAAAAGTCGGTAATTTTAACAGTATATTTTGAGATGAAGCAAAAATGTTCATTTTGATAACCTCTATTTTATTTATCAAACACTTGTTAACTTTGTTTCTCATCAGTATTTGTTTTTGGCCCCATGTAAGGTAAAAATAACATTTACCCACATTCAAAATGACAAAAAATAAGAAATATACAAATTTTGTAAGTATACAAATGCTAGAAAAAAGCTGAACTAAATCAGTAGTTTATCTATCACTAAATAAATTTACTACATCAAGATTGTTCCAACGTTCTAAAATGGAAGCGTAGAGGTAACGAGTTCAAATGTCACAATAACAACGGATGAATCTTTTCTTTTATGTTCATCTCTAATCCCTCCGTATGAATAGTTTAAAACCGTTCAATTTGGTTTAATTCTTAGCGTGGCGGTTTCTTTCACCAGAAATGTCTTTACTATACAAGTATGACGATTTTGCTAGAATTTTTTTCCCTTGTACATAGAAAATATTTTCCTAAGAAAAAAGAATTACATTTAAAAATTTTCATAAACTACAAGACTTTAAAAACAGTAAATTCTTCTCCTCGGGTCTTCAACAATAAAATAATTTTTCCGCCAAAACCAATCTTTATTGCATTCAACATACCAATGTTAACAGTGCTATACTTAAACCAATTATTTATATCTAATCGTGGTCTCACCCTGCTTATCTTAACTGCGTATTACCAAGAATCATAAAAAAAAAAATTTCTTCCACAAATCACTATTCCCTTGCTGTGTGCGCTTTATTTAAACCACATAACAATTGTCTTGGTCGAATAAGTAACAGACCTTCTCGTCAACCGTACGATCCATTTCGATATACTGACTAACACTTAATGCTAGAGTTTCAAATAGCAATCTCCAATGTTTATAAAACGACACTCGTGGGTGTCATCCGATATGGCAGCCGTCAGTCACAGAGGGGGAAACCCACATTTCTGTTTATACAGTTGAATTGCAAAGTACCCTTTTGCGCATATGAGTAACAAATTACTTAAAGTGATCCAATTCACACTTTTGAACGTATTGGAGAACAGATTGCTTTGATGAATCATTTTCTGATGCAGAAAGAGGTGAGATATTGTGTCTATTTAGACAATGGTTTAGTATGTATTTCCCTATATTTTATTTCTGATATATGACCATATAGTAAGTAATATTTATTACATGTCGTATATTTATGGGTAGTTTAATGATGCATAACATAAATTATATTATTTTAACTTTAGAAATACTGAACATTGTTGTACACTTAGAAAGACAGAAGGGACCAGTTAGACCCTTCTCAGATTGTTTGCGTGTGGATCAATTACTCAACCAAATTATAATCATAATTAATTTAATAAAAACATATTATAGAACTGATCATCGAAATTCTATGGTATTTTATTCGATTTGGTTAATGAAAATATTTATTTAAACGATAAGTATTATATAACAGTCTAAAATTTAATTATTACAATTAGGCGTATTCAATTATAGCTTTAATTAGACGTATACATTAGTGTATTGGTTAGATAATTGAGTTTCTCTTCATCTATAAATAATTTTTAAATACCCTTGTTATTTTTAATGAAAGTAGGGTATCTTATACGTATCATAGGTTACCTTATTTCTAAAACTACATGAGATTATAGGATACCTACCAAAATACCTAAGGGGCTAATCTGGCTTTACCAGTCTTTCTATAGGTATAAGGTTTTATATATACGCTTCTATAAGGCCGACACAGGAATGATTAAATAAGCACTTAAAATGGATCAAATTATGAAATGTCAGAAATACTCAACACTTTAAATTTTTGTATCACTCTGTAATTCTTTTGAATTACAGAGCAACATAAAATGTTAATAAGCAGTCTTTAAAAAAATTATTGAATATGAGGAGCACAGTTATGTGACTAACATAGTTGATTTTATTTTTATTTTATAACCTTCGTTGAACAACCGACCCGTTCATCGCCGTAGTTTTGAGCCCAATCTAGGAGATATAAGAACTGCAGGATTTATTATTGGGAGAAATTTTGCCTTCGTGGAGCACTTTTTAGATGGTACTAACCAGTATTTGCTTTACATGGAGAGGAAAACTAGGAAAACACCCCATTCTTATTCTGATAGCCGTCTATTACAGAGGGTAATTTACGTCAGCACTGTGATCGGTGCGAGACGTCGAAAGAATTTGTTTCGATCAGCCATTGCTGGGATTCGAACCTGTTTCACCTTATTGGGAGGCGAATGTTCTATCCCCTGAGCCACGACAGCTCCAAACATAGTTGATTGTTAAAAAATGTAAATATTTGTCTAAATAATGTTTTTTGTCATTATTTTTATGAACTTGTGGCTTTTCTTATGTTGTTTTTCGAACCCAGTAATAACATTGATTTAGTCAATAAATTTCATCTTAAGAATTTCTCGCAATTTATATATATATATATATATATATATATTCTTGGATTTCCTCTTTTTTACTCTCTGACTACTCTCATCCCTGAAANATATATATATATATATATTAGCATGGTTATAACCTCATTATATGGTCAAGTAGATTCTGTGAAATCGTTGTCATTTGCAAACGCATTACAGCTTTCACAAAGAAGGTAGCTTAAAATTACAAATCATTATATGTTTCGTCATTGATTTTTTCTTTCATCCTTATCTTTCGAAATATTAATAAAAATGTTAGTTAGTGTAAAATCACCAACAAAGGACAACACATAAATTTTTTATAAAACCTATGAATATGAAATATAATTTTTAATATTTTGACTTCTTACCTAAACATTAGACTTAAATTATATTAAATTATACAAATCAAAACATAGAAAGTCATCACCAAAGTTGACTATCATGCATTCTTAGCTTAAAAGTAAATCATTCTTATTAAGTTTATTAAAAAGTTTCAATAAATATTAATATGAGTTTAAGCGATATAATATTTTTACAGGAAGATAAAACTATATGAAATACCTGAGAATCTTATATTAACCACGAACTAAGCAACAAAAGAATGTGTTAAAGATAATTAAGACTAAATATGGCAACGAAAACATAAAAAAATATGTATGATTAATATGTAAGGCAATGAATTTGGAGCAATTCATATTGCTTACCTCATATAAAGGACGTTGAAAGGAAAACCGATTCAGAAATGACTCGTCCAATCATAAGCATTGCTTTAATTAGATCTTTCTAAAAGCCGGTAATGACTGTAAAAGTTTTCACCGTAGTTGAAGTTTTTTGTTTAGAAAAAAAAACAGAGATTAGTTAAATAATGACAGAGTAAATGCAAAAGAGATTGTACGATACGTGCAAGGATACCGAGGCGCCCTGGGCATCTCTAACATACAGTGGGCGCTTAACATGTTCTTTGAAAAGATTTTAATTGTTTGTTCACAACTAATTGCTTCAAGCCTGATAAAGGATTGAAAAGCATCGGAGTAAAAGCTTCCTCCGCAATTGAATTTCAGCTTTAACCCGAGGCTGGATAACTGATAAAAATGGTTATTTTCTGAAAAGTATTTCGACTTCCAGATCTCGAAAATTTCCATCTCCTTTGGGATTGAATAATTGGAAAGTTAGGCACCGCTTCTGCTGCTGAGGGGAAGTAAAAGTTTTAAAAAGTGAAAAGTTCCTAAGTTCTATTTAAGGGTGAGAATTAGGAAATGAGTAATTGATTTCTGAAAGATATCTTTTGGTTTTCGGACTTGTGTAAAAGTTTCGAAGCGCGTGTTTTCCCCTGAGGTGTAATAGGATTTAGAACGTTAAATAGAAATCTTACATTGTAAGTCCATTGGAAAGACGTTTAGTTTAATTCATTACTTTACAAATTGAGCCATTTTCTTTTACTTTGTTCAGATTGTTCATTAAACTCGATAATTCAGAGTGCATAACAGGTATAGCAATTATTCTAAAGCCAGTACGTCATTTCAAGTATTTATGCAAAATGTAGATTATATTTATGAAGAAGCGGTGTTCAGTTACAGTTAATTAATTAAAACTGTGTTTAGTTTTCTGAGATTTTGAAAATACATTGAGCAAAATTCAAATAACCCATGCAAGAAATATCACTCAAATATAATTCTAAACCATGCGCTACTATTTACCTTTCTACATTTACAGCAATATATCATATTCACTAAGTAAAAAGTAGGGTCACAACTTCCAGAATAGGTCAAAATTTACCATGTGGTAAATTTGAAAATGCTATGGGAACACCAAAATACTCTATAATTTTACCGAAGCACTTTATGAATAATTTTGGTAAAATTAACAGCAAAATATCGTTTTATAATATGTGATAAGACTTGATAAGTGTGGTAAATTTCAGTAAATAAGGTAAAATTTAGTTATTTTATCAGGATACTTCAAAGCGCAACATAAAAATCCTTTATTAGGTAAAATGCACTATGTATGTATGTATGTATACTATGTACTAAATGTATGTATTTTTTACTAAATGTGTGGAAATACGAACTACAATTTTGAAAACTTGAATCTTTGGTAAACCATTATCATATGACTGGTTGAAGACCATATAATTTGGTTTTATAAGCAAGAATTACGTTACGGTTTTTCTTCTATCAGAAAAACCATTACCATAATACATTACAGAAATCAAAATTTTTAGTGAGCAATTTTTACTCCACGCAATGCTACGTTAAAAGAATACATATAAAATAATAGAAGGACATTTTGTGAAGTGTTTATATTTTTTTGCAATGAAGATTTCATTTGAAACTCGTTTCAGATTACAAAGTAAGCGTCANTAAAAAACTTTATTTGTGAAAATCTTCAGCGTGGCGGACAGCTGGCCGCCTTGGGCGGCTAGTATAAAATAATAGAAGGATATTTTGTGAAGTGTTTATATTTTTTTGCAATGAAGATTTCATTTGAAACTCGTTTCAGATTACAAAGTAAGCGTCAAATTTTCCAAATATATCCATAGATGTGGAGAAATGAATGCTAAAGCTGAAAAGTAAATTTAACAAAGTAAATAGTTTTTATGCCATGCTCTAATGTATCATAATTAAATTACTAAATGTTGCCACGTTTAATATTAATAGCAATCTAATAAAATACAAAAGACCAAAGACAAGTTCTTGTTTTCCCCAAATCTTTCTGTAAAAATTACCTTGCTTTTTGGTGTTCCCATAAAACCAAAAACATGGCAAATTTTTTCATATTCTGGTAGTATCGACCATACTATTTTTTTTTGTGCTTGAATGAAAATGACTCAACGATAAATAACGAATTAAATATGTTTCTTTAATTTCTTTTGTAACGAAATGCTAAATAAATTTAAAAACCTTTATTTTATTCTAATACAAAATATATAAATTTTAGTCTAGTGAAATCTTAACTTAAATAAAAAATTTCTGAATTGCTACCGTAAAACAAATTTTAAAAACACTATATTTTTTATATGTTTATGATAAAGAACAGACGTATATTTAACTCCACTTTTATTTTCGGTTTCTATCCTTTTAGTAAATATTTTCCCGCAATAGAAATATAAATCACATAGATTAACAGCAGTTTAGTGTATGTGGTCAGAATTCCCTAGTGTGAATTATGAGAAAACATCGCCAAAAAGGAAAGAAATCGGAAATAAAACCTCAGCCAATATGAAATAGATATCGCAGCAGGATAAAAATAAGTACTTACATTGGTGGAAAAAGGAGCTTTTATGGAAATTAAATTATATAAAAGAAATATTTCTCTTTTTCTGTGTTCGTTTTTTTGTGGAGTAACTTCAGAATGCATTTTGGGATCTCTTAAACGCAGCTCTAAAATACATCTAAATCCCAAAATTTATTTAAAGTTTTACTAGAGATTTCATTTTAGTGTAATGCACTTATTTTTTAGTTGCTATTTTAATAAAATTACGCTTTTTTTCGTAAATAAAAGAGTGTAAAAATTTTAAAGCATTTGCATTTGAGAATTAAATTAAATACACCAAATAAATCTCGTTTCAAAAATAAAATCCGCATATATATTTTATTATGTTTAACTTAAACAGTGATTTCCTTTTCTTTAAACTAATCGTAGTCAAAATATAATACAGTGTTACAAGAAATATTTTGAACAAAGCTTAGAATATTTTTATCGCAGCATATTAAAATTAGATTTTCCTTATTAGAATATTAATTGGTGCATTGTGTCCCAAAATTGAAAGAAATTTCGCAACACTTTTGTTGGTCTGTGTTGAAGCCAAATTTGGTCATTTGAAAAATTCATAAGAATATCAATAGTGATATTTAAATAGTGATATTTTTGTGCTTATTTGAAAGTTTGATTGTTATGTTTCATTAAAAATTGTTTCATATGTACATTGAATAATATACAGGGTTATTAATAATTCCCTCCATCTGTAAACGCCATTTTTCTTTACTACAACTGGCTTCAGTGGTACATGTTACTGCCATCTACCGGCAACTGCTTAAATTAAAACTTGAATACTTTCGGAATAATTTCATATGTTCTTTTTTGCCATATTTGTCTTCCTTTTTTTATTATAACGCTTCGAAATCCCAGAGGGAATTATGAATAATCCTGTATATTTCACAAGGAATTGCATGAAATTTTGTATTTTATGTGACCAAGTTATTTCTCATCACTTTTAATATTGATTATATATTCGGATTAACTAAAGGAAGATAGTCTCATTGTAAATCGCACTAATAACCCTTTGTATTTTATTCGCGCAGCAGAAATTTATTGTTTTTATGAATTACAAAGCATTTCTTTGAGAAAAATATTAAAAAAGAAATAGAATGTATGCGTATTTTATACGGTCTGTCAATTCGGAATAAATTTCGAAAAGTACGCATTAATTGAAAGCTTACAGTAGTTTTGGTTCCTCTTATCCTTTTCTCAATATTTAATATATTATGCTAAATTAAAGATTTTTAACACGGGTAAAAGACACATATTTGAAAAGCAAAATATATGAGTTCTATAAATTAGCACAGTGGTAGAAATTAATATTCTAATTTAAAAATATGTATCACGAAAACGAAAGTAATGCCCGGTTTTCTTTAAAAATATGAAAAAAATATGCACTCTTACAAATGATGAGTGTAGAAACTTTTTTATATCCTTATCTTTTTCTCAATATTTAATATATTATGTTAAATTAAATATTGTTAGCATGAGTAAAAGACACTCTTTGAATAGCAAAATATATGAGTACTATAAATTAGCACAGTATTAGAAATTAATATTCAAATTTAAAAATACGTATCACAAATACTTAAGTAATAACCGGTTTAATTTAAGAATATGAAGAAAAAAATATGCACTCTTACAAATGATGAGTGCAGAAACCTTTTTATATCATTTTCTCATCAAACGCAGCATATAATTTTAAAACAAAAATTATTAACAAAGAATAATCGTTTTTCAAAACTGTAATTCAATTTATTTCCCTTTATACTTACTTTTTACCCTGCTTCCCAGCTGCTAAGAGGATTATAACAAATTAAAAAATTTAAATTTCAAGCCAACTTCATGAGTTAGTCCCAGGGTTTTTTTTTATTTTTCAAGAAAAAAGAACAACTTACTGATTGAAGTAGTTCAATCAAATAATATCATAGTATATCTGAATTTTTATTAAAATAGCTAAACGGTACTGCATTTTCTTTTTAATGTTCGAAATATACATAGTATTGTAAACTATTTTTTTACACGTACTTGCTAACGCAATTTTTTTATCTATTTACTTATTTATATTTGATTTTTGTATCTTACAGAATTTCTTTTCTTCAAATTAAGAACAAAATGTTCTAAATGCACCTAGTAATGCAAATTATTTTTTGCACGCTCTTGCTATCGAATTTTTTTATTTATTTACTTATTTACCTTTGATTTGTGCTTATTTACGAATTTTCTTTTCCTCAAATTAGGAACAAAATATCTGCATAGAAATACACCAAACACAAAACACATAAAAGAGTAATGGAACTTTTAATTATATCAAAACTCGAAATGAAATAGGTTTCAATAGTTAAGAAAACTGATGAGATATTAACGTCTAAGGAATATGCTTTTACCTATATTTATTAACCAATAGTATTCAGTTATTCAACATTTGTAGTTAAGATTATTGGCATCTTGTTACGAAGTACTAATTGAAGCCCACGAAATCCATCAACTCTACAAGTCCCCATGATTTGAATGCCCGAAAATTAATCCACATTGCTCTGGACGATTCACTCAACCTACCGTACCACTGCCTCATAGGATATTCCAAACAACCATTAGTTCTGACCTTCCGTAGAGAACCGGATCCATCCAGCTGGTTTCCAACTCAGCACAAAATGCTATTACTCAACTATGGAACCCTTTCCTGTTCAATTCAACATTGTGGCATTCAATAAAGTATATCATATATATATGGCCTTCTATTAATCGCTCGATATATATGTTGTTCCATATCTTCCGGTCCATCTGTTGACAAGTTTGGCGGCAGGATGGTTTGATAGATGACTAGTCCCAGCTTCTAATCATATTTACCACTCTCCAGAGGAATCAGCTGCAATCCATGTATCAACCCATGTCGGCTGATTTTAGGAAAATTTCTGCAGATGGTGCACAGTATAACCCTTTCACGGTATTTATGCATTCTATAATTTCTCTACAAGCAAGTAAGTAGCATTGAGTTTATTTAAATTTACAAAAAATGTAGGCAATGTTTCTTTTATGTGAATATTATTTTGATTTGTGTTTTAACCCTTTGACGCAGCTATGACACCGGTGTCTTCTTTATATTTTTTTCCAGAAGTTGTAATTACGAGCAAAAAAAATTTTTCGTCTGCTTTAATTAAGAAAAAAAATAGTCTGAAAGTTAATGCTTATTCAATAATTTGCTCGCTTCAAAAATATATAAATAGAAAATTACATTCAACAAAGCCTCAAAAACAGGAGCCTATTTTTAAGACTTGATTAAAAAAAGGCGTAAATGAGAAGTAGCAAAAATGTTTTGAATGATTTCAAAATTGATTAAAATGAAAAATTGCCAAAAAATGGAAAAATAAAGGTCAGAAAAAAAAACTCGCGGTAGCCGAGAGAAAAGGAGAAAAAACCACAGAGACTGAAAGAGGTAAATTACGGTAAAATGCAATTTCAAGCTCTGGAAATGAATTTTACCCTTTTAGCTCGTAGAAATCCTGATTTGAATTTTATCCTGATCTTTGCCCTCTCGATCACTGTAATTTTTCTTGTTTTGTGTTTCCTTTTTTTTTCTCTCGGTCACTGTGTGTGTGTTTTTTTTTTTAGTTTTGTTCAATACCTTTATTTTTTCACTTTTTGTTGGCAACATCTTGTTTTATATTTCAAATCACTTTCATTCCTTCTTCTCATTCATGTCTTGCAAGTTTTGAAAATGGGCGCTTGTTTTTGAGCTCTTGATACGCGTCTACTGCTATTTCCTATTTATATTTTTGAAGCAAATGATGCTTTTTAATCAAGTATAATCTTACCGCTTCAGTTTCTTGAGTTCATTTATTTAGCCTAAAAGCTAAAATCTATTAGATTATTGGAATTATATTTGTACTAAAATATAAAATCCAAAAAAAAGAAAATAGTAGTTTGAGTTTTTCATTCACAGTCAAAAATGCATCGATAACTAATTTTGCGAATTAAAAAAATTCCATTTATGAATAACTGTTTCTCTTGGATCTATGTTACTACGAATAAGTGCAAATTTGAAAAATTGTGGAAGAACATATTACATTTCACGTAAATAAAGTGAGGAACATATTACATTTAACGTAAATTAAAATACTAAATGTAGCATTTTTCACTTATATTTAGTTAATATAAAATAATGTAAAAAGTATGAAAACTATGTTTAATAGAAAGTTTGTGTTAAATAGTTAATGTTGGGAAAAAAACAGTGTTTTATGTAGTCTTAACGTTTGTCAGAATTAACGTTTGGCGAAACTCAAATAATGTGCTAAATTTGATAACATCAGTTAATATCTTGAAGAAGCTGTTGTTACACTATTTTAGTTTTGCTTTTCACTAAAATATGGCTTTTTATAAAATTTGTTGCTTATATTTCATTGATGAGAAATATTTGTTCACGAAGAGCATATTAAATATATATTTAAAAACACTTGGGTGATATAAGTAACTAGTGTGACGCTTTTTTTTCCTATTTCTTAATTGCTGCTAAAATTTACATTTAGTGAAACTTACATAATGTGCTAAATTTGACCCCTATTGGTTTGTATCTTGAAGATTTTATGATCTTTTGAACTTGTTACTCTGCTCTTGTTCTTTTGAAGTATATATCTTGAAGGGGGCTAATGTCGCAAATTTGATCTTAATGCATAACTATCTTTTATCAGCAAAATAAAGATAAGAAAATTTATTGGGGTATTATTTTTCATAATCAGACCATGAAATTTATATGAAAATATAAAATCAAATTTTCCCACAGTAGCACTCATTGATTGATATTTGTCAAATTTTGCACTTTATTTATTACTAAAGGCAACTTTTAGAAGCGATCAAGAGTTAGCCCCATATAATATTAACCTTATCAGATACGACTGAACTATCAACCATATTCTGCAAAAATAACGACTTACTTACTTGTGTTTGGTTTATCGATTTTTAACAATTAAATTTTTTTTTAATAGTCAAATTTTCACTGAATGGGCATAAATTGCGTTTGATAGGTAAGAGAAAATTTAATTTATCCAACCTTCACACAAAAAAATTAAAAAAACAACCAATCCGTAAATTAAAGTAAATTTATTACTTAATCTTCTGTAATTCGTAATTCTAAATTAATGAAATTATTTTTTTAATATTTTTCAATTTAATATGTACATTATTTATCTTCAAATTTTCGTGCTAAGTGTTTTTTAATTTAAAGAGTACTGAGGTTGAAAATATAATCTATAATTAATCGATTTAAAATTAATTTTAATTCTATGAATAAGTAGCTACATTTAACCTATGCTGCATGAAGCAGTATTTTCCACGAAAATGTTTTCTTACATTTCATAAAAAGAGCACTTTCAATTTCAGCAGTATATCCTTGAAAGTATTTTAAGGTCCCTGAAAAATTCTACATCATTCCAGCTGTAACTTTGAAAGGAAAAAGAATAAAAAAATAATAAGAGGTAGGTAACGATTCCCTGGAGAATGAGGGATAGGTTTAGCCCAGAAGGACAGGAGAAACCTCTGATTCGACCCCTGGGTGTACAGAAAACTTTTTTACAAATAAAAAGGTAGATTATGTGAAAAGCTTGTAAATAGGAAATATTTTTGCCTTCCATAAATTGTTCAGATTTCAAATAAAAAGAAAATAAAATCTACAAAAACTTTAGAGTTTCTTTTCCAATTTTCTTGGAAAGCTTAGACTTTATTTCAAGTTGCTTGCATGTAAATTTATTTATTTTTTTTCACAAACTATTTTTTTTCTCAATTGCTTATAAACATTTATAAATAAAACTTTTATAGCTGAATGGTTTCGATTTTAAAATAAATAGTACTTCAAAAATGATTCAAAGACTTTAAAAAAAAAATCACGCATGCATAATATTTAAAATAAATAACGCTGGAAAACAATTCTTTTTCTTCTGTTGCATGAGATTTTTTAACAGATCTTAGATATTTTCGTAGCGCTGATTTCGAATCTGAAATCAGTTTTTCTCTTCAAGTTAAGACTTTCTCATTTATTTTTTTAAATGACATTTTTAGTCTATTTTTAAGGCAAAATGTATACGCTGTATGATCGGGGAGTTCCATAGCTGTTGCGACAAACATCTAGGGCAGTTAGGGCATCAGATTTAAAATGGCACAGGAGCCCATTCCCAGAAATGTCGTAATACGCAGCTAGAGGCGCTCATGAACTGTGCTTCTTCATTTGCTTCTCATAATATGTAACAGATCTTAATAGGGAGGTAAAGCTTAAGTAGAAAAGCTAATTGGATATTTGAAATGCCCACCTCCAAATTAGGCAATGTCACGCATTTGTTTCATTGCAGCAAAAAAAATTTCTCCATCGTAATTTAAAATAAGTGGGTTATATTATATTCTTTGTTGTAGGCGAATATATAGTAGTTAAAATTATTTAAGTATAAGCTGCAGAAATTGCTGAAAGATAAAAATTGTAGAGAAAGCAATCAATGCATCTGAAATCTGCTATCCATTCTATTTCTCACGTGAAGCACGACAATTTATTCACCCCATGTAAGATCCAACAAATTCATATTTTTTTAAATATCAATAGGAAACTATTTCCCCACTTGTGATTCATGCGCCAACTGTTGATAGTGTCTGAAAATAATAAAAAATACCAGTGAAGATACCTTTGGTCGCATAAATTTGTCTAATATAAAAAGTTATCGTAGGGCTAAGAAGAGACATTGACACTATGAAACCCTTGTGCTTTATGCGTTCGTTCATTTGATAATTTTTCATCAAGCATATTTGTATTTATAAATTCGGTTATTTATGATCAGATAAGTTTCTTTTATTACGTTTATTTGATTTTTAATAGCATTCAAAAACCTTTTGATTACTGGTCTAGGAACATTCTATTAATAAAAATAGAAAAAGAAAATTACTTGACTTCTAAAAATAAGCAAAAGAGTTACAACGGAATAAAACACCCATAAAAAATATCTCTAAAACATCTTTCATATTTTTTTTTCATCAATGAGTCAAAATAAAACAACAAAAAAAGTAAAAAATAAAACTTCTTTAAGTGCTGAAAGAGAAAAGAATAGAAGGCCTTTCACGTTTCAGTCGCAAATGACCATTCGTCGTCCAATTCCTTTGTCCTCTGGTCACTAGATGCCCTGCTCGGAATACATATAACATATAAAGAGTGCTTAAAAGGGTTTTATGTATTGCAAGAGAGTGTGAGACGAAGGCTCGTATTTTATTTACTCCATCCATAAAGCTGTAATTAATAGTTCGAGTATTAGTCCCTGACAGGGAATGACTGTAATAAAATGCTTCCTATACAGTTCTCTACCATTAGTTACTTAAAGCAATAGAGTAGGGAATAAAAGAGATATTGGTTAAGACAACAGTGCAAGACCTTCAAGAAAACTATCAAAATAACATAAAACAATATATTTTTGATTGAAGTTTACAAGATATTAATTAAATATGTTTATCTGAGTTTTTATAGCGACTATTCTAAATAAAAAAATTTCGAACTTTTGTCAATAAAAATATTGACCTAAAAGTGTACTTATTACAGATTACAAATTAATATTTAATGTAGAAAAAAACAGCATCGATATCTGACGAATCATTATTGAGGAAGGCTAAAATATAGTTCAATTATCTGATTAAACTTAAACATTTTTCAAACAATTGCTTTTCAACATCTCTCTCCTTTCTCAAACTAATGGATACAGATTTTAATGCTTTCGGGAGCGCCTTCCTCAGTTTTGACCCTTAGATTATTGTTTTATTTTTCCTCGCTTAATTATTTATTTGAAACAATTAATATTCATGCAATTTTTCACTTAGTTTTTGAAAATAATTCCAAAAATATAAATTTTGAGAAATCACTAACGAAAACACTCCGTGTAATATGGTCAATGTATAAATTTAGTTTATAATGAAATTTGAAAAAAAATCAGGTTAAAATGAATAATTTTTAGGAATTTAGCACACTAACTGTTCAATAATGCTGATTAGCAAAACTATTTAGTTAACTATTATTGCAGTGGAAGTGCTACTATAACGCGAGTAATTGATGAACTACCATAACAATTTAAACTCGTCTAAACGTGCCTGGAAAATTTTTGTATGTATTCCTATGTAATAGCTCGGAAATAACAAAGTATTATCAATTCTATCCAATCTAATTGATAAAATAATAAATATAACCAATTTTATTCTTTTACCTAATAAATTTTGAGCAAAAATATTTTCGCCCATAATAGTCAATCTTTTATTTCTCCTAATTACTCATTTAAGTGATAACTTCCAAAAAAAATCGTGTTTAAAAAATAATATTCAAATATTAAATCAATATTCAACTATAAAATCAATATTCATATTGATTGCATTAACAACCATTAGTTTCAGTATTTTGTTTACGATTATGAATGCAATATGCATTGTAGTACTGATTTTTAAGCATGTTAGCTGAAAATATGAAAAAAGGTAAAGACATAAATACACCTGCCACTCGATATCTTTAATATATGTGAGCAATTTTGATACGAATTCTTTTGGATTGTTGGGAATGGTATTTTACATAAAATACATTTTTTTATTAAAAATTTTGGCTGAAGAGTTTCTTGCATAGCTCTGGACCAAATTTTTTCATTGAATTATACGGAAAGTTTCAAGTATAATTTAAAAGAATAATGCATTTAATACACTATGTCACAAGGCAAAAAAATATTCGAAAGAATACCCATTTTTCTCCAGATGTATTTCTGAGAAGTTTTCATATGTGCAGGGCTTTGCCAATGGCCTGCTTTCGGGGATTATACGCACAGCCTCTGTGAAGATTTTTGTCAAATTCCAGATGGTTGTGGCAGGATGAAATAAGCGTATTTTCAAAATCCTAGTTTGAAATTTCTTGGAAAAGACTTGATACTTTGTCCAAAGTAGGCGAAATAATTTTATTTTAAATTCATTACATTTGCTACAAAAAAATGTCTATACATACATTATATATATATATATACATATATNTATATATATATTTAGATTTTCCATACACTAAATGAAATTTCAAACTGATAGAGATGATATAACTGATTTTTCGATTTACTCTTAGCATATTATAAGCCTTTATATTTCCCTCAATTTCAAATGCTTAATACTTGGAAGAAGTTTAATTAAAGTTTACTTAAGCTTTACTATATGTCCTATTATGGGGCAAACGTTATAGTTGTGATTACGCCGAAGGCTTAAATCTGTCAATTACCAAACTAAGATGTCGTATTATTGGCTTGGTGCGATATATTTTAAGAAATTTAATATTTTCATTAAATTCAATCAACGAAAAATCTGCTGATTTTTTATCGACAGGAGTTTTGTATTGGGACAATTCTTACATGTTCTACAAACCCTGATTTTTTAAACACTAAGTGTTACTATGATAAAATGAATAAATAGTATGGACTCTCATCCCAACAAATATTATTTATTCATGATCATCAAAAAACTCGTGGTTGAATGCTTTATCTCACTAAGAGTTTACAAACTAATAATATTATTATTCTAGATCTAGACACTTTTAAATGATAAAATTAATGAAAACAACTGTGCACGCACCATTTAGCTAACACGATCAAAATTAGGAAACTTTATGTCCTAAATAAAAAGTTCACAGGTTAAATTTTAATAAAAATGAATGAAATATTTTGAATTAAAATATCAAAATTTTAATCAGTACATGTTTAAGACACTCTTTATGTAGCTGATACACTTTAATGTTTTTTTCCATTACAGAATTGCATTATGAATTCCATAACTTCCGTTAATTTTCTCGGCTAAAGTGATTTACAGACTTTGAAACCCCAAGCCGGTTTATGAAGCGAAGCAACAATACACTTACCGAAATGCAGGGCGAGAGTGAGAAAAGTTAAGACAGTCCAGTTACCGTCGTCATCCTCCTGGAATAGAATTATGGTGACAGTATCATAATTTGCGGACTTAGTGACAAAGATAGATGATAGCTAAATTGTGCGAATAATGCTTATAATTTTGGTAGTAGGTATAAATTGTAATAAAAAGTTTGTACTAAAAAGCTAAACAAGTGGAGAAAATGTTTTTATTCGTATAAAAACCAGCATATAATTCGTATATTAATGGAGACCTAATATAACGCAACCAAAGACGTAACGTAAACCTGATATAATTGGTATATTAATGGAGAAATATTTTTATTCATATAAAGCCATAAAAAATCCCCAATGTTACTATTGACGCTAATGATACGTAGTTAAATTTGGTAATAAGTACTACTGGTTTTATGTTAATTGATGCTTATAATGGGTATTAAAAATACTATTATTGATACCAAGATACCAATTGTTGTACTCTAAAAATAGGTATTTTACGGCTCACCGAAAGACTTAAATACCAATACTAAGAGAAAATTGTTGATTATTATAATTTTTGACTAATAGGTATCTAGCCACTAGCAATGCCAAATGATACCGAATATTCGTAATATTTATTTAAATGGAATGAATCTCTAAAAGAATGTTTCGTTTAGCCTAATAACGTAAAATCAACAGAAAGATCAAAAACAATAATGAATAAAAAATGGAATTGTTTTGGAAATATCTCTTCATTTTGCGCATGATTTCGTAAATTTGATCAGTACAGAATTAGATTTTGTGAATTTGATCGATTCTTTTTTCAGCCAATGAGAATAACGGGAAAATAACTAGTTGATAAAGTTATTTAACAGTTAACTACAGCAAAAAAAACAACATATTTTTAAATCTATATTCTAAAAGTATAATTCTCGAGAAACAAAAGCTTTAAAATATAATTTTTTTTAAACTATAAACATTGTAGGAATCTAATTTGAAAATCATTTAATGGTTTCTCCGAAAGGGAATTTAGTCATAAACATCATTCCTTGTTTTTGGAGGACATACACTGGAAATACAAATTAAGTCAAAAGCAATTCTTTTCCAACAAAAATGAGCACAGAAACTCTTTTTGCAGCAAAAATTCAAACTTAGAAAAAACAAATCACATACCATTTAAACTATACAGAGGATAAATGAATCAATCAAAATTTCCACCTATTTAAAACAGAAAACTCATTTCCCAACAGAATCTAATGTGAAATTAATTTCCCGATTCAAGGCACCCTTTTAAGATCGAAATTAAATTTACATTCCAAAAGGTTGGCTTTTCTCTTATTTCAATTGAAAGGAATAGCTGGCTGGAACTTTCCGCAATTATTTTGTCTGTCAATGCTATTATAATTGGATCCTGTTTCCTGAAGTAGGCGATAACGAAGCATTGTCCTCACCCACAAGATGGGGCTGCGATAATTTCTTCCCCGGATTCGGGAATGGAGGAAAGTTTTAAAACATCTCAGCCAATCTGCTATTGTGGATTGAAGTAAATTGAATGATGTGGTTCATACAGTTCTTGATACAAATAAGGTAAATGAGAAAAAAAAATGAAAAGTGGTTTGATGGAAAAAGATTTCGTCAAATTCAATCTTATTGAGCACGAGAATAAAATGTTATTTGCCCCTAATTAAAAATAAAACAAAGTTTGGCATTGATATTTTTAATTCTAAATGTATGTTTTGTATTAAAAACTACTTAAAATAGAAAAGATCTAATTGTTAGAAAAATTATAGTTTAGTGAACAATGATTGTAGAAAAAAGGATCGTTAATTATCTAGCTAGTTTCCTTATAAATTGCGGCTATATAAAGTTGGTTACAAATAATAAAATTTTCTGTTAATCCAATCTTCATCTAAAATTTCTAACTTAACTTTATTTATATAAATAAACAGAGATCTGCAAATCTATGCATCTAGTTGTCACAGTGACTTTATAAAGTTAAGGCTAAAGTTTTATATTGTACTAAAATTTAACATAATAACCAAAAAGCTATCACGATATTTTCTACGTCATAAAATGTTGATTCCTAATTTTTTTTATGCTCCTAATGTCAAATTAAAAGACAACTGCAGACAGAAAAACAAACGATAAAATTTGGAACAAGAGATAACAGTAACAAAACTAAAACAACAGTAAGTCTAAAAATCTGTCATCTTGTGCCGAACTCTGCAGTATTTCTCCCACAAGTGTCCCGAGTCCAGTGCAGGGTAATGACTCAAATGGTTCGTGTCCATTACACAAGAATGTTGCACAACTGGTGCTTAGTAAAAATTAAACCTGGCAACTAGAAATTTAGCGTTTTTATAGATCCTTGAGTGCAGATAGAGACATTTTTAATTTAAATGTTTATTTTGGCATAAGTTTTGTAATGTGATGGTGTTTCATAGAATTAATATTCATTCCTGATATTTCGTTATGCGTTACTTTGATATGCGTTAGCTGGGTATCGGGATGCTGGGCATCAAGGGGCATTATCTGGGAATCTGGGGTTAGTAAAAATCGTTTAACTTCAACTTCAATACATCAAAAATGCGTCATTATTAAAACAGATTGCAACAGCTGGACATTTAATTGACCGGTGGACCACTTTTACTGCAATTAATTTACACAAATTAAATTAAACATTTGAAAATACATGATGATTAATTAATGGTTGTTACCAACAGGTTCAAGATAAAAACAAAGTTTAGTTGTAAACTATACGTCTTCTTTGTACTTGAAAAACATGGCTGCAATTTTCGGTTGGTATTCAGCAAACAGCTATGTACCGACTTTTCTAATTTGTACAGTACAGTCTCTCAATGGGATGCCTGCGAGTGACGTAGTGTGGGTATCTCGATCCTGATTGGCTCTAGAAACATGGCATTTGTTTACGTTCGCAACTGTTCTTTTTATTTTATTTCGAGTAAGTTAAGCCTCTCAAGTTCAAATTCTCTTAAGTAGCACTGCCTATAATATTCTTTCACAAAGATTCTTTCACATAGATTTCAATTCTGCCATTATATATTTACACAAAGACAGGCACGAAGCCATGTAGTACGTAAACAAACTTATTATGCATCGAAGTTGCCAAGTACACAAAAAGGTATGTCACAGTTACAATAAAATACATAAACAAATAATATATCTAAGTTAAGTAAGAGAGGTAGACTAGAAAGAATTATATTTCAAAAAATTCGATGAGCTATGCGGCTCTATATTTAATTAACTTAACGCTAACTAACACTTTAAGTTACGGAGAGAAACTTAGTACTACATTAATACTACATATTGCTGATAAAGATTAGCTGGTAATGACGTCATAGGTCACATGAGTGGGTATTGGTTGTCTTCTTCTTCTCAGAGTACAAGTACCCAATTAAATAATGGAGCTAATTTCTCCTTATCCAATGATGTCCCTCAGTTTTTATTTTAAAAAAATCTTGAATATTTTTTGACAAAATATATTTGTTTACAAACATAAAAATGTTTATTATCTTCGCAAAATATTTTATCCTCTTGATTATAACACCTCATTAAAATTACTATAAGAATATGAAATTTATGTACGCGACTGTAATTTTATATATGCTAAAATAGTTTTGCACTGCTAAATATGTTACTTAACAAATTCAATTATAATAATACTTCGATGATTGGCGAAGTCAAGCATATTAGAAAGCTCATATTACTCAAATTTAAGATTAATTAAAATTTTATTTTAGTAATGAACATCACTTAAAACTAACTTTTGTTAGGAGCATTTTCACTCAAACTTTACTGACACAAATCTTTAAACAACTTTTATTTTAGAGAAACAATATTAGTGAACAAACACACTAGAACTTCAAATTTTCCAAGACAATATTTATTTCCTCTGCACTGACGTATGAATGAAATGTCTTTCCTTTAATTATTTAAAAATAAAAATGGGATGCGTTTACGGTTATTAAAATTTAATAAAAATATTTCATAATGTACTACGAATGAGGAATTCTGAAGTAATAATCTATGTATTAAAACACTGGAATATAATTTGTGTGTTATCGCGATTCAAGTTAGATGCAGATAAAGCGAAAAATTTAATGAAATATAAGTTCACTACTGAACCTTACACTTCATGACTAATATTTTAAATTATCATCTGCAGCTTTGTTTTAAATGAAATACTCCAAAATGTTATTGTTTCCTTAATTGTAACTACCCTTTATATTTAAAACAGTGGTCTATCATATTATTAAACCTATTGTGAAAAACACTCACCATATAATTGCATTTGTATTCAACCAAATTATTATTAATTATACATCAATCGTAAAGTTTAATATGAAATATATTCACTTATTGTTTTAAGGTATTTTAATGCAACGGTTAAAATCTTATAAAATTCATTAAAAGACACTACTTGATCAAAATTTATATTTAAACAATAAGCATGATAGTATTTAATTCAAAATATTAAAAAAATGATATGTTAAAAACAATATATTAATTGTCGCATTCCATTGAATGCGTAGCCTAGTGAAGAATGCCAGATGTTTTTTAACGTTGCCTGAAATATGATAATCTAATATATATAATTCTTCTACGTGGCTCCCAAATTTTGGCAGTATTTCTTTTCCGCCGGTGGCAACGTTTGCTTTGTTTTGCTTACGTGACTATTTCTCTTACACGGCGAATCGACCAATCATTGCCGCTAAAAATGTCACATAGCAAATCTAGCTGAGGTGGCTCAACATGTAGCGCTTTTAAAAACGGAAACTGAAATAACCAGAGAGCATCAGCTGCGGCAATCTCATACTATTAAGCTAGACAGAAGTGAGTAGTCTTTGTCGATAGATCTCTAATTTAGCATTTTGTCGAAAGCGGTTTTTTTTCACGAATTTTTATAAAACGAATTTATTTGACGATTTTTGATTTATACCACGAATTATACTATTGCACATTTCTAATAGGTTTAATGAATTGCATGTCATTTATTTGAACGCAAATTTATTTTAATGACTTAGTATTTACTAAAAAGATGTAATTTTTTTTTTAAATTTTTTATATGGATTTGAATGATTGTTTTGAATTCTTAGAATTTTGTACCTAAGTTAGTAACGAGTGAAGCGAGCTTGGATTGCGAAGCAAACCATATAAAATTTCGTAGCAATTTTCGAGGGTTGGCGAGCTGGGTGGCGCAGCCCACTAGTTATTATATATTTTGCCTAATTGTTGTATGGAATACTAATAATTCTATAAAATGACAAATCAACTTTAAACAAATTGTTAAAAATGAAAGTTACACTGTTAGAAATTTCTCGACAAAAATTGTTAAATAGCAAATTTATTTATTGTTATTTTACCATATTCAAGCAAAACAGTCTAATAACCATAAATAAGATCGTATTCAAACTTTTAACTGTGAAGAAAGCGATTTATTAACTAGTTTCACTTAATACGGTTAAGCAACCGGAATTTTACAGCACCGATTAGGCCTACCTAATAAAGCCACTCAGTTCCTTGCAGCTGGGTACATGCTATCACCAAGCTGGCTAATCTGTTAATCTCATAACTACAGAACGGCGGTTTGAGTCCCAGCGTTGATGTCATACATTTTCCTCCATTCCATTCACATGAAGATTTTCCAGTGTCCTGCATTCCAGAATTTGTGATCCTGGACAATTATATTGTGATACTCTCCCCCACGCATATATAGCAGCACCTTAAAACTGCTTAATGCAAAAAGTCTGGTATTTCCCATGTCTTATGATAGATTAAACAACTAGATAAATTAACTAAACCACATCTCTCAGTTTATTTGATAAAACTCAATCACAATCTAATTCCAATCCCAATTACTTAATGAATAACCTAGCTCCAATGTCCAGCTAAATTTCTTTTTTACAGTTCTCAAATCATGCTAGCTGTAAATGGTAAAAAAACCGTATAGTTTAATATTCATGATTTTTTTAATCATGCTAGTTGTAAACGGTTTCAAAACCAATAAGTTAAAATTTATTTTTACCGTAACTGAACCACATCCCACAGTTCATTTGATAAAACTGAACCACAACCTAATTCCAATACCCATTACTTAATGAAAAGCCTAGCTCCAATGTCCATTTAAATTTCTTTTTTACAGTTCTCAAATCACGCTAGCTGTAAATGGTTAAAAAAACAGTATAGTTTTATATTCATGATTTTTTAAGATCATGCTAGTTGTAAACGGTTTCAAAACCGTTAAGTTAAAATTTATTTCTACCGTAACTAAACCACATCTCTCAGTTTATTTGATAAAACTGAACCACAACCTAATTCCAATACCCATTACTTAATGAAAAGCCTAGCTCCAACGTCCAGTTAAATTTCTTTTTTACAGTTCTCAAATCATGCTAGCTGTAAATGGTTAAAAAACAATATAGTTTTATAGTCATAATTTTCTCAATCATGCTAGTTGTAAGCGGTTTCAAAACCATTAAATTAAAATTTATTTTTACTGTAAACTTAAGACTTTAAATGGATAGACTGCTGCAGTTTAGTTTAACGGAATTTTAGAATGAAAATTCTAATAGTGTATTGTACGTTTTGGAGAGTATTTGTATAGAAAGTTAGAATTTTCATTTGTTTCATTTTTGTTGTCGACTTAGGCTTTCCACACATATTTATGTATCAACAATAAGTAATAAAATAAAATCACATCTGAATGAAAAATTATTTCAATTAGTGAAAAATCTGTTTTATTCGAACAGCACTTAATTGGTAAGTATGTCACTGGAAACTTTATAGTTTAGTATTTTCAGTATACAAAACTATATTAGAATGTTGTCTGCAGAATCAATGAAATAGAAATGGAATGTGATGGAGAAAAAAAACTTTTATTACAAAATTGCTGAATTTTCATTCTTTTTACGTTAAAAATATTGTAAATAATAAACTAATAAGTAACGAAACTATTCATAATTATAACATTTAAAATTATTGAAATAAAAATATAGATTAACTATACTTACTATAATTAATCACTGAAATTATAGCTGTCGGTTATTCCCATGACTATCAAGTTTTACTATAATTAGTATTTTTCCTTACTAATTAGTACTTTTATATAAATTTTTTTTACAATACTCTAACGTTAATTATATTTAAAATGTTAACGAAATTGTCTACATGTTATCACCCCGATTGGATATCTAAGAGTAATGTCATCGTAGGTTAATAGTGGAATTTGTCGATTCGAGAGCCAATGAGGTTCGACATACACACGTGACTTCGCTTACAGGTATCCAATTAAATCTGATTTAAATCGCATGATTATGCTAAATCATTTCACTTCATCTCGAGATGCAAGCACCCAATTGTTCTGGGATAAAAAGCGAAAATAAGTTTGTGTGCGTGAATTAAATGCTTAAAATAACCTTAAACATGAGCTATTTTTGCGACCAAATAATTAAGCTGTAGAAATAACATTATTTACAATGTTGAAATTGAAAACACTTCAGCCTGATCAATTGCAAATTTGTTTCAAAATATTTACATCAGATAATAAGGAAAGCCCAGAAAAAAATAATGTTTTCCATAGGTCACTTGATAAAAATTGCGTATTTTTTTGCAAACCTTTGTTTCGCCATTTCTTTACTCAAAAAAGAAAAATAATAATAATAATATTTTTCGTGTCATCTTGTAATTTTCTGCATGGTTTTGAGATTTTTTATATTCTAAATTTTACTGAGAAATTCTTAAAGTGTAGTTTTTTCTAACTGAAAACAATTCCGAAAATTAAAGAAAAAAATGAACATAATCAGTTTTTTTGAAAAAAGTACCTCGTCAAAACACAAGTGAGTAATAAAATTTTAAATAGTCAGGAATTTAGGTAGTTGTGAATGCTTTCATCACGTTATTCTGAGAGGATAATCTTTCTTCTGTAATTCCAATGGTTTTGCAATTACATACCGCGATACAACCAAATATCAACTGTTATGCCATGGCTGAACATTTGCTCGTTAGAACTAGATCGTTAACACTGATCTAGTGTAGTATGCATAGTGCAGTCTAGTAGTCTCTTATGTTTAACCACTTGGTTACTAATTCGAAATAAATTATTATGATGTTCTGAAACTAGAAATTTAAGCCTAAATTTTACATCGTACAATGTGCCTTCCAATTGAATGGAAAGAGTTTTCGATCGGGCAAACACATGTTATAGTTTATTGCTCTGAGTAAAAATCAATTTTATATTTGAAAAGTAATATTTAGCTTATTCATAAAAATAAACTATTTTAGTGGTGGCATTAAAAATTGGTGAGTTGTAAAAATATCTTCTGAGCGCAATAACTTTCTTACGTAAGAGATTGATAATTTCAGATATTTCCCCATAAAGAATAAAATTTAACAATAGAACTTTTATAACGCTGAAGTAATACTATTATTATTTCATGTTTGACATTCAGTTGGTCATTTTTATCATCTCTGAATCCCGGAATTTTTCAGAGAAAAGAAAGATGAATACTTTTCATCTTTGTCATCTCATTCCTTTGTAACTGTTCAAAAAATTCTTAGCTAGAAGAATTTGGGATAAAGATGAACTCCAAGAAACTAATATATCTATAAGCTTTAAAAAAGATGGGGAGCAAAAAAAAGTGAAAACTCGTAAAAAAAATGTCAATTCAAGCTCTGCTTCGTCGGGCAGAAACTGTTTTCTATGTTGTCTCTTTTTTTTTCTTCTTCTGTATTCTCTTCTTCTTAACAAGTGAATTGAAGCTACCTGTCATATAGGGCCCGCAATTGTGCTGCCAACGGAAATTGTAATATAATCTTTAAGAAGACATTTTTTAAGATTTTCCTGTACTAGCCTTTTGTTGCTGAGAAGCGAGGTTGCTTGGGTAAAAGGAGCCATTCAAAGACCAGACGAAGAAGGAAAAAACGTAAGATCGAACGTTTGTTAGGCTTAAGGGGCAGTAGTTTTTCAAAGAAAAACCCGAATATAAGTGGGATTTATGTGACCCAATAGCTGCTGGCACTTTTGGGATTACACTACACATCCGCTCTTCTTGTGGTAGAATTGTCTTATCTTTTCTTTTAGCTTTTTTTATACGCCAGTATTGAGACTTCGTACACCTTTATTCTACTTGGCGACACTTTTGTCTCGCATAAATTGAATTTCCAACCGTAACACTTTCAGGTGGTTAGGGCAAAACATCTAACAATAGATATTGCCTTTATCCATTGTGCTCTGAAGATTTTTCGAAAGACAAACAAACTTTTTTAGAAAAGTATAAGAAAATATGAGGCTTTTCTTAGAAGCCAAACATAATGTGGCCATACATAAATATTTAATATACACTAAAAGAAAATTGCATATAGCCTGGCAGCTAAGTAGGGAAGCTTATATCAACAAAAAATTTATAATTTTTTCTTCTTAATTTTTTTTCGTAACTTTTTTTTTAGTAAACTACAAAAATAAATGTATTGTTACTGAAATCAAAATGAAGAATTGAAACGAAATGAGAATTCTTTAAAATTACTACATGAATTTTGGAATATATAAGAATAAAAAATTTTCAATTTTCAAAAAGAAAAATATTAAATGTTTTTATTACGTCATATTTCATTTTATTCACCTTGAATATCTATTCAAAAATATTTATTAAATGTGATGTTTGTTTTTTTCACTCTTTCTATAACTTTATTTATATGTATTTTAATGATTCTGATAACCCATTTCTCATATAATGTAAAGAAATATGCTTTTGCAACTAATTTATAGTTTTATAAAACTCACCATATTGAGTGACTGTATTATAATATCTAGAAGCTAGTACTAAGACGCGTGCAAAGAAAAAAATGAAAAAGAGAAAATATTCATACTTAATGAGACGCAATAGCTCAGTGACTAAGGGATCTGTCATTGAGAAGAACTGGGGTTCGATCCCCGGCTTTGGTTTCAAGTCCTCCCAGCATCAAATCGGGAGTCCCCAGCTTATCTAAGATGTAAAAAGGCTGTTGGCAAGCAATTTCTTTTCTTTTTTGTCCTAAGCCAGTTTGGGCAGTGGGGGTGCGATTGTTCCTGTTTTTTCAGTGGCGCCATCTATGGCCAGAAATTCGACTTCTGCCACGCCATACACACAGCCACAACCCGTTTATAGGGCGGGTCACATTCACACACAGAGAGAAGGAAGCATCCAGGCCTTGCCCGGGATTCGAACAAAGTACTTTTCTGATGCAAGGACAGTTCTCTGCTCCCTACACAGGCCGGTCGGCGTTAGCGCGCAATGCTGGCTACATAACCATTATTATTACGATGATGAAGAAATTATGGAGCCTTAACCTCCATGATCTCCACCTTGTCACACAATGGGCTTTAATTGGAATACTTTATTTTTCACAAAAGTTCCATTGCTGGTTAAACTTCGACCAGAGGCAATTTCTAAGTCACATTATATGCCGGCTATTGATATTTTCGTTGATTCGACGGTTTAAAGAGGATATGTAGTTCCTTCACCGATTTCTTGCAGTTATTTTGTCCCAACTGGTTCTATGGATTATAGATTAGGGTCAGTTGGGAATTCTTAGCAGTCTTTGCATTTGGTTTATCCCGTTCTACCCATATTTATATATGGTCGAAACTGAAAAACAATATGAATGAAGCACAAATCAAATACTGAAATGAGCATACAATAGTTTCGGTTCTATAAACAAGAACCTTCCTCAGTGTCTAAACACCAAATAATTAGTTTTGTGTTTATATGCGGTACATACAGTCATACATATATCCCTGCATATAAACATTCTTCTTTATTTATACAGATAAGGATTTCAGTTATTATTTACAAATAAATTGTGATGTGGCTGGAATAGTCAGGTGGATAGGTCACTGTGCCTATGTCCAAGAGGTCGTGGGTTCGATCAACGCCGGCCAAAGACTCCCAGTGTAGTAAATGGTGACTGGAGTAAGTTAAATCTGCCAAGTCCCAAAGTCCTTTATGTTCCCGTAACAAATCATACCTCTGGGGAAACTGATCCGGGAGTTTCTGGATTGGTTCAAATTTACTGGTTGTCTTCTGGAATGGTTCAAAATTACAAGGCTACGGAGTTGAACGTTAGTAGTCGTAAACCCAAAATTACGTTGGCTGTTCAACGACAGTTATAAAAAATATATAAATAAATAAAATTTGCTAGAATAGTTGCAAAATATGTTTTTATCTCAGTTTGCGAAAGCAAGATGTAACTTATTTTCGTTCGACCCTGCGTTGAAATTTGAATAGAATTAGGATGTATTTCCCCCCGCAATCATTTTTCCTATACTGTGGAAAATTTAAGATGATACTAATCAAAAACTAAAAAAATAACTGTACAAATTCAAGATGAATGCATTCATTTTATTTCTTAAGAAATCATAAAATAAAAGATATGTGATTTTTTTTCATAATTTTGAAAAATTTTAAATTGATAGTTAAGAATTATGGAGTCAAGTTAAACAATGGATATTTTTATCGAAGAATATTAATAATAAATAATAAAAAAATTTATTGCAAAACACTTAAATTTGTAAGCACTTTTAGTTTTTAAAATTTTTCAAACTGCCTTATGAAGGGATTGTGAAACTTATTTTAATACCATTTAAAGGCATAATTATTAAATTTTTACAAAAATGTTGCTGAGTATTCTTAGTTATATTAAGCTAAAGGTTTTCAAATATTCTAATAAATTTAAATTTAAAAACATTTTCAATTAGTTAAATTTTAAATAATTTTTGATTATTTTTAATTATGACATAAAATTTATAGTTTGAATCATTAGTTCTTTCACATATTGCAGAATGTTTTTATATTGTATTTCATTAAATTTTGGTTCTGTAACAAAATTCACAAAACTGAGATAATAGGTAATTTAATTGCCATGAAATTGCCTAAAAAATACCACATTTATAATAATTTTTAATTATAATAAAAAATTATGAACAAGTAAAGGAATTTAAAATAGCATTTTTAAGTAATAAAATTGTACCAAATGTTGTCCAATGTATTGGAAGCTGGAATTGTTCATAATTGCTAACAAAAGTAATCAAAGTGATCAACGCCAAGCTTTAAAAGCAAAATTTGACTAAAATCAGACTTAAACTATTTTTTTTATGCAAATGATGAAGTGAAATAATGATATATTTTTTGTGCTATAATTAAACGGTGAACAAATCTTTTATTTACGCTGGAAAGCGAAGAATTCAGAATATGAAGTGTTTTCTTATCTAGATGAAAATCTACTGTTTTAATTTCGGGTAGGGCTATTCATTTGCTGGGTATAAATAGTTAATTTGGCATGATTGTAATCAGTTAAAAATAATAAGATTAATGCTTTCGTATCCAAGCCAGCTATTGTAATGGTCGAGCTTAATTCTGTTTTGTCCCTGTCAGTCACGTGACCAGAAAACAAAGGAATTGTTGACTAGACTAGAAATGGTTACATGAATTATAATAGTTCTCGAAATCACAGGTTAGGGGAAGTTATTTCTTTGACGACGGTATCATTTTTAAGTGCTAAAATTTAAAAATATAATAATATGAATTCGGAATTCAACTGCGTGATATATACAATTTTATTGGCCCTTGCTATTGCAACAAAATAAAGAGTTTCATGTTACGAATTTAGATATTAGAATCTAAATTTAGAATTTAGATATAGAATCAAAAAGTTACTAAGGTCTCATGTTTTTTTAATCAAATAAAATAATTCAAAATAAGTTATTTTTCGATACCTACACTTATTCGGTGCTTAAAAAATGGATAAAAATTATCTAAGTTAAATTCAGTTTATTATTTATTCAGTTTATTTTATTATTAAAAATTATTTTTCTAGTTTACAATATGAGTTTTTTTTTAAGTTACTTTAATTTTTTTTCCTTTAATGCTTTTCATCTGTTTTATTTTTCGACAATAGAATTTTTTGTTTAAAAAAATTTGGGAAAATTACAAATTCAAATTTAGCTTATTGTTTTGTAAAACAAAATAGAAATTATCAACTAACTAGTAATAATAATTGAATAGTTTTTTTAACTTAAATGTGTTAAATTAAATATTCGTTATTGCTTCTGCTAACAGCCAATTATATATATATATATAATATANTTCTCACGAAACATGACAATTCGGACCAAAAAATTTCTTCAAATTTAAAGTATTCAAAATAATCTAAAATTTTTTGTATATTTCTTTACGTACATTTATTAATATCTTATAGACAGCAGTGTAGTTTATTGACATTTGCTCGAGAGAAAAAAAATAAAATAGAAATTCACCAAATCTTGAATGCCAGGAAAATGGCATATTACCTTAGAAGTTTAAAAAAATAGCCATTTTAAGTTAATAGTAAGTAACTCAACTTAAGCCTTTATGTTAGATGGACCATAAATTGCTTAAATTAATTCTTCTTATCCACTGTAGAAAGGAACAATAAAAATTTTGTTGCTGATATGTACAGAATAAAATTGTGTATAATAATCAATCATTAAATATTTAAATAACTTTGATTACATCCAAGCATATTGTATCCAATCATATTACAATCATACTTAAACTTGGTATTAGGTTAATATTTGCTTTCCCTCTTTACAGTATTAGCAGTTAAAAAGAGTTTCTGGTAATATAACTTTACTTTAATTTAATATTTTTACCGAAGACGTTTATATTCTTCAGAAAACAACAGTATTTCTTATAATAACTCAGATAAATCTATGTAGTTTTTCTTATTAATGATTTCAATAAGCCAGGAAAATGACAGCATAAAAACCTACTCACCTTGAAAAATTTTTTGAAATAGATTTTGAGCCAGAAAATTGGTTCTTTATTTATGCAACAAGACATGCTCAGATAGGAAGGTATCTAATCCATCTATTAACATAAGATATTGATTCCTGGCGCTATCTATTTTGGTTATAAATCACTAAATAAAAGTAGCTAGGAAAATGACAGATTTTCATGGGACAAACAAATTATTGACAGAAAAAATTATTTTAAATGAAGTTTTAGTAAACAATACCCTTTGCGTATATTCCAGAAATGCTTACATAGGATAAGATAAAAAAAATTTGATTTTGAAAAATGTATGGAAAGTTTTGAAGCTAGTTATTATTGGAAATATTGTTTGGGACACTCCAGGAAAATGACATTTTGATATTCAATTAAATTTTTTAAGCATACAAAACAGTCAATGCAAGTGCAAAGTAATTTTAAAATGCTAACAGAAATGCTAATTATTATTTTTTTTCTTAAGAAAAGTTCTTTTAGTATTATAGTACTAGATTTTGGAGCAAGGGATAGTGAATTGTCATGTTTCGTGAAAATCACCCATATATATGTGTGTGTGTGTGAAAGAAGGGATGAAATTCAAGTAGTTTATTCATAATTTAAGTCTATAATTTAAACAACAATGATTACCTACTTGAATGTTCTTTTTTTGATTAATTTTAAAATTTTAAAATATTTTTTAATTAATTTTAAAATTTTTGTTCATTTATTTATTTATTTTTCTATTTGTAATTAAATTTTCTGCCTTAAAGAGTTTTGTTATGTAAACTTTTCAAATCATTTTTAATAACTAGACTTTTCTCATAGATGGCTGCACTGAAATGTAATTTGCTTTATATTTTTTCGATCAAAAATATTTTTAAAATTATTTTGTACAATTTAAACTATAAGCACGGTTTCATATTCTTTTCTTCATCTCGAAATTTTGTTAATTGTTAAATTAGTATATCTATCTTTAAAACATTTTTTACTTTTGGTCCTAGCCGGTAAGTTTGTTTTCTGCTTTCTTTTATCTCAAAATAATAAAATAATAAAAATTTGGAGAAATACCAAACTCAATTGTGGTTTATTATTTCTCAAAATTTTTTTTTAATTAAAATGAGTTTGCTTGTTTTCTAAATGCAACGAATGATTTCAGAATAATCCATTTATACAATATCCGTAGATTTATGATATTCTGAAATTTCCAGAACTCTGACTTTGCAGTTTTCACATTCTACAAAATTTTTTTCGAAAATGCCATTAATATTTACAATAAATAAAATTAATAACGATATTTTTCAGCATTTTTTTTTCTTTTTTCATATAAAATTTCTTTAATGTGATTGTATGCAAGCCGTTTCTTTCTCATTTTTCAAACTTTATAGTTCATGTTTCTAAAGTTTAACTTTGAAAATATTTTAAAAACATTTTCATTACTACATTCATTTCATTAAAAACATTTTCATTACTTATTTTCATTATTTTCCAATGATTTATCTTAATTACAGCTGCATACTTGCCAAATTATTTTCAGACAGATTTATAAACTGAAAATAAATGAAGAATAAACGTTACAAATAACCTTCTATATATTCAAGGTTTTTGACTGAAAGATGCACTATGCGGAACGAATTAAACGCAACCTCATTTACAAAGTTTGGCCTCTACCTGTGATGTCAATTGTCGAGGGAGTCATCTTTGACCACACCCTAAAGCCCCAAAGTGACATTTTTTTTTTTCCTTTCAAAATTATGCGTTAAATCCTTATTATTAGAGCTAGTGTGAAGTTAACGTGAAAGCTTTGAGGCAGGTCGCAGCACCTTTCGAATTTTAAGCAGTTTTACTAATTTTTGAAGAGAACTGGCAGACAAGATGTATGAATGATAAGGTGTTAATATATTCAAGTCTTAGACATAAAAGTTTTGGTGTTTAGTTTTATAAAATGAAGCCCCATTTACTTAAAATATCACGACTGCATTATTCATCCGGCTTCAGAAGGGTTGACTGATTAGGGCTTTGTGCTGAGGTTGATTTCGTCTCGGCCTAGTAAAAATTATGATCCCATGGGCAACACCCTAATTTAAGCATCTATTTGATAACCCTAAATAAACGCAGATTATGTCATGCAAAGTTTTAAAACTTGTTTGAAATAAAGGATGTATTTCAGGGGGAACATATAACTATGAATAGCTAACTTAACACGGAGAAACAATCTGGGAAAATTACCGTACTATATCGTAAAGACATTTTCTGGTAAAAACAAACGTGGTTCTAGTAATCAAAAATTAAGGTATTTAAAACATTTATTTCGTAATTTTTCAGTTCATGTAGTAACGGTTTGCCAGAAATTGTGATTTTTAAAATTACAGTTCTTATTAGCACACATTTAATAAAAAAATGCGAAACCAGAAAGTAAACTTAACCTAACTAAAAGCTTTTACACTATGCTATAAGCCATCATGGAAAAATTACCCAAACTTTTTCAGATTTACCATATTTTTGGACATATTACGAAACCATATTTAATTTCAAATTTTACCAAAGTACTTAGGTAAAAATTACTAAGTTTTTAGTGTTCCCATAGAACCAAAAACACGACAAATTTTACCATATTTTGGTAGATTTGCTTAGCTCAATTTTTCTTTAAAAACCTCTAAAATGCTATAATTGTAAATTCTCAATTTTAAAACAGAAATACAAAACTAGACTATTTAATTTAAAATAAGGCTAGTCAACTGGAAGAAATTCATATATCTAAGAAACACAAGAAACAAATAAATAAAACTTAATAAAATAGAGAAGTTCTGCATTGAGTGCTAGCTGCCCTGGGTAAATCAAATCCTGTTTGGAGCATTTTCATAGTCTTGTGCGACGGAATGAACTTAAATTTTGAAAACAAAATTGTAAAAATATAAAAATAAATTCGATTCGATTTGGGAACAGCGAGATAAAATATCTATTTTTCATTCAATCCCGATTGCGTTTTGAAATCTATTTAGAAATGCTTAGTACTGCGAATTAACGATATTTTTTTTTTGAAGTTATACTTCTTATGCGACTTCCAACAAGGTTGCGTTAAACGTTTAACGCTACATTTTTATTGGCCGGGAAATCACGTGGTAGGACCCAGTTTTCCCTCATTCATTTCCATATCGTTATGGTTCTCACTAGCATAAAAATAATAAAAGTCATAGAAGTATTGTTTTTCTATAAATATTTTTTTAGTTTGTTTTGATACACATATAATTTAATAGAGTAGTATTTTTTTTTCCCAATTTAGTGGATAACAATTGTAAAAAATGAGTGAAAACAATCCCACGGACAATGTGACGGATTTAAGGTTATGTCAAGGTACGTCTCTTGTGAATATCAATTGATTGTTTCTCTTCTGAAATTACATTATGATGCATTCACATACATTATTAATACAAATACATTAATACAGGGCGAGACGATGTGACAACCACAAGCTCTTCCACTGGTTCAAGAGGTCCACGAGGGAAAAATGCACAATATTACCGTTATTACAGAGCACGGAAGCGAGCGGAGCAGGAAAAAGAGTCGCTGAACAGAACTAGTGATCCTTCTACGACTGCTGATTCTTCTACAATTAACGTCGCTGGTTGGAAAGTTTAACTTCTTCCGCGTGGAGGGACTCCACGCACTATTTTTTTACTATAATATACGCACTATAATTTAAAAACTACATTCCAATTACTTTTTTCGAAGTATTTAAAAATGCTAAATGAGTTTTAACTCTTACACCCTAAGAGTAAGAGAAAATATTTTTTTTAAATGTGTCGTAAAATAAAATCGAAAATAAATGCACTCATAGAAAATTTGGATTGCAGTTTGAGCTCTTTAAAATACATTATCGTTATGTTTTATCTGATACTTTTTTGAAATTTTCAGTTAATTTATAAATTCGTTTTTTTTTAATTTAAAAAAATATATATATGTAATACGTTTCACGAATTGGTACAGTTTTTTCCGTTGTGTAATCACTGAATTGCAAAAACAGATTGAATTGTTTCAGCGTTAATTGATTTAATTATTAATTATCACGACTCTTCTTATTTAAATTTACTTGTTGATTCTAAGTGCGCAGTGCTTCATTAACTAATGTAGCGCCTTCTACATTCTCCACCATTGCTGTCACCCAGAAATTAATACCAGCATCGCTCTATTTATCACCGAGAACAAAAACCATTACCCAGCACGCAGCTTGAATTAATACGAAAAACCACATACAATAGGGCGACGTGAATTCTTTTCATTTCTCTCCCAAGACAAACTCATTCTTTGGTAATGTACTGAGAGTAAAAAAAAGTAAAAAAGAACACAAATAGACATTATGTCACCGAATATTAATGCGCCAACTGAGGAAATGGCATAAAGTCTATTCATACCACTCAGAGTGAACGATTCATTTGAAAATCCCAATGGATGGACTATAAATTATCTTTTGGACTGAACCAAAAATAGACCTCAGTCTTCACCAGGTAAATGTCAACTGGGTTAGAGGATTGTGGATCAATTAGTATATGCCATTAATGGAATCACATACAGATGTCACTGTTGCCATTAATGGTCCCCTCTGCAAGTGCTAATGATTCCTGAAATATCTCCAGAGTAATATTTAAAAGTGATAATGAAACGATTATGACTTCAAAGGGAGGACATGCATGGACAAGTGAGGTGGTTTGAGCTAGGCGTTTTTTATTTTTTTCATTCCAGTTTAATCTACAAAGCGAATGGAAATATGGTATTGCTAAGTAAATGGTTCTAATTAATGTAAGAGGTTAGAAAATGTAATTTTTTTAGGACATAAGTTAGATACTTGGTTGAGAAAATGTTGCTAAATTCATATCTGACTAAAGTAATTAAAAACTTCACTAACAGTTTCTAGTCATCTCATAGAAGAGTCTGTTACAATTTTTGGAGAAAAAAGAAAAAGGCAACGACGCATTTTATTTAATGGATTTGCATTAAATTTTGGTTTTGCACATTTGGTAATAATTTAATAAGAAAGTAATTAAGAAAGTTATTGGAACGCATATCAATGAAAATTACTTGTTAGTAGTCTTCGGCGATTATCTCGTACTAAGACATTTCATCTAATGGATTCAAATGAAAAAAAAAGTATGTTATAATTTTAAAAGTAAAATAGTTTTATTTGAGGTGGTTTATAAAATTGTTTTGATAGGTAGGCATTAAAGGTGTGAATATTAATTTTATTGGATTGTTAAACACGGCTTTAAAGTAAATATATTTTATTGATTACTAAACTGGCAAAAATTGTATTACAGAGAAAAGCGGAAATGTTAAAAAAAATTAGATTATAAGGATTTTTTTTTTTTTTTTTTTTTGTACGTAGTATGAGGCTTTACTACCGCCTGCTCGTCCATTCACCAACACTCGTTATTGCCTTCTTTCATCATTGTTTTTTCCCCTTACTTGTCAATTATTATACACAAAACACAGAAAATGTTATTTTCAAATTATAAAATTGTTGTAGCGTTATTGTTGCAACGTAAGAACGTTTTGTTAATATTTTAATCGTAGACGATTACCCAGATTTGAAAAATAATTATCTGTACTTGAAAAAAATACTTACATGAAGAATGCAAATTGTGGGACTGAACAAGAAGAGATAAACGAGAAGTAAGTAGAATTAAATAAATTTGAAATAGTTTTACTCGTTGACGAGACGTATAACAATCCAAATAGGGAACGTTTTTCAACTGTCTTATTAAGGCTTTTTATTTGTAAATACTAAAAATTACTAAAAATGTTAAGATTTATGTCTGGCAACATGTAATTTCTCTCGTTTTAACTTTTCTTTTGTTTTCACTCAGTATTTTGTCAGTCCTTTTCGCGAAACACTATTTTAAATCTCTTATAACACCAGAATCGTTGATGCTAGGGTTCTGAAATAGTTTTAAAAAAATAATACCATTGTTAGAAATTAAACCATAAACGATTATTGTTTAAGATTTCATTGCACGTTCTTTAATGTTCAAATACTTTTTATATAAGTTCAATTATTAAGAGCAGATAGCGTGGCTACGTCATGGAATTAGAATTCCTAAAGTTATCAGAAACTATGTGCTTATTTTACTTATAGTTGAGGTTTTCAAACGTGATTTTATAAAATTAAATAATTTAAAAGCAGCGGTAATTGAAATAAAAAGAAAAAGTTATGCAATAAAAAGCAAAGTTAAAAGTGAAAACATACTACCACGTTTAAGGGAACCGTAAAAATTGCCATACCAATTAACCAAAGGTGCCATAAAAATTTGACGCCAATGCTACTTAATTAATTTTGGGAATTAGCTCTACTAATATTACGGTAGTAGGGGCTGATTTTAATAGGTACGAAATGTACTTTCATATGTTCTAGTATAAATACTGTTTCTTTTTTCAGTGACAGCAGAAGGGATAAGTACAGGGAAAAATTTCTTGATTAGGGAAACATTTGACTACCGTGATTTGTCCACGAGCATCAGCCAAATGATTCTGGTTAAACTTGATCTTTATTTCGATGGGGTGAACTTCGAACAAAAGTGTTTTGCTTACTCTAATGAAGAAAAACCAATGGGAATTGTAATTAATAAAATATTTCTTAGCTTTATTCATTTTGTTGGCGTAAGTCTTTTAATTTTGGGGATAATTTCATAATGTTGATCATAGCCTTGAAGTAGGTATTCGAGTGGTGGTAGTAGTAATTTATTAACGTCGCACTAGTGTTGCACAATGAGCTATTTTATTTTATTTAATAACCGTCATTGAATATCACACCCAATATGAGTTTACAAATCTCAATTCTATTCTTGAATGTTAATCTGCTCCTTTTTTTAAATCCTTGATTACTTAAAATGGTTTTTTTAAGTGACTATTAATTTATTTAAGCGATATAGTTTTTCTTATACGGCAACAGAGAATTGTTTCCAAGTTTGAAATATTTATTGATGTGAGAGTATCATTCACCAACAGATAGAGAGAAATAGATAATTTGAATAGAGATTAGGTAGATAGACTAAATTTGACTTAAGGATAATTTAGCTAGGAAAAAAAAACAACTTAGAAAAATTTAAAAAAATTCAGAAAATAACACTAATTAAGTAATTTATACTTTTGTAAACATTGGTAGTTCCATAATTTGTTAAACTTTTGATACTCCTTACAAAATACACTTTAATGTGTAATATTCATTATATCAATATCGAGATGTAAAATTACAGAACGATTCCCAAACAGTATCAAGTTCCAAAAATAAAACCCTAAAAACTAAAAGTAAGTTGTAATATTAATATTCCAGCTAAATTAAGAAATAAAAAAAACAGCTATCTGTTCAGTTTCTTCTCTTTTTTAAACCCTTGTTTATTCATTAGCCTTGTTCCCGACAACCAAAGTTCAACTTCGTAGCCTTGTAATTTTGAATTCCTTCCAGAAGACAAGGGAACTCTGAGATCAAGTAGTGGGAGAAATTTGCCTTCGTAGAGGACTTTAATGATGGAAATAACCCGCATTTGCGTTGTTTCATGGAGAGGAAAACGAAGACACGGTTAGCTTAACTGAAAATCCGTGATCCGTCTACCACAGCTACCCATGATAGTTTACGACAACACTGTTGATGAGAGCCGGGTGTGGAATTCGCATCTACCAGCCTTCGCTGGGACTCGAACCCAGGCCACCTCATTGGGAGACGAGAGTTCTATCCTCTGAGCCACCACGGTTTAATTACATAATATTGTGCAAATAGCCAAATCACCCACTTAATGTTACCATAATATTGTGCAATTTGTACATTACCATTTAACGATTGCTTATAACAACAGCAACAAATATTTAAAAAAATTTGAAAAAGCCAAGAATGAATATCAATTAATTTTACTAAGACTGAAGTGAGAAACAAGAAATAATAGAAAAAATGAGCATAAGAAGAAATAAATATTTACTCCGCACAATAGTTTATAACCTTTTAAACACTTTGACACAATCCACAAACAATATTTTCTCGACATACAATGTCTATCGAAATGTCAAATTACATAACGTTACCCAAATCATTGTCAAGTTTCGTCAAAAAGTCTAAAAAAAATGTGAGTAAACAATATAGATATTAATATTTTAGGTAAACTAAAAAGCATAGTATAAAACTGGCTTTTTAGCCAGTCTTTCCTCTCTTTATTTTTAAATTCGTGTTTACTTAGAAGGAGTTTTTTTTTTAAAAGTAACTATTACTTTATACCAAGAATATAGTTTGTTTTTTCTCATACGATGCCAGAAAAATTGCGGCCAAGACTCCAAATTTATATTGATGCGGGAATATAATCCATGGAAAGAGAGAGGAAGAGTAGATTGAATTTAAATGATGAAGTGAGAAGGGAGTTGTCAAATATAACGAATTATATTCCATTCCATGGAACATCATCCCCGGGGGGAAATCGGGATAGACAGCCATTTTAAACTTTTGTGAGTTCCACTGATAAGAAAATTTATGGGTTGCAGTGAATATGGCTTTATTCTTTTCCTGGAAGTTACCTACTTGTAATTCATCTTTGTACGCATCAAATGTTAGAATCCAGAAGGGCACATTCATGTAAAAAGAAACATTGTACGCGTATTTTGCGTGGGATGGTTACCAAACTGAAAAATGTATGCTGTTTTCTGTTTTATATTTATGTATCTCGTAAGATTTTGATCCTAAGGAAAGAATTGACTGTTATTTATCTAAAACGGGTTACTGTTTCAACCTTTTTGAATTTCCTCAAGTTTTGAAAAAAGTTTCATTTTTTTATTCAACTTTTAACTTAAACTTTTAGCTTTATTTATTGCTTAAAAGCTTTCCCTGTCTATTTTCAAACTACATAACTGACGGGACATTTTAAGTACTGATTTTAACAATATTTCATGGTTTTAATTGATTTCTCTGCTTCTAATGTGCTGTTTTAATTTATTGACAAATTCTAACCAACCAGTTTTCGCCCTAATTTTTTGGTGCTATTTTTATTGTTTTTAAAATAATTTCGACTCTTTTTAACTTAACCTTATAAAGGTTCAATTGGTGCTTATTATCTGTTGACCAATTTTGTATCATTGATTTAAACTATTTTCTCATTTATTTTGTATTATTTTAATGTATTTCTAAACTCACCTGTTTGTTACGCAACGGACAATGATACGTGATACGTACTCATTGTTTTAATCGTTGTATGTTTTACTTTATTTGATTCTAATGTTTTAAAATTTTAGTCCACTATAAAACACCCACATGTTAGGATGGATTGCCCACTATAAAACACAATATGCTGGGGTTATTTCTTACCCAATATAAAACATTCTGGCTGTTGTTTTCTTTGTTATTTTTTGTTATTATTATTATTATCGTAACAATGATCAATGTGGTCAATATGTTCAACTACCTGTCCATTAGAAGAATTATAATGATCCTGTTGCCATATTTGATGTATTGCCATATTTGTTGTTTTCAATAACCGCTAATCAAAGGTACCCGTAGTGAGGGCCTGGGTTCCTCTCAACCAGGAACTATAGGAGTTGGAGGGTATAACCTTTCCGAATAACCCAGGGTTTGGGACCGGAGATTAAATCCTAATCATTAAAGCGAAACATTTTAAATCAGATTAAAATAACGAGATATGTGGTCCCATAAAAAAGCAATACACTGTTTCGCGATTATAGAATAGACTAACACTTGTAGGTACCTTTATTTTTTTTCTTCCTAATATGCTCATGCTTATACTTTTGGGCAATAAAATATCTATATTAGTATTATAATTGCAAAAAAAATATGTATATGCAATCAGATCTCTATTTAGCAAAGTCGCTAAATCCCGATAATAAGCTCGTTATATGGAAAATTCGATTAATAGAAAATCACCTTTTGAAACACTTAAACAACATTTCATGAACCCTAGACATAATTAAAATAGCAATTGATTCACCTTTATCTTGAAAACTAGTATCAACTATTTATTTTATATATCTTAATATCATAAAGGAAATCGGCATGAATAGCGCAAAAAGTAATCCAGTATTACACGATCACTATAATACATTTTCAACTAAAAAAACCTAATTTATGAATGAAATTATAGTTGTATTTATTATAAAAGTAGTTTCAAACATACATTATCACATGCGTTTTTAAGTTTAATTGCTACTGATAAAATCCCTTAATTTTGTCCGAGCTTTTCGTTAGAAATGCAAACAAAAAGGGAAAGGGATTTTACTACTTTTTCTAAAAGTTAAGTGACTTCGAAAATCAATTCAAGGTCATTTTCCCCATAAAATGCATTAACAAGTATGAAATGTTCAGAAATATTTTGTGAAATAGGGAAAGTGGATCTAAAAGAAAAGTTCGTTAAATAGAAAATTCCCTTCTCCGTTTCGAAGTTATTTTACGAAGAAATTTCCCAAAAGGTTCCTGGTTTCTAGAAAAAATTTGCGAAATAGAGAAATTCGCAAAATGGAAGTTCGTTAAATAGAAGTTCGACTGTATATCGGCACTTTATACAGAAATAGCAAGTGCATTTTATTCCAGTATTTAACACAATTAACTTTGAATTTCTCTCCACTGGAAAATAGAAAGTCGTAATAAATTTATCATCTTTTTAAAAAAGACAATGATACTATAATAGACAAATGAATTCTATCATATCTAAAAGTGACTTATTCATTTTTACTGCCACATAAACACAAAATCAAATTGAGTTAGATTTATAATAGTTATATCAATAACTATTTATATCAAAGTGAGCAAATTGTCGTTTGATGCACCGAGGTAATTAAATTTTACCTAACTATTACCTACTTCCTTTTTAATGCCTACATCTTATAAAACTTCAGTGCGGTAGTATCAACAGTATAGTTATTGACAGTATAGTTATTTTCATAGTTTTATTTCTGAAGATATTTCTATCGCGATGAAAGAATATTTGACAAAATAGCAATTCCAATCCTATTGATTATTTTCTTTGAGCACATTTTCTGTATTTCAATACAGAAAAATATGAAATAATTATAAATTTACGAGAATTCTATGATTCAGTTTGTTATTAATGTCTACTAAGAATACGTTTCGAGAATTTAGACGCTTTGGGTTTTCTCTTGTCTTTGAGAGATATTAAAATAAATGCTTTTAACGATGCAAAGATTTAACGTTATTTGTTATTTATTTCTAGCTAAATATTCCAATTAAGGTCTGTAAATGAAATTAAATTTAAAATTATAACACGATGAAATGCAAATTGTCAAAGAATTTTATTGAGAAAAATAATTGAATTCGAGAATAACTGTTTCCATAATTAATATTATTAAAGAAAAAATTTTACAATGAAACTGTTTATTTTGTGTTTAACTATTGATAACAAAAAATGTGCATAAAAATAAGGCAGAATATTTATACGTATAAGTGTGTGTATTATATACTAATTGCTAACCATTTTTACTATATCATAACTAATTGCTCCTCCCAAAAAAATACAATTTGGTGGCGTGATAATAACATTTGGAGTAAATCAAATAATAATTGCGATAACTAAATCAAAATCTACAGTATTTAAAATATTTATATGTTATTTTTTCTGTTCATATGATAATGATTTTCTGGAAATTTTAGTTTTCAAAATTATTGCTCTTATTACCAAACATTTAATATAAAACTGAAAAGTAAATCGATCGGCTTAAATGGCTTTTATGTCATGCTCCAAAGCATCATGATTAAATTACCAAATGTGATACCATTTATAAATTTTAATACATATTATAAGAGAAAATTTTATTGTTAATTTTACCAAAACTATTAGCAAGGCTCTTCGGTGAAATTTACTGAGCTTTTCGTGTTCCCATAGAGCCAGAAGCACAGTAAAGTTTAGCAAGCACCTTGTACGTTCGACCTGACTGCTTATTTTGAATCTTACAATCAATTCATTTGCTACATCCCAAGGAAAGAGTTTTCCATAGATGTTATAAGGGTGTTGATAAAGGTGTTGCTAGGTTCCATAGGTGTTGATAAAGACTCTATAATATGAGCGAATAGCTAGCTTGCCACTCTAATCAATCGCAAATTAGTTTCCTCCCACACTTTTATGACTTATTTATCTTTGCTTCCCAAATTATTGTAAGTAAAATCATCATTAATAGTTTCGTGAAAAATAGTCATGAAATTCTCATTTTAAAAGGAACCACCACTTGTCTCTGGCATTAATATTTGCGCTTTCAAACTTGTCTCCATAAATCTAAATAACGGAAACTCAACAAGAAATACTAAATATCTAATAAGTCGTGGGAAAATTGGCTAAAATTTTAATATCATAGGTTAAATAATACTCTATAGTTAATTTCTCTTTTGATGAATTTAATTTCTAACTTATATAATATGTATACTACTCTTAATATGAAGCCACTACGAAATATACAACAACTAATAAAAACGAAAAGTATGCATTTGTATATGGAGAAATTAGGGTATTTATTTGCTTCGGAGGGTGCTTAAAAAGTTATTACGACAGTACTTATTATATTGGATACCTATAATAGGTCCCCATTAACACAGTACCCATAATGGCAAAACCAGTTGTATTTATTACTACAATTGGTCAAAACTCATAGGCGTCAGTAATCGTTTGACGATTTCTTACAAACCTCGAAATAATCACCGATATAAATTCGCCAAAAATGAGCATAAAAATATTAGTGCCGCCCATACCTATTTTCAAGAATTGCAATTAATTAACCTTGGGATAATAGGTACAAATTTAAATAAAAAATTAAGTTTTGTATATTTGTTTATGAGAACCGTAAAAAATTGTCCTACTGTTATTGATGCTTACTTAAGTTTAATAATAAGTACTACTTTTATTATATCAATTCTTGTCTTTTATTATATTAACATTGGTGCCAAGATACCTCCTACTATAGATAGCGTGGAATGAGATTTCTTATAACCCAACAAAAGGAAAAGTACCGAAGGAAATTGTCGAGAATGGTAGTTTTTTACTATAGACTATGGTTGACCATGATCTCAAATAATTACACAATGCCAAATGATATTGAATATAGTTAATCTTTATTTTGACTTCTAAAAACATGTTTTGCCAAATCTAATAACGTAAAAACATCAGGAAAGGCAATAAGAAATGAATGAAAAAACTGAATATATTTTTGCTTTATTAATTGTGTCATTATATATACTGTGCGTGATTTGAAAGTATTAATCAATGCCGATTTATTTATTTTTCACATTTTTCCAACTCTTGAGAAATACGGGTTTTCAGGTAGTTAATTATAAAGACTAAAGAATATGTTCAATTTTAATATTGTTTCATGTAAAAATAAACATCATTTTTTACATAAAATTATTCAGAAAAGCATTAGTTTGCAAATGGAAGAAGCAACAGTCCATTCAACGGAGCTATTTTCCTTTTTCAATATTTTACCAATAACGCAAATTGAGACGTTTTCTTTTACTGAAATAATGATCAAACCAACGATTTATCGCCGTTTCACTGTTTTCAGAAGGAAAAAAAAATTTGAATTCTGAATCATTATCGGTCAAGCTTTGTGACCACGTCATTCGCCCATTAGTAGTAGCTTAACTATCATACCTATCATTACTATCACTGATATGCAACCTGGCTTTGTTAAAGGAGCTGCAATGAGTGATACTATGGCAACATAGCGACCTGCTCAATGATTCAGGAGTGTTGACGAATGGGTCCCTGCTGTGTCCATAGCCTGGACGAAATCATTAGCCAAATGGTTGATAAATGATCTGAAGCTACCTTGCGTGAGGAATGGCAGCTCGTTTGGGAGGTGGAGGCGCTAAACCTCTTTCCTCTTTTGACCATTGGGAAGTTGGGCATCTAGAGGGTAGTTTTGGATTTTAAATCTCGCTACTGTCGCAGCTTTTATGCAAAAGGGTAATTAAGGCAATGCATGTGAAATGAATTTTGCCTAAGATTAATATATGACCAAATTGCTCATTAGGTATGCATTTTAAAGAGATAATTAATGAGGGTGGCCGAGGATGGGTGCAGAGCTGCACCCAAATAAAGGATTAAATTATTATGCATGGTTTGTAATTCATGCCGGTACAGTTGAAAAAGAATTTGACAATTTTTAAATTTTCAAAATGGTGTAATTATGTTTGTATTCAAGCTAAATTTAATGATGCATCTTTTTTCAAGATACGTGCAAATTTTCATAAAAAATAAATTTTAAAATTGAGTAATTTGTTTTTTAATAGATCATTAGAAATTTCAAGAACATTTTATTTCATTTTATATCCGACATTGAACAGCTAACCAAATTCTAAGTTTATAACTATCAATATAATCAACTTCGTAGTCTCGTAATTTTAAACCTAACGCAGAAGGAAAAGGGATTCTTAGATCAGGTATTAGGATAAATTTGCCTTCGTGGAGGAATTTTTGATGGGACTAACCTGCATTTGTGTTACATGGAGAGGAAAACCACAAAACCTCCCACGGTAAGATTGACCGCAAGGGGATTCTAACCCATTATCCGTTGATCACTGAGGATATTTTACATCAGAACTGTGGTCAGTGCGAGCAGGGAGCAGAATTAGCATAAACCAATCTGATTCCATCTGATTCAAATCTGGATCACCTTCATCGACGAATCGGTGACAAATGCTCTATTCTTTAAGTCACCGGGTTTTTCGAGAATGCTTGATAAAAATTAATAATAATACTTTGGAGAACTGCTGATTAATTGTTCACCAGTATTTTTCGTATCGAAACATCTAACGACTTGGAAACGAAAACATCTACTAATATTGAAGGAGCTATTGTATTTTTTCAACCTAGAGAGCATCTTGTATAAATATGCAGGGAAATTTATCTCTAATACACACCCTTCTTAAATAACAAAAAAACTTATTTTTCTTCAGAAAAAACAACAAGTATTAGGACTTTCTTAGTAACTTCGTCTTTAGGACATTCAGTACCGTTAAAGTTCAGTTGCTTAAGCAGAGGGTATAGTAAGTTTGCTATCTAGTTAAAATATAAAAAATTCGTGACGAGTATTGCCTAGTTTTTTTTTTTAAATAACAAAATTTTCTAAACATTTATTTAATTACATTAGGCAGAAGCTATTCCTTTAACAAAAAAATTTATTATTTTAATTGTTCTAATTTTTTCAGATGTCCTTTTCACCCTATTTTTATTTAACTTTACTGCAGCTTATTTATAGTGAAAAATTTTTTGTATTAAGTCAAGCAGTTCACTTAACAAATTAAGTATTAAATATCTGACTAAATTAATCTCCTTCAGAATTAAATATGTAAAATTTCTTCAAATATTTTTTCTTCTGGATCAAGGGCCTGTGGATAAATTTGTTCTGTATCATCCCCCCCCCCATATTGGATTTGATTAATACCTCTACCTTTTTCTGCTTTCTACTTTTTTTAATTTTATTACCATTTTATTACTTTATTACAAAATTTACTATTTTATTACAAAACAACGTTGCCTGTAGGCTATACTTATTTTGTCACATTTAGAGTTACAACTTTTTGCCTATTTGAAACTGCCTGTTCATAATTTTTTAACATATTAAATGCATTTAAATTTACCCAACTTGTTGCAAAGTTATGCTTTACTTCTTCGAATCTAAAAACTTTTTGAAACTTCTTTAGAACCTATTTTTACCAATATGAAATTATTAAATTATATTACTATTCCTCATTAATTGTTAAATTGTATATAAGTAAGATGAATTATTTATTTAAAATGAATGTATACGTTTGCGCCATGTGTACGTTTTTATCTATATAAACGTGCATGTTTGTTCTGTGTCACTACATTTAAAGAGGTTATTGATATGAAAATGTATTCTAAACCAATTATCATAATTAGTTAAACTGTTTCAAATTTTAAGACACAACAACTTTCGGTGGCAAACACTATTCTAAACTGTTAATTCTGTATTCTGTCATATTAAATCTTTCCAAGTTGGTTCCAACTTAGAATTACAAATCTCTCTCGCCTCACGGAGCTTGATGCAACGATTTAAATTAAAATTAAAATTATGATTTATAAATAAATCTTCAGTGGCGGAATAACGGGAGGGCGAGTTTGTTGAATCTCATGAAATGATTTTGAAATCAAATTAATGCATGCTTACTCTTTGATTGGTTTCTCGAAACGCTGCAATTAGCCCCGAGTGCCGTTGTACGTAAATCAAGTTTCCAACAATATAAACACCAATGGTTTTCTAAATTGTTTCAAAACAATTTAACATGAGTCATTTACAATTGAATACATCCTCGTCTAACTGTATCGTCTAAATTCTATTATCATTTATCAATGTATATCACTTCAGGGTATTTGCAAGAATTCAGTTGGTTTTAAATTAAAATTTCTAGAATTTCGTGAAACAGCTAACAGTGTACTCAATGCTTATTGAGTTTTGAAACATAAGGCGTATGACTGCATGGCTATTGGGGTTTAAAGTAAAATGATTAATTGAAAATTATTTATGTAAATATTTGGAATCGAATGTTAATTTTTGAGTACATAAAGCGTCTGTATACGACTGAATCCACTCACAGCAATGTTGTACTTTTGCGATAAATAATTCAAACATTTCTTGAACTTGCATTATATCAACTGAAAACAAACATTTTGACTCCTATGAGCAAATTCGTACTAATTAATTTTTCGTTTTATACACTGTTGTCAAAGTAATTAGTTTTATTTTACTAGTTACAGCATATTTTTACTTGTAATGAAAATTCACTTTAAAAAAAAAACTGCGATTAAATTAAAGGAGTATTATTTTTCAAAAATCTTTAAAGTTTATCATTAATCTTTAAAGTTATTCCAGCTGAATAAATGCGTAATACATTAAGAATTTATATAATAATAAGACCTAATTTTACTGAGTTTCGTTAATAGAAAATAATAATAAAAATTATGCAACAACACTGCAAAAAATTCCGGATCAAATTCCGGAATAACAAAAGTACAAAAGTTACGTAACTAACGTTATGTTTTTTTGCAGTAATAATTTCCGTAAAATCACTGAATCTCTCTAAAGAAATAAATATTACTGTAAAACTTGCAATATAACATTTTACTGCAAAAAAGGATTTTCCTTTAAAATGGATTTTATGAATTATACGGATGATAATACGCACACAAAGTGCTGGTACTTTATACCGCACTTTGATTAGAAATTTTTTACGGGTAGTCATTAAAATAAAATAATAAATATCACTGAATTATCCAATTAAATAAATATTACTGCAAAGCATAAGATATAACATTTTACGGCAAAAATGGATTTTCCGTTAAAATGGAATTTATGGATGACGCACCCTAAGCAGATAATGATAAGCACACAAATCGCCGGTACTTTATACCGTACTTTGATTAGGAATTTATTACAGGGTAGTTATTAAAATACAATAACAAATATTACTGAATCTCTCTAATGAAATAAACATTACTATAAAATTTACGATACAAAATTTCACGGTAAAAAAGTATTTTGCGTTAAAATGGATTTTGTGTGTGATGCACAACAAACGGATGATGATACGCACATAAAGTGCTGGTACATTATACCATACTTTGATCAGGAATTTAACAGGGTAGTTATTAAAATATAATAATAAAAATGAGATGGAAAAATTACTTACTAAAAACAAAATTAAAATGAGATTGTTTTCAGCACCTATACGAAACCATGTAAGGTCAATTTAGGTGAAAATGTTTAATTATTACAAATAAATTTTAATTCCTAAAAAAAAAAATTAAAAATAATCACTTTTCATTTGTAACTGGAAACTATTTAAAAGAAATTTTGAGTTTTTAAAAGCTACTTTGTTCATGTCAAAGTTTAAATCCAGTTATTTCAGAGAAAATCCCAAAACCTGCCAGTTTTATAAATTTCGAGGAATTATAATCTCTTCTATAGTACATAGAGTATTCATAATGGCGTCCTAGATGTTTACAAATTTTATTTGATATGAAGAAAAAATAAGTATTAGGGGTCGAAAATTAATATTAAAGCTAGGAAAATATAAAAAAAAACTATTGAAACCAAACAAATCACTACTGAGGGAGTTACGCAAACCATCAAAAACTGTTTGATTCATGAAGGAAACAGAAGTTTAATGACAAATGCTAGAAACAGCACAAAGAAGACCAAAAGCAGAAAACCAAATTGGTTTTTTATAATTTTAATATGTCTTTCTTCATTAGTCCTTCGATAGATATCAACTTTGTTTTCATTTTATCTTTTCTTAAATGTAATTTTCCAACTTCTATTGTTCATACTATTTTTACTTTATTTTTTGACATGGATTTTAAGATTTACATAATAGGTTGCATTAAAAAATATAAAAAAACTCTGCATTTTTTACATAGAAAATTTTTAATTGTGCTATAGCACTTGATCAGATTTTTATATTCTTTTCGAATAATTTTACAGAGTTTTTAGTTCCTTCATATTTAGTATATTAAAAACGGAAATTTTTTTTATCCTTGTTCGTTTGATATCATTGTTCGAGAAATATGAAGACTGCAGTTCCCAGTAATCATTCGTATAATAACATGTTAAGAAATGTACAATATAGGGCAGCTATACTTTTCCCTCATCAACTTTAATACGTATTTTGAACTAAACCTGATTATTTGCACAATTGAACAAAGTTTATAAAATAATGTATGTAATATTCTGTTCAAGCAGTGAAGTAATTTTTAAGTATCATGATATATATAAAGCAATTTGTCACAACTAACTTTTAATTAATTATTTATGCTATAATTATAAGCATGCATCCTTATAATTATAACGACCAACTTAAAAAATTACGTAAAAATTGCGAACAGCATTATATATATAAAATATTTTTATGTGATTGCAGAAAATTTTGAAGATCAAATGACTGCTATCAACTCAATTAAAATTGAAATGTAAGTAAGTTAAAATATCTGTTTTATGTAAAAGGAGCTTTTTCTATCACAAGACTCTAAGCAGACAGCTTGAAAGCATAAGTCATTAAAAGGAGAAATTCACCATCTTCATCTGATTCTGCCAATTCGGATTTTCCTAATTGCACACATTTTTGAATGACATACGAATCCACAGAAGTGCTAAAATTCAAAACCATTAGAGATTACATACGTTTTCAAGGAACACGTGTTGTATTTCATTTAGCTTCAAAATGTAGAAATCGACAATATCAGCCTTACAATATATATATATATATATATACACTGGTTATCATAAATTAAGGAAAAATCACAAAAATAGCGATAACTCTTTCAAAAGTAAGCCAAACCGTGCAAAATTTGCATATGTTGTCCACTAAGAGTAGCTGAGTAAAATTGCAATATGCAAATTAGTGGCGCTGCACTCGGCTTACGTCATCTGCCTGGAGCATAAAAGTCCAAGTTTGAGAGAAAGCACACAAATTTTACTGTGATTGCGACATTGAAAATCTGAGATAGCCAATTCGTAATAATGACCTCTAGGCATCATTTGCCTGAAGAACTACGATGGAGAGCCATCGGGAGACTAGAGGCAGGGCAGAGTCAATCAGAAGTGGCCAGATGGCTAAATGTGAGTCCATCTGTGGTTCATAGACTTTGGAGGCAATTTCAAACCACAGATTCGGCATCTAGGAGGTTCAGTCAAGGACGGCCAACTGTTACGACCAGTGCCGATGACCGATATTTGACATTAAGTGCACGCAGGAATAGAACCGCTACTCCGACACATCTTAGATCCTCTCTTGCTGCAGCCACCGGAAGGTTGGTGTCAACGTCAACTGTGCGCAGAAGGCTCCACGAAGGTGGTCTGTATGCGAGACGACCAGCCATTTGCGTGCCGCTCACATCACGCCATAGGAGAGACCGTTTGCAGTGGGCCCGACAACATGTCCACTGGACGTCAGATCAATGGAGGCCTGTTCTCTTTACGGATGAGTCCAGGTTTAGTCTAGAAAGTGACAGTAGACGTTATTTGATATGGAGAGAACCTGGGACCCGTTATCATCCATCAAACATCCGTGAAAGAGATGCATACGGAAGAGGCAGTGTCTGTGTTTGGGGAGGCATATCCTTAGGAGGGCGCACATACCTCCATGTCTTTCCAAGGGGAACCGTGAATGCTCAGGTTTATCGAGACAACATCCTTGATGCTTATGTGCGCCCATATGCCGGGGCAATTGGTGATTGCTTCCTGTTACAGGACGATAATGCAAGACCACACAGAGCTCGCATTGTTGATGATTATCTTCAACAGGAAACAATTACTCGCATGGAGTGGCCAGCTCGATCCCCGGACTTGAATCCTATCGAGCACGTTTGGGATGCTCTAGGGAGGCGTGTATCTGCCATCAATCCGCCCCCTCAGACCCTTGCCACGCTTGCAACTGCTTTACAAGAGCAATGGCTCTCACTTCCTATTGAACTGATAGACCGCATAATTGAAAGCATCACACATCGCTGTTTGTGCTGTATTGCTTCTAGAGGCAATCATATTCCATATTAAAGGTACTTTTTCTATTGCAAACCGATACTTCCAATTTGTTTATTTTATACATGTGCTAATTTCTATACTACTATTAATGTCTGATAATTTCTTTTTATGTTGTTTAATACCTTACTATGTGTTGTATATTGTGGGTAAGTTTCATAAAATTCCATGTGTAATTTCTTGAGTTATCGCGATTTTTGTGAATTTTCCTTAATTTATGATAACCAGTGTATATATATATATATATATATATTATTTGATTGATAAACTAATTGTAGTGATCGAAAAATATGAAACAAAAAATTTTATATGTTTACGTAATACTAAGTTTACTATCCATTCCGTTTTATGCTGCCGTTCAAAATTTTAAGTTTGGTTTTATTTAAAAATAGGTTTTTAATAACAAATTGCATTTAATGAAAACTCTTTAAAATAATTCGGTTTAAGTACTCAATTTAAGTCATTATAACAGAGTTAGAAATATTTCTTTGATATATGAGAAAGGCAAACATTTATTTTTAGAACATCAATTTTGCGATTGCTTAAAAGAATTTTTTTTTTTTTTTTGCTTCAATACTTTTTTTTATGCCATGATACAGACAGCACTAGAAAATAATGAATTATACAGTTTGTATTGAAAACACTAATAAAAATCGGAAATTCGATATCTCTCTAATTGTGTTAAAACAATTATAAATACCACTGCAATGTATAACGTAGTTTATTTAACGCATTTAAGTGTTCTGCGTGGTTTCATCAGCTAGGGGGCACTCGCATAAGTTACCCCCCTAGCTTACTCGCATTACCTGCTGTTCAGTCGAATCAGCGCATTATAAATTGCTTCACTTCGCCAATCTGCCGTTATTATGTTAGTCAGGAATATTGGGACCTATGAGCGATCCGCATCATTTATAGACGCGTTCAAAAGAGGGCACAACAGTGAAGTCTTCTCCCGTCCGTTTAAACTAAATTAACCACGCCTGATATGAGGTCCTGACCGTAAATTAGATGGCAGTATGAGTGATATTATCTCGACTGAGATATTCCCTGCAACAATTTATCAACTTTTTATCCGCTCAACCTAGAAAAGACGAATCGGAGTTAAAATTGAAGCATTTTGATAACGATTAATTTAAACGTTTGCTTTAATGCCATTGTTTTAGTCTTGCACTGTTTTCCGTTAAAATGCTGCCGTGCATGAAGATCAGAATTCTATCCATGCGTAATCAATGGTAAGGGAGGATGCATCGCGAACTGAAAACCCATTAGCATAAATTTTCGTCTTTATCTTTCGTCTGATTCGAAAAATGCAAACATTTTATTCATATACTAGGGATATAAGCCCTCTGTTCGCTACCGCTCACCAACCCCGATGATTGCTTCTCAATAATTGCTGCTTCTTTGAATATTTTTTTATCGATCCTAAATTATTCACCTGAAAATATATGTACTAAAAAGAACTAGTGGGCTGTGCCTCCTGCTCGCTAACGCTCGCCAACCCCCGAAAATTGCTACTCAATCTTATATGGTCTGCTTCGCAAACCAAGTTTGCTTCGCTCGCTACTAACTTAGGTACATTGCAAATGCTCAAAATTCTAAGAATTCAAAACAATCATTCAAATCCATATAACAACTTTTTTTTCAAAAAAAAAAAATTATTCAAAAGCGCAACAGCACGACTGAGACTCTTTTTTCAATGAATAACTAATAACAATAATAGAACTCTCTCTGGTTATTTCAGTTTCCGTTTTTAAAAGCGCTATATGTTGAGCTACCTCAGCTAGATTTGGCATGTTGCATTTTTAGCGGCAATCATTGGTCGATCTTCTAGCGTTGCCCTTCGGGGAGTTGTAATGAGGCTTTTTTTGTAGCCGTGTAAGAGAAATATATATATTGATTCTACTTGCTTACACTTGCGTTCACAATTCCACGTCCAAATATTTATCTTACGTATTTATTAAACTGTTTAAAAAATCATATGCAATTTTTCTAAGCAATCATTTTTCAAAAAAAACATTTAAAAATAAAATTATATTGTTATAACAAATTTGGTGAACTCACCATCTTGATTTAATATTTTCGCTTACTAAACAGACGGATATTATAAATCCAATTTTTTTATGAATCACGTACAGCATGAAGCTCATGGTTTAGCTCTAAATCTTTTAACGAACTTCTTTAGTTGTAATTTATGTAATAGTTTATTAATGTAATTGCCACAAAAAAATAATAATAGTGAGACGGTTCATAAGATTAGATACCAATTTAAATAACTTTATCTCAAAACGTAGTGTAAAATTACGTTATAATGAAAACTACAATTCTCTTAGTTTTAAATTCCTAATTTAAAGAAAACAATCAAAATCAAAATCAAAATAATATCAGTACAAGTTCACTTTGAAATTAAGCAATACCGTTATGATTTTATTAATTTTATGCTGATGACAACAAGAATAATATGGAATTCAATATGGGAAAACTGGGTCCTAATATGTGATTTTTCCGGCCAGTAAAAATGCAATGGGCAACAATGGGAAATTGTGTTAGACTATTATGTTTCGATGTCCTTATATTTATTGCATGCGCAACTGCTATGCAATTTAGTTTGCAAGACGAATAAAATAATTCTCTAAGGCAAAAAATTCTAAATCAAATTATCTAGAACTAGTAACTAGTACCGGCACCACAAATGCCGGTATTTTTTACCGCGAAATCCATTTTTACTGAAACATGCTATAAAACAAAAGATCTGATATGCTGTAATTTTTACAGTAATAATTACCGCAAAATCATTGAAAGATTGTAATTAAATAAATATTACTGTGGAATTTACTATATAATATTTTATGTCAAAAATGTTTTTGTTTTTTTTTGTGGGGGAATGGATTTTTTGGATGAAAATGCCGGTACTTTTTGCAATAATTTGATCAGGAATTTTTTACTGTGTATATTCCGCTGGCATTGTTACAGATTAGCAACGTAGTTAAATCAGTGCATTTCAAATTAGGCCTCTCTGGCAAAATGACATTACTATATTAGCCTGACTGGAACCTATGAGCGATTCACATCATTATAAACTAAATTAACAACACTCGATAAGATGGAACGACATGAATTAAATAGATGTATGAGTGATGTCTACATTTTTGCAACAGTTTATCAACTTCAGATCAGCTCAAATCCATTGAATCAGAACTAAAATAGAAGTATTTCGATTAAGATTATTTTAAATGTCTTGCTTTGTTTACCGCCATTGTTTGAGTCATGCGTGTTCCAGGAACTCCGTTTTCCCCTGAAGTGTTGCCAAATATGAAAATCAGAATAGTTCATGCATAGGAAAAGTACCGAGCGCGTAAGTGAAGATGCATCGTAATTTAAAACCCATTAGCGAGAATTTACGCGATTGTCTACATTTGCCAAGCAAAGCCTTACACTGCAACGCTTAAACTCTTTAAAAGATATTGCAGTGAAGCTATAGCTTCGGGGATTTTAAATCGGATAGACCGTTTGTGCATTCGTTATAAAAGCTATTTTATTTGAAACGCTTTGCCTTTGGCATTTAGATGAAATGAAACTAATTTGCGCTATTTTGGCTTAAATATTCGCTTTTGCAAAGATAACTCTTTAAATTAAACATGCTTTTCTAACATTTAGCAAATATTTATATTTTCAATACTATATATAAATTCGCTACAATTGTATAAAAATCTTAAAATAAATGGAACTTAGGATAAACTGTTAATTTGTTTTAAGACATTTTAAAATCTTTTTCGAAATAATTAAAATCAAGCTTGTTGTTATTAAACAATTAATTTCATGTTTTGTAATGCTTACGGTCTGATTTTAAACTATTTCAAAAGCACCCAATCTTAAAAACAGTTTCCCTAAGTGAATTTCAAATTGTATAACTTAAAATTCGTCTTCCTTCAAATTTAGTTTTATATTTTTCATTGCTTACTATTTATTTGTTAGATTCTAATCACTGAAAATTCTCATTCGAAAAAATTAAAATTTCAGCTTGTTTTCGTTAACAATAAATTTTATAATTTACAATGCTATTTGTTAATGTGATTGCAACTAAAATAAAATTATTGAAAGTTTGAGATAGCAATAAAATCTTAAAAATTGTTTTACTTTTAAAATATTTTTCAAAATGTTTAATATCAAACATGTTTTCATTGAAAATGAATTTTACATTTTACATTGTGTATTATTTTTTTAAATATTTCACTTACAGAAAATTCCATATATTTTTGATCTAATTAAAATCAAGCGTATTTTCATTAAAAAGTTATTTCCATATTTTTCATTTACTAATCATTTCAAATTAATGCGATCATAACAATCGTTTTTCCTTTAAGCTTAGAAAGTTGGATAATAGAATATTAATGTTTAGCATTCGAGTGATAAAGATTCAAAATTGATTTATAACTACCTTATTTACCCTTTTCAAAGCAGATATAGAAATAAGAAGACAATAAAAATATTTTGAAATATTTTTAGTTTCCTTTATTTAAGATCAAAATTGCGTTTATTTTATTCACTAAGGCAAGAATAAAATTCATAAATATTTAAATTATTTTAGCTTTGTTGTCCTCACGATTTAATTACATTTTCACTTTTATTAAAATATTTACAATTAAAGCATATTTTAAAATCAAGTAATAATCTATTCATTAATCTAAACACACCGTATTACTTTCATTTCTCTCTGAACAAAGCTTGAAGATTTAAAGTATAATATGATCTCTTTAAATTTGATAGTTCTTAAGAGCAAATTAAAACTGAGATTTTAATTTGCTCTTAAGAACTATCAAATTTAAAAGCTGAAAAGAAATGTATTTAATTACGAGATCATAATTAATGATAATAATTAACTACAAAAAGACTTCACGCTTTGAAACTTCTATTGTTTGTTATTCCTATTTTCACAAAAAAGCATATAAAATCTATTTTAGTTAAAATTTTCAACTTAACTTGTTCAAAACATTTCGTTCCAATAGTTTGCTAAATCAAATACTACCTGATAAAAGCATTTCTTTCAATTAAAAAATTAAAATATTAAAATTAAATTCAATCAAGAAATTTAATTTTTAAATGCTAATTTTACTCGTTGTAAAATTGATTGCTGTAATGATATAACGAGTTTACTAATCGTAAACTCGTTACATCATTTGAAATGTATACGTACTTTAAATAAATAGTTAAGACATGAGTGTTTGCTAAACAATTTTTAAACGTTACAGCTAAGTGAAAAAATTTTATTCAAAGAACAATACCGCAATAATTATTCAAAAAAAAAGACTTGTTTTTTAGTGAAGTTGAAAATTGTATGATAAATAAAAATATGTATATAAAATTTTGCATTTTTTACAGCTGAAATAAATTTAAACTTGCTAATAGAATAAATTATGTGTGACAAAGCTAAAGTAAGATCATCATAGTGTTTCTTTCATTATTAATATCTTATGTGATAAGCTGTAAAAGTTAGATACTTAAATTTCAAAAAAATTAGGTAGTTTTTGACGAGACCGTTTCCTTGTATATGTTTCCAGTCAACACCTCATCAGAATAGCAGGGTAACTATCTTATTTTATTTTATAACCGTCGTTGAACAGCCGACCCAATTTCATGGGTTCACGACTACTAATGTTCAACTCCGTAGCCTTGTAATTTTGAACCCAATCCAGAAGACAAGCGAACTCCTGGATCGAGTATCGGGAGAAATTTTGCCCCCGAGGAGGACTTTTTGATGGAGCTAACCCGCATTTGCGTAACATGGTGAGGAGAACCACGATAACCTCCCAAGGTTAGCCTGGCGACAAGGGGACTCTAAGCCATGACCCATCTACCACTGAGGATATTTCAAGTCAGCACTGCAGTTGATGCAAGCCGGATGCGGAATTCGTATCGACTGGGATTCGAACCCGGTTTGCCTCATTGAAAAGTGAAAGCACTATTCCCTGAGCCATTACAGCTCCAATGTATCTATCGTCACTTTTTCGAAGAAACAAAATTCGGCAATAGTAAAAAAAAATATTTCGTAATTTTATTTTTTATTTTTTCAAGATAATCATAGAGCCTAATGTATCTAACTTTTCTAATAATTATTTTATCGTGATCACCATGTATCTAGATCAATGTCGCTTTGAAAACACATGAAAAATAGATGGAACAAAAAGATGAATTACACCCGTGCCTGAAGCGAGAATCGAACCAGGAACCATCCTGGTATGAGGTCAAGATCTTGATCGCCATACATCACAGTCGACTTATTTCTAAGCTTTATTTTCGATCATCTAGTTTCCATTCTACTTCCGTCATTTTGGTGCAGTATAGTTAAGTGTTCAACAAATGTAAGCCGCACCACAATTATATAAATGCCGAAATCCCTCACAGCATGTGAAGATACCCTGGATCTGCTTATCAAAAAATAATAAGACCTTCATGAATCTGTTATTGAGTAACATCTTTTATATGTTGAAGTTATAGTGAATGAAACATTATCAAATAAAATTTACAATTAAACTAAATGAATGCTAAAGATACTTTCGATTGATGAATTTTAAATCATCGAGAAATAATATAAATTTTATATTATTCATAGTTGTCTTATTCCTTTGAATGTCAAAATTATGGAAAATAAAACAATATAAATTAAAATTCCGAAATTTTTATTTAACAGGATTGGAAAATACTTTTGATGTGTGAGTCATGCACCATTTTAATATAAAATAGTACATAAATAGTATATAAAATAGTAGCAGTATTTCATAGCTTAAACTCTCTAAATTATGAAGTTTTGGAAAATACAAAAATAAAAAGGACATGAAATTGAAATTACGTGATTTTTTTTAACTAAAATGAAAGTGATATTTTAATAAATATCGTTTGTCCTACAATTCAAACTCAATGTTATCACATTATTCTGGAATAACATGATTTACAAATTTTAATTAAGTCAGCTGTCTTGAGCTGACAAAATAGTAGATAATATGAAATTTAAATTAAATAAGATATACTTTTAAACTTCTAGACAATATATCATGTTAATACACATATGAATGAATAAAACATGAGCTAGTACACACTTTTCTAATTTACACCTGACACACATGATATACCAAACCTGAGCGGGTAAAGAAAAATTTTCCCCATTCGTTAATCCGTCAAAGTTTCTTTGGCGAAGTTTGACAAATATCCCTCCATTATGTATGATGCAGTGGCAAAACGTTTGAATAATAGTACAGAACTGTCAGAACCAATCATAAATTTCCCGGCGTCCACTAAATATATTACTCTCCTCTTTTGCGATACCGTTTCCTAAAGTACAACACATCCTCTTTTGCTATACTTCTTGGCCATGTCCTATCCCAAAGTAAAAGCCCAATCCCACTGCCCAAGAACTATCAATCCTCAACTAGGAGCGATAGGAGACTCCGTTCTGTGGTACTGATCTAAGATCTTCGAACGAATTTTTAATTAATGTCCGAAAGTGTCCAGAAAGCAGGACGTAACAAGTGACGTAGTTCTATACATTTATCACTTGTTCCAACCCCCTCGTATTCCCCCGACTTTAATGGCTTCGTCGTAGGAACATTGAATCATTAATCTGCTGAGACGAGGAATCAGACGGACAGAGCAATGACTCCGTGGAAATGGTTTCGGCCTTTTGACTCTGACGCAACGGACAGAAACGTTGTAGGACATGCTGTTTTTTTCATTTGCTGTCCTCAGCCAGCCCATTCATTTTCGTATACTCCTAGTTAGCTCTCTACATATACTTCACATACTTTTGCTCCGATAGATGGTGTGAAGTAATAAATTGTGATTTGTTCTATGAAGAAGTCATACAAATAAATAACATCGATTCTTTTGAAATAGTAAAAGTTCATTCTTATTTTCTAACTTCAGTGATAAATTACGATAAATAGTCCGTTATAAGAAAGCATTAGTATTAAAGAGGAGATATTTCTCGCACAAATACAGACGCTGAAGTAAGCATATTATATCGTTAAAGTGAACTAAACTGATGTATTACTTTTATTCTCTATTTAAGCCAGAAATACTCTCTGATTAACACAAAATAATTTATCGATTTATTTTGTTACTTTACTGATTTGGTAATTAAATGAAGAATTTAGGCATTGTTTCATAGCGTTATTCATTGGTTCATTAAATTAAATTAAAAATAAATTTGTGAATTTCAACAATTAAATTTTCCAAGTTTATTAAATGCATTTATATTTCTTGAATTCATGCAAACACTTTTTTTTCTTCAGAATTCAATTTATTTCTGCATGCTTGGAATCATATATATTCTGAAATTTTATTTGATACAAATGTTAATCTTTTTCTAAAAAAAATAGTGAGGCTTGTGCTTAAGTGCTTAGGATAGTGCTTAAATAATAAGTAAATTTATACATAGTGATGTGATAGTTTGTCCTCTGAAGTAAAAATCCAATTTATCTTAAATTTTAAGAAAAAACTCGACAGAATGAGATAAAGAAGAATAAGAAGAAAATGAACATCAGAAATAAGATAAGACAAATATAAATTCCTCCCTGATAATCAAAGTTATGAGAATTGAAAAAAAAGTTGCATTTCTTATTGAAAAGAAGCATCCTTTTGTACATTTTGTATTTATATTTTATTGTACGATTATATTCTCATTTTGGAGTCGTTTGAAATAAATAGCTTTTTAGCGTAATATTATAGTCCGAAAATATTATATGTCATTTTATGTTTCACCATTCCAATTAATTTAATACAATGCTTCTTTATTTATCTCTTCCTATTAAACTCTATAGGAAATACACTTAATTTTGAGAGTCTCGGTGGTTTGTAAATAGAAAGTTTCAAATAACCAAGCGATTCACGATAAGTAGACCATTCACTTTTGATAAGAAAGAGTAAATCTCAAGGCCGATTGAGTATTATATAAACACACACATACTCCTCACAAGATATTCATAAAATTGCTTCATGCACCAAACCACTTAACAAATGCCGCTGTATGTTCGAATTCCAGCTATAACTGGTCAATTCACAGTGCTGACGTCGAATTTTCTCTGGGGTAGACCGATCAAGGGTTACAATTCCCTTGACATCGAGCTAACCATGAGAGGGTTTGTGATTTTTTTCTCCACATAACACTAACACGCGTTCGTTCCACCAAAATGTTCTTCGCGAGGGCTAGGTCTTCCCGATGCCTGATCCAGGTGCTATCTTGTCTTCTGGGTTGCGATCGAAATTACAAATCCACAAGGCTGAATATAGATAGCTGTAAATCGGAAAATAAAGCAGTTATAAAATAATGCTACCTATAACCAATGTATGTTTATAAGCATGGGTTTAGTATTTTAATCTGCTAATTATTTTATAAATCCCTTTTTTAAAATAAAATATATGTAAAGTAAAACCTTTAAAGAACGTTGAAACAATTTCAATTAAAAAAATTAATCGAAAAGCAATATGGTGATTTAATAAAATTAAAAAAAGACTAAGGGTAATAAAATTATAAAACACATTTTTTTTTTACATTATTCATTTGAACGTTACTGTGAAAAATAGCAGGAATTCCTTGTGGGCAATTAAACGTTTCTCTGAATTGTTTTGTTGACTATTAAAAAATTCTAAAATTCTAATTTGGAAATATTACCAAAGAACACTTAAAAGTAAAACGTTCTGATTCGAAAATGTGGTTAACACTATACTGATCCAAGACCTTCAAACATAAGTGGTTCTCTATATATGTTTTGTTTGTCAAAGAAATCAGAACTATATAGGAACATTTATTTCTACCTTGAAAGCGCAAGAATTTGATTGTTTGACTTAAGTGTTGAAGCGCTATTACACTCCCAAAAAAGATAGGTTTAATAATCAATTATAATACCAGTACTTTGAACAATAATATAATTCAACCTCTTTTCTTCAAAATTTAATAATTTTGCAGAAAATCTAATGAGGTATTAAAATGAACCAAGTTTGCACTCAAGCTTATCAGTAGTTTTTTGTCTTTGAAATTAGGAAGCACAATAATAGGGTTCAACTTATCCTAATGTTACGGTTTCAGCAATTTATGGTTCAATATGCTCCTAAGTGTCTAAAAATACAATGGAATTTGTTTTTGGTTTATCTGCGATAAACAAACACGTGAAGGTGAAGTACATCGAATTAAATATTCTAATAAAAAAAGTTAAATGTCGATTGCTTTGTGTCGATAAAATGTAACTGTACGATCCTATTTGGAATCGCCACCAATAGTATAAATACATGTCTGAAGGGTCATTTCATAAAAAATGATAAAAAACAAAACTACTCCAGATTTTTAATCTCTACAATAATTCTATTCTTAGTGAATAAGTTTTATAGTCTTTTTTTTAAGAATTCAAATTCATTTTACTGAAATATAATTTCATATTTTACTTTAGTTGAATCATAAAAATGTCTGTTATTAGCGTGTTATTTTCCGTGTTTTTTCGTTAGTAAAACACTAAATCGAAAAAAATATACATTACGTTTTTTTTCATTTGGTTTTTTAAACCATAAGCAATTTTCAAGTTCCACTTTAAAATTAATTTAGTTTAGAGAAAGCTTACAAAAAATTTTAGAAAAGCAAAGAGATTCCGGAATGTTATAAAAGTTGCTCTAAGCCGAAAATTTTTGATTTCATTTTTCATTTCTATAAGCTACAATGAATAGCTTATTTTTTGTTCATGAAATAGGAAAATTCTATTCGATGGACATAGAGCGCCATCTTCTATTTAAACTTTAAACGAAATATCACGTTTGTTTTTGGAAATATCTATTACTGGAATTCTGTAACTGGAATAAAAAATTTCTAATTTCCAAAATAATAGTTCTAAAAAATAATTTATTCCCTACGTCTCAGTGTCCTAAATAATTTGCTACGGAAGAGTTATTGAATATAAGGTGTTTAATGATGAGCCCATCTTATCTATAGTTTAAGTCTTTTTTAATTGACGTAAAATATTTTAAAAAATCACTAAAATGGTTTAGAATTAAAAGTTCGTCTTTGGAAAAAAAAATTTGATATTTTTTAGAGTACCACAAAAGGAAGGACTTTTTTTATATGCATAATTCGAAATCACAATAGTTTTAAAACAATAAAGTTCAATCACTATGTTTATAAAACCATAATGGTTAATAGCGATATTTTATTTTTCAAACCATAAGAAGAGCTGTAATTCAGTACGTTTTGAAATCTTTAGAGAAAGTGTGCATATATCCTGAAGAGGACCTAGACATATTTTTAAACATTTTTCTAAAACTGTATATTTTTTTATTTGTTTCTATTTGTTTATTTATTTATTTTGGTTTTATATCGTTAAATGAGTATCTGAAGATTGTTAACAACTCGGTAAGACATAGTCTTGATAATTCAAATTTTAACACTTTTAAAAAGTGATATTTTTTATTTTTTGATTCATATCAACATTGTTAATCAAAACAATAACTAATTAATAATATTCCTTGCTGTTATTCATTTTCTATTTATTTTTAATTTGAGAACTTGACTCACAATTGCTTTCTTGTTAAGATTTAAAAATTTTTTTTTTTCAAAATCAAATTTTAAAATTATCTATTTTTATTATTTACTGAATAGTTTATCTAGCAAAATTTAAACTATTAAACCAATTTAAGATATTAAAACAAAACTTAACAACATTTTAAATTATTCAATTCTCTGAAAATAAATCAAAGTTTAGGATTATGCGTATTCCAAGTTCAAACAGATTGTTCAGGATAGACGTTTAAAAAAATGGACTTTTCTTATTGATTTAACATTAGACATTGTTATAAATTAAACCGAGAGGTATGTGTTTCATTCTTTTTTTTCTTTCGAATATTTAAAAGATAATACAATTGATATTTTCAAGCTCAAAACACTACGTCATAAAAAAAAGCGTTTATTCTACGATCTTTAACGTTAAATTTCTTTTTTATTCGATATGTCAGGTAAGAATCATTATAAAACTGATGGCATGTGAAGTCTATTCGTGCTTTTAAAGTTGCCTGAAACGGTTCACGGGCTTATTTTGTTTGCAGTTACGCAGAACGTTTAGAGTGACATCGAAAGGTGTTTCTACAAAACTAAATAATTTAAACTCAATGGCAATTGTAATAAGAAAAGTTATGCACTAAAAAACGTAAGTGGTCAAGATACTTACTCGTTGAGGACAACTGTAATAGATCATCAAACTAAACTTGTTGCCAATGCTGCCTAACTAATTTTCGCTTGAGCCACGATGGCTCAGGAGATAGAGCGTTCGCCTTCCAATTCGGCGAACCGGGTTCGAATCCCAGTCGATCCGGCTTGCACTGATCACAGTGCTGCAAAAAGTACTGCTACCCTGAGTGGCTGAATTTCACCTCAAACTCCATTTTTACAGTAAGCTGTTGAGAAGCTCTAAAAATTGGATTTTACGGAAAAATTTATTTTACAAACGCTGCACTCAAGGTGCCAGTATTTATTTATTTTTTTCATCGTAATTTGAACCAGAATTTTTACTGCATAGCACATAACAGAGTAAAAATTGAACTTAAGTAGTTACGAGTTAAATATCTAAATTGCAACATTTCACTTTGTACAGGAAACCTTTTAGCTACTATTGACATTTAGTAGATAGATGATAGTTAGAAGATAAACTAATTTAAGCAATTTCCGGTCAAAGAGCTATTAAATTCTGCTCCTGGATTCTCCGGTTTTCATCTGCAATTGAAGATAACCTTTAATTGATATTCAGTTGAAAAGTTAAAAGATACAATAAAATTTTCTAGTTGAAATCCTTTTAAACGAAGACGAAATTATCAAAATAATGCAACTTTCGATGAATATCCATATGTCTTAAAATGATGTGCAACGTATTATAACTCTTATTAAAATCCGATTTATTTCTACTATCTTATTGTTATTTACAAATGTCATAAATCTATCTATCTATCTATATTATATAAAACACTAATACGTACGTATGTATGTATCAATAAAACCGATGATATTTCTTTTCTCGCGCTGCCAACAGTTTTCATTTTTAATTGATAGGATTCGGCGCGCAAGAGCACGTAGTGAGCAACCAGATAACAATAACCAGAGTGAGCATTATCANCATCTGCAATTGAAGATAACCTTTAATTGATATTCAGTTGAAAAGTTAAAAGATACAATAAAATTTTCTCGCTGAAATCCCTTTAAACGAAGACGAAATTATCAAAATAATGCAACTTTCGATGAATATCCATATGTCTTTAAATTATGCGCAAGGAATTATAACTCTTATTGAAATCAGATTTATTTCCACTATCTCATTGTTCCTTGCAAATGTCTTAAATTTATAAATAAATGTCTATACGAATGATAAGTAATAACTATTATTACTTAACATATTAATGAATAAACAAAAGTATCATTAAAATTTCCCAGTGTTAATAAAACATTTCAAAATGTAAGTGTATCAAAGTGCACAAGAAAAAAAAAAAATTCTAAACAAATTACAGTACAATTCCGGTAAAATTACGGTGCTGATGAGATTTCTGGTGATAAAAACCATGATTCTGGATAATAAACGGTATTGAAGCAATTTATTTAGTAATTTTTCTGATTATATCGAAATGGTTTAACGGAAATTCTTGTGCTGCAAAATACAGCAATTATTATCACATATTTAGTAAAAAATGCAAAACAGAAAAGACAATTAAACCTAATAAATGATTTTATGCCATTCTCTAAGAAGTAATAAAATTATCAAATTTTACCTCATTTACTAAATTTTATCACACATTCTAAAATCATATTTTTTGTTAATTTTACCAAAGTTATTACCAAAGGGCTTCTGTAAAAAGTACCGAACTTTCTTGAGTTCCCATAGAGCCAGAAAGTCTGGTTCCTTTATCCGGTTGTCTGATAGAGTCTGGTTGCTTTGAAGGAACTTTGTTTTTTCTCAGTGCTGGGAAAACTACATTTAATGTGACAGAAATTTAATAACACTTAATTTATTAAAAACAGGTTGAAAGATATCGTTTTTCTGATTTTATTTTTACTTTATTAAAAAAGTTTATACGATTTTTTATGTATTTTTTGCAAATGCACAAGGGACTATGCACGAAATGCATAATGAAACATTTTATGACCTAAAAATTATTATTTTCTATGAACTACGGAAAAAAAAAGACTTTAATAAGATTTAATCTAATGATCGGATCTTCACGTACTGGGAATCAATCTAAATGGTTTGAGGGGTTGACCTCAAATATACTAATTAATTAGTAGAGACGATCTTTTAAATTACGTAATCAGACTAAAAAATGTATTTTCTCTGAATAAACATAATTTTTTTTCTTCTACGGATTCGGAGTTCTGACCCTTAATATATTTTTGGTATCAGCAATCTGGAAAATATGGTCTCAAAGTTTATTCAAATGAACGGTTTAAACTTTTAACACCTTTATGTTAGCATGGACATTTGTTAAGGACAATTGAAAAATATTTGCTCATAATAATAAAATTCGTTTATCCAAAATATTCCAGGCAAGTAACTTTTTCATTATTTTACTTAATAAAGTCGAAAACAATTGATTAATATGACAGATACATTTTTACTAATTTTAAAGAAGGTAACTTTATTTGGCAAAATACAAAATTTGAACAAAATCGGAATAGTTGAATAGTTTCCATAAAATAAATTTTAAATAAGTAACTTCTTCAAAGTGTGATTTCCACTAAACCAATTTGCGGCCATCCCCTATATTTGTAGAGTCAGAAATCCAAATTCGACGAAAAATCAGCATAATTGAGATCACACCCTCAAATTATTAAAACTAAAAGATAGTATTGGAAAATCCGATTCTTAGATCAAAGGTTATACAAAGTGATTCGTTTTTTTTTCTTTTTGGTGCCCTGCATATCTTTTTATAAATTGAAACGAAGAAAAAATTATTATATTTCTGAAATTATTCTTCAGTTTTTAGGGTTAAGAATAGCATAGAGCTCTTCCTAAAAACAACATAGTAATCCATTTAAATGTAAACATATAATTAATTATATATAAATTGACCAAAAATTAAAATAACTGTATGTTTTTCTTCATAAAGATTTCATTTATAAAAAAACATTAATATTTGTAGATTATATATGTGTTTTCCACTGCGTGAATAAAAATTAAATTATTGAAAATGCATTTATTTAAATCATCAAAACTTGTAGATTAATCAAGATAACTTGCTTTTTTATAATTTACGGAAGTTTTATTTTCAATAAACATCTTTTTGGTAATGGGAATATTTAAAAACTAGTTAAAATATTTATTTTTCATTCCTTAAATAAATATTTTCAAAATATGCTCTTTTGTTGAAATACGGATTCAGAATTAGCACTTTTTACAAATTCATGTTTGTTTAAAGTCTGCATTCTGTGTGCTTTTCTTGAATACGAGTTCAGCTATTTAATCGATACTTACTACTCAACAAACGAAACTGGTATATTAATCTGATAACTCTCTATTAAAAATTTTATAAAGAACATCATTTTAGCTCAAAATATTTTCTTGAAAGGAAAATCTTATATAACCAAGAGGAATGTGAAAAACCAACAAAAATAATCTTAAATATTCCCGAATAAATTCGTTTGTTCAATCTTTCAAAACTTTTATAAGATTTAAAAAGTTTAAAATTACTAATTAAATTTTCCAAGTAAAACATATAAGAAAATATCTACAGTTTTTATTACATATAAACTAATATTAATTTGTTTGCATAAAGTCTCAGAGAATATTTATTCAATCATATAGTTAGGCTGTGCTTGAGATTTAATTATTACACTGTTAGATATTATTTACATATAGGCTTAAGTATCCTTAATGAATAAATTATTCAGCGAATATTCTTAGGACTAACTAATGATATTCACGTTCATAAAAAACGAATTATCATAGTTTAATTAGCAAAAAATATTGAGTATTAATATAATCCTTCATATAAGGAAGCTCGGATGCAATTAATTGGAAAATATATCTGCTCTCTTATTTTTGAGTCATAAAAAATATTGTGGCATCATCTGAAATAATCTTCTTAAAATATCAGCTTATTCACCACAATAAACACTATCAAGATGATAAGAGTGCTCTTCCAAAGTTTAATTAATGAGTGTATTTTTTCCCAGATTAAATCTGAACAACAGTTTCCACTTAATGGAAGCAAGATAATTAAAATTTTCGAAGACTAAACATGTTTTAAAAACGTAAAATAAAAATTTAAATAAGATAGTAATAGCTAGAGCTTATACAAAGTAAATTGAATTTCTACTGTATAGTTTTAAAAGTCCGCAAATTTTAAAATTTTTAATTGAAATATGAACAACTCTTATATTTTGTTAGTAAATGAGTTAAGAATTTTAATTCCTCTTCATAAGTTTAAATAAGCGAAAATATTTACTACATTCAACAATTTTAATGACAAATCCTTTAATGTTTGAATATAGAACATAAGTACATAATTTAGTTAAAACTTCAAACAGCGAGTATAGTAACATTTTATCTAAGTATTTAAGTTATTAAAATTTAAGCTTATGCTAAGAATTATAATAAAATGATGAATCATCGCAATAAACTTTAAATCCGTGTTGCAACTTACCCAGAATATAGAAATAAACTTTCGAAAAAAACCATGCTAAAAATCCGTGACAGACATAGATTTTGAACAGCTATAACATTTATTTATTTATAAGAAGTTTCTTGAGTTAATATGTTTGCTTTAATAAAAAAAATGTGTAGTAGTGACAAATAATTTATTTCTCCCGAAGAAATGTAGAAATGAACTAGTTTTGCTACAGGTTTTTCTCCTTTACGGATAAATAACAGCTCTGTTATAATGTTTTACTTATATATTCAGCAAATAAATCAGGCAAAGTCTAAATTGTTTTTATCCCGAATTCCTGTATTTATAGCTACGCTTTAAAAAATTCGGAATCAAATTATGTTGAAAAGTACATTCTACACTCCGAGTACCCGTCCTTTCCACAGTAACAAAAAATTGGATATACCATAATTCTTTTCAGTAATAACTACAGTAAATAATTCTAGTTAAATAATTATGATTGTATAAATTATAATATAATATTTTTTGTCGTATGCCTGTTTAGGCAGTGGGCGTGCGATTGTTCCTGTTTTTCAGTGGCGCCATTTATGGCCAGGAATTCGACTTCAGCCACGCCATTCACACAGCCACAACCCGTTTATAGGGCGGGTCACATTCACATACATTCACACACAAAGGAGAAAGGGCATAGAACACAGAGAGAGAGAACGAAACATCCATGCCTTGCCCGGGATTCGAACCCAGGACCTTTCTGATGCAAGGACAGTTCCTTGCCCCCTACACAGGCCGGTCGGCATAATATAATATTGTTCGTCAAAAATGGATTTTATGATAACTTGGATATTACTTATCATGCACTTAAGTGCCAGTACTTTATAACATAATTTGATCAGAAATTTTTTGACAATTTAAATATTGGGCACATATGCGCCTGTTTTCTTAGCTGCAATTGATGCAATTATAATTGATGAGCAAAAATCTCTGTAGGTTTAGTCCAAAGTTTTATAAACCTTTTTCAAACTGATTCCGTTGATTAGTCTAAACGAACAACTTCAAACGGTTTCGATTGTAAAGTGTGATTTTCAATTCGAACATCAGGAACAGCACACATTGTCGAAGTTATTTATTTTAAGGAATGGTTGTTCATCTTAAAAACAATTTCGTATCTTTAAATGAAGGGGAAAAAAGTAAGGGGAAAAGTCAGGTAAAAGGGGAAGAAAAATCCCTTACACTCAATCCTTGGAATTGAACGAAATGCAATTGGGCGCAGCTGCTTAGCGATTGCACTCGAGATGCGCTCGGTCAGCAGTAACGGCCTACAATTGACGGACTCTGTTGACGTCCTTCCGTCCATCAACACACTTCCATCCAATTAAAGGAGAAGGCCGAAAAGAAATTTCCTATCTTTTTATCCCGTTTTCCTTCTTTTTATCCGGTTTCCTTTATTGTTATTCCCTATTTCTTCTCCCAATAGACTGGTAAGGTGCTTTAAGAGAGACTTGGTGAAAGAACGAAAATAGAATCGAAAGTTTTGTTGGTCACTTTGAAGATCTTTGCAATGCAGTGGAGAGGGAAGATCCTTTTATTGAAGATCTTAAAGCAGCAACAGTTGTGAGATTATATTTGATTACATTTTAATAAAATCAGCAATCATTTAAAATTATTTTTTGCCTAAAGACAGGACAGCTACGTGCTTNTATATATATATAAGCTAAAGTAATCATTATTGCTCTAGATAGAGAGGAATTTTTTCTGAAGGTTGTATGGAATCAACAGTTGCAATCTAATATTTTTCAACAATACAATGATGTCAGAAAATGTTTAAAATTTTATTGCTAAACTCAGATATGATTTATACTTGCGAGTTAATTTTAATTGAATGTAGAATGCTCATTCAAATACGAGTATGAATCAGCAAAAGATATGTCTTTCTGTTTCTAAGTGGTGAAGGAAATAATATACACAAAATAATTGACTAAAATGGAAATTAAAGAGCACACAAATTGATTAAAGTGCCAGATATCATGATTGAAAAACAATATTCATGGATTGTAGAGTGTCTATCAATAAGTAGGGCTGTTTGCAGATAGTAATTTAAATAGTGAAAACTAAATTATTTCCGAAAACGAAACTGAAGGAGCACACTGACTGATTAATGCAAAACGTTGAAATTCCACCAACCGTTAGCGTTCGTAAATTCCTAGTAAAAAAACGTAGTTGGAAAAGGAATCTTCAACTAAAATATAGAGCAAGATAAGACTTTTTTTTTTACAAAAAAACAGGTAAAGTTAGAAATTATTGTAAGATCAGAACGTTTATATGGAACAGTTTACTGTGATTAAGTGGAAAAATTCAGCGAAATGCGTAAAATTGAAAGAACAAGCTTAACTGATGAGATTCGATAAGGTAAGTCAGTGTCTTCATCTACTTATTCAACTTATGATTAAATCAACAAATGAAATAAATAAATGCTTCAACAATTCGTATGGATCTGCCTTCAACATTGTTCATAAGAAGCTGGGGTGCAGGAAAGTTTATTCTCCGTGAACACGAAAACAAGTGTCTACAACCAGATTTCTACGAGACTGAGATTTCCCAACAGATTGATTTTGAGCAAAATGCCTCAATATGTAAGTAAATTGTGTTTAAAAGTAACAAGTGAGTAAAACTTTCTCTCTTGTCTTTTCTAATTGTTAATAAAGGATTTTTTTTTACATATTTTCACATACGTTACTTACTGACGAATCCTCCCATTTTTAGCAAATTTAGAATTCTTTGTTACTCAAATAGCTTAAATAACGAAACTGAACTGCAGTAACTTGATGTAATGAGTAATTGGATCAAGTCCCAATCTAAATGAATATCATAAATTCGTATGTATTGTTGCATTGCTCTGCGAATGCAACATCGAAGCGCAATTAGCAGTAGCGTGTTTTTCTTTTGTGAAAGGATGACAAATAGTCAAAAGTCTAAATTTGCGTAGATTTCTACGATTGCATTGGTATTGGCCTGCTTTGTAGCTAAATCACATATCGTTGCTTTGAAACTAAACCGTTGTAACTCAAAAACGCAAGTTTTTCAGGAGAGCGATTTCTAACTTTTCAGGAACTTCCACCGCAGCTTGATTCGAAGCTACGGCGGCTATTGCAAAATAGTTTACATTAAAAAAAACCTGTTTCTTTACATTTTTCAATGAACTAGGCCTGATTCTTGTAACATTTTTAATTTTCTGGTAATTTTGGAACAAATTAAAGTACTTGGAGTTGCATTTTTTTTTCTCTAAAATTTTTATTAAAAGTGGAGAGTTATTTCAAAACACAACAATGTTCTTCCAAATATATTCCCGAATATTACATATTTCATTTCAAATTTTGACATACAACAGTGTAGGGAAAAACTGCGACTTATCTCCTCCAAGGTTTTGTTTCAACTGCCACAATGCTACACTATTCCCTTAAACCAAGATGGCGAATCGCGCCAATGCGATAACGATTTATCTGCTCTCTAAATTAATTTTATGAAACTATGAAGATAACACGTTGTTTCTCTAAAAGAGTGATTTTTTTTACACAAAATGACCCAAATATCTCATTTTTTCGATTTTTTTTGAGATACTGCAGTTTAGTTTCAAAGCGACGATATAAAGCGGAATGTTAAAGGTTTTTTTTACTCTTTTTGATCAAAATGCCAACTCAGACAAGTATTTTCTTTTCATGGTGAGTTTTTCAAGAAGTTTGCCTATATAAATAACTGCTATTTTCCTTATTGATGCTTATATAACTACATCATCCCAAGTATAACTCATCAGGTGACCCTTTTAATGTAGACATATAAACTCACCCTCTTTTAATATCGACGCATCACGTAATATTTTAATGCGGACATTTTCAAAGCAATATTTCACTGAGAAATAAAGCTAGAAATTTTTTTCAGCATAAATCGGGAGGAGAAAAACATTTGTAATGCATTTTACTGTACATCAATTCCCTTTAAAAGGGTATAAAAAAATGAGGACAGTTTGACATGCTTACAAGAAATACAACTTCACGAAACTTTATTTACTGAGATTTTCATGTAAACGAAATGCGTAAGGAAGCTTCTTATTTGATTGCATAAGCGTGGTTTTGTACCAAACAAAAATATATAACTCGCAAAAGCACTCAACTAAGAATGATCCAAAAAATCATGGGCCAAAAAACTAGAAATAACTGTATATTTCATTACTCAGAGAGCAAACACAAATACAACAGCAAACATGAATCTTACAGATCAACTTGGCCTAGTTGGATGGACAAACGAAGCACTCTCGTAAGAAAAAAAAGAAAGAAAAAGAAGACCATCCCATCAAGGGAAAGACAAAATCTAATCTTTCTATGAGATCAAAATCACGGGCCAGTAATCCTGAGAGAAGGAGATTCCAATCTAATATGCGACCAATAACTATATCTAACAATTCAGCGGACAACCTCTTTCCGCGGTCATATTGTACGTCACCCTTCTTTATTTTTATCTGACATGGAGTGTGTAGAGTTAGCGGAAAATGCGATAACCCTCCGCACTAAACCTGAGTCTACCTCTTTTCCCGATTAAGAACCGATGAGGAACCGATGATGGAAACAGCTGATTAAACGGATGGAAGATGGGGGTGACGCCCTTAGGAATACCCCTCAGTACTCAACTTCTCATGGAGATTACGAATTTATGTATCTTACTGGTGCCCTCCCGTTATAGGGTGTCCCCATTTTCTCTAGAGAAAGTCTTCTTTGTTTGACCCTAGATAATTCTATTTATCCCTAATTGGCGCTTTTTAGAGCGGCATATGTACAAAAAAAGGAGGAATACGAAAAAGATATTTTTAGAAACTACATGAAGGTGAAAAAATTTGAAAACAAATTGGGAATATGTGAAACGTAGTTCACGATTTATTTTACCTCAATATTTATTTTTTTAAGTTTTTCATTTTGTTCGTTACTATTTTTCATGGGGAGTATTGTTCAAAGAGAGTAAAGGACCTAATTCTAATATTACAAAAAAAATTTGAATGGATGCTTAATTTTTTAATTAATCCAATTTATCCAGTTCCAATTAACATTCTACACTTTGTTTTAGTATTCCATAAGAAAACATTGATTTACAACATGCATTTCCAAAAATTTTAGCTTCTTAATAATATCACTTTTAAGTTGAGTGACATCATTTATTCATTGCAAATGCTTTTTTTTTTTTTTTTTTTTTTTTTTTTTTTTTTTTTTTTTTTTTTTTTTTTTTTNTTTTAAGTTGAACGATGAGTTTAACATTTGTTTCCTTCTTACACCAAAAGCTTTTCATGGACCTATTAATGATAATTTAATACTTCTACTATTAATAAAATTATTTATATGGAGCAAATTGCATCTAAAACTAAAGATATAATATTTTAAAAATCTATGAATTCATTTTTACTGATCCTGCTATTTTGAATGTTTTTAAATTAGATTTCAAATTAAGTTCTACATAATAATGAGCTCAACATTTAACAAAAAATTTTATGGACCTAATAATGATAATTTAATACTTCTATTAATAAAGTTATTTAAATAAAATAATATGGAGTAAATTGCATCGAAAACTAAAGATATAATATTTTAAAAATCTTTGAATTCATACTTACTTACCCTACTATTTTAAATGCTTTTAAATTAGATTTTAAACTAAGTTCTACATAATAATGAGCTCAACATTTAACATAAACTTTTATGGACCTAATAATGATAATTTAATACTTCTATTAATAAAGTTATTTAAATAAAATAATATGGAGTAAATTGCATCTAAAACTAAAGATATAATATTTTAAAAATCTATGAATTCATACTTACTGACCCTGCTATTTTGAATGTTTTTCAATTAGATTTCAAATGAAGTTCTACATAATAATGAGCTCAACATTTAACAAAAATTTTTATGGACCTAATAATCATAATTTAATACTTCTATTAATCAAGTTATTTAAATAAAATAATATGGAGTAAATTGCATCTAAAACTAAAGATATAATATTTTAAAAATCTATGAATTCATATTTACTGACCCTACTATTTTGAATGTTTTTAAATTAGATTTTAAATTAAGTTCTACATAATAATGAGCTCAACATCTTACAAAAATTAGAAGGCAATGGTAAGAAAAAGTTAAAAACAGTTTTCTCATATTTTATTAATTCTACGAGAAGTTTAGAAAATTGATGAAACTTTAATACTATTTACTTAACATGGATGATGTTCTTGGCATCTTTTTATTTCTCCTAACTCAGCCAAGCAAGTAACCCTATTGAGAGAATGGTCAGATGTTAATAGCGGCCGTTAGACGAAACTACATCTTCTGAGCCATTGATAAAGTTTCGCCCATTGTTGCTGCAGCAACAGCAGCCCAACAACGTACGTCCCAGATTACGAACCTAGAAAATGGGCAGTATTTCAGGGTTTATGGGGCAGTGGGGCTGAGTCGAGATTAGCTGGGTCCCTGGTCTAAATCAACTCTCTCTTTACGGGAAGATCTATGATTCTAGATTTTCATGCTCTTCCTGCTGACTGCAATAATTCAACTAAATTCGGGAGCTTCGCAATTTTCTTCAAATGCTAGCAAAACTCGCTTTGGCGAGGGTATTCTATCCCGCCGTACTTCGTAAAAGAATATTCAGATAATAGCATAACTTAATAAGAGATAGATATATAAACTCATAAAGAGTTTATCTATTGTAGTTAAGAGAACAAGTTTTAATAATGGAATGTGCTTTATTTAACATACGCTTTACAAGGAAATTAAGGAACGGGTTGTTAAATAAAATGATTTTTCATCTTGTGTTGAATGCCACGTTGAGAAATTATTATATTTGCATGTTACATATGGTATTTTTAATATGGAAGTAAAGTTTAGAATAAAGCGCTTTGTGTTAATTTTAATATTTTGCATATGATTAAAAATTGTACTGTATATTTCTCTAAGAAAATATGGAGTAATTTTAAAAAAGCATAATATTTAAAACGGCATACGCTTATTTTTGAGACTAATTTAAAAGGGGATTTTTCTCTAATTAGCTTTAAAATTTCTGAAAAATAATGACTTTATTTTAAAGATCTTCCATTAAATTTCTTCACCAACCAACACAAAATTTTCGATGTTTTAATAATCTTTACCGGGTTCTATCAAACATTTTCCAAAAATCTTTAATTACATATGCAGCAAAATTAGTGATCGCAACTAAGCTTATAAATTGATAATTTTTAATTCTAAAATGGATAACGCACTCTTATGATAAAATTTGTCATCCTTCCATATAGTATACGAGTAAAAATTTAATGTAAGTTTTAGATCTAAATGCATTTAAAAGTATAATTATTTTTAAAAACAAGTTTTAATACTCATTACAAAATACAAGTTGCTTTTAGCGCTTCAAAACGTAAAAGTCAAATAACGTCTTAGAAAGATTTTTCCTTTTACTATCAACAAAATTTTCGCTTTGCAAATTGATAATTTTCAAATTCAATCAAGATTTTAGAAAGACAATTAAATTTTCATAATTTCATTTATAAAATATTGAAGTCTTAAACGTTAATGCATGGCATGAGTTGATATGTAGTTTATTAAAGTAGAGTGACTTTAGAGTTAAATTATTTTTATAAAAATAAAATATGGTTATATGGTTTATTTACCGATATTTAATTGATAGAGTTATAGTTAGTTGATAGAGTTATAGTTATTTGATAGAGTTATAGTTATATGATAGAATATTGTGAAATATCTTCATTTAATTAAAAGTTTTAAAAAATATATAATCTGAAGGCAACCATAGTCATAATTTACGACATCTAAAATATGTAATTTTAAATCACGTCAGACTACTATATATTTTTTTCTATTTATATATTTACTTAGATTTTTGAATTTTTGTTCCAAGACTTGCACATAGCAGTTTTCTGAGTTAAGAAAAAAAAGTGTCATGCGTCTAACGAAAAATTTAAAAACAGCAATTTCTTCAAATTTTTCAAAACTATTTATATAGTTATGAAATACAGATGAAATAATAATTATTGACTAAATCCGATTATTTTTCAAACGCGTAAACTTTTGTTTCATTGCAGTACAAATAAATACATCTCTTCGAATTTTTCTAAGCAGTAATAGTTTATGGATAGCAATTTTTAAAAGCATGATGCGTGGAGAAATTTAATGGTAAAATTAATAAAGAAAATTTATTATTTACTTCAAATTTAATAATGAATATAATTAATTAGGTTAAAAATTCATTAATTTTTAAGTAGATTGAAATATGTATTTAATTAGTAGAATTGGCAGAAGCTAAATCTGTTTTTTTTTTATTCCTAAAAATTACATTTTAATCATACAACGAAACAATAGAATATTAAAGAAAATTGAAATAAATGGCAAGGATGACAAAAAATTGCAAAAAAATAAAAATTACAAAAAATTGCTCCAAAGTTACGTAAAAATATGTTGGCTAAGTTTTGATGCATCAGTGATGAAAAACTGAAAACTGATATTTCAAAATACCCTGTTTTGTAAATTTTATCCGTACATTCTAGAATGTGTATTCTTAAGTTACATGGGAAAAAATAATGATAGTCTCCATAAGTATGCTCTAAAATCGTTCGAAATAACGAATGATTAAGGAAGGTTGCTACACTGTACGGTAAAAAATACCAGCTCTTTGGTTGCATCATTCGTGAAATTCATTTTAGCGTAAAATCCAATTTAATCGCAAAATATTACACCGTACATTTTAGAGCAGTAATAATTTTATGAGAGTGATTCAGTGATTTTACGGTGATTATTGCTGTAAAAAGTACAGTATATCAGATTTTTTATTTTGAAACATGATTCGATAAAAGTGAATCTCACGGTAAAATGCACCGGCATACTTTCTACCGGTACCAGTACTTTTTACCGGGATTTCTTTCAGTGTATAGTAGTAATCAAAACACTTATTTACTTGTAAGTTGGTTACATAGTGCTCTTTTATTTTGCTGAGCTAAGAGTTATAAACATATGATTCACTTTGAGCTCCAAAGTATATACTTTATAAGATTTTGAAGAGCTAGAATGAGCTCGAATCAAATTTGCGTTAATTTTGCAAATTATGACTTTAATTCAGCATTTTTTCCTATTATAAGAATAACAATTCAAAAAAACAATCGGAATATATATACTGTATGTATATACAGTATACTCACCTATTTTTAAATCTTTATGTAATTGATTAATATCTAAATTTTGAAAAAATTCTGAATTTTCCTCCTCCCTTTTCTAAAAGATAATTGTATTTTTAAGTCATCCATTTTATTGACTTCCTAAGACCAATGCATCCCCTCTTAGTCTGTTTTTTCTTAAAATATGTGTTCCAAAAAAATGGCAAATTACGTATTTAGGATTAAACTGTTTGCTTTTAAAAAATAATTATTTAAGCCATATTTTTATGTAAATATATTTTCGTTACTAGGAATGTGTTTAAAAGAAGACATTTTTTTTTATTGCTTTAAGAAGTGAAAAATTAATTAATTAAAATCATTAACTGATTTTATTTAATCATTATTTTTCTAATCTTTCTTTCTGTAGATTTAACAACGATTGTCTGAAATTTATTAGACAATAACCAGTTTATTACCTGTTTTCCCAAAATTACAGCCATTGTTTCTTCAATCGCAATTAAGGATAAAAACTAATTTCGGATAAGACACTAACAACACGAAAAGATACAGAATAGTAGCAATAAACGAGATAATTGAACAGCATGCGGATGTTAGTAGTGAACTTGTCTTAAGGAAGAAGGGCAATGTTTTGACTTCCGCCATTGTTGAATCAATCCTTAATCTTATTGAATCTTCTCCGTACAATTGAGCTTTTCTAACAGCAGATGTGATTGGTCCAGGGCGAGATTAAGCCTCTTTCCGACGTCAGCCAAGACATTAATCACATAGTGCAGAGACAACAACAGCACAATGGACATCCAACCGCTGCGTACCCCCAAAACGTCTTGTTAGGACCTTGACAAACTGAGATGTTCAAAATGGCGATTGCTGCTTTTCCCGCTCTTTTTCTTACGTAGTATATTAGCTTTATTTCTTATTTCGTTTCGAAGCTGGAATTTAAGCAGGAATTACCGGAAACTGGAGACGATTTCCGATTCTATCCCGTTTTCTCCCTTTTTATTCTGTCATTTCCTCTTTCTCTCTCCCTTTACAGAAGTCTATTCAAGGAGATTACTTTTCTTCGGTAATGAAGATTACTTCTAGCACCTCGTAAGATGGAAAAAGAAGAGAAATTACTCCGAAATCAAAACAGCAGAGAGTTGACAATGAGAAGTGATTCTCGCAGTTATTGATATGAGATTTTTTTTTCTCATCACCGACCATTGGGTGGGAAATGAAAAATTCTGAGAAATCGGAAAGAAATATCTTCCTATCGAGAGAAAAGGGGGAAATGTATTTTATGAATCGACATTAGCGAGAATAAAAATAAGTTTTGACCACTCACCGAGCCAATTTATTTAGAGTGGTAATACTGATTCGGCGAAAAAAAAAGGTGTGTCATTGATCGAACTGTTCCTTTATAATGATCTCTCATTAGAATTGATAGGATTCGTGATATATTTAGTTTAGATTTTAAGCGGTTTTCTAATAAATTTTTTATCAGATTTTAATATACTTGCTTAAAAACAACTAGTTAAAATTTAGAAGAATTGAATACAATATACGCATATGAATATACAAATTCGTGAATATAAATATACGGATACGAATATACGGATACGAATATACGAATACGAATATACGAATACGAATATACGAATCGAATACGAATATACGAATACGAATATACGAATGCGAATACGAATACGAATATACGAATACGAATATACGAATACGAATATACGAATACGAATATACGAATATACGAAAGTGGATTTGCAAATACGAGTATACGAATGTATGAACAGGAATATACGAATGTGAGTATATGAATACGAAAATACGAACGCGAACATGCGAATTCGACAGTTCGAATAAGAATTAAAAACATGAATATATGACTTTGCAAAAATGAATTTACAAAAAATAGGAATATGTAAAGACAAATATATAATGTCTGTAAGAATAAACATAGTTTTAAAAATTAATGAAAAAAGCGTGCTGGAAAAACATCTTTCATTCAATTCGATCACATTAAAATTTAAGATGAATTTTTAAATTCATTTTTGATAATTTTAGGTGATCATTTTTATTTTACTTTATTTAATTTATATTGTTTTTAACTTAAAAATAGACTAATATTTCTATTTTCATGCACAATTACATCTTTAAATTGGTTGAATTAGTCATTGCAAATCAAATCAAATTAAACCATAATCCAACTCGAAAACTAAAATTACTGAATTAATTGATGCTGACAATAATCAACAATTCATTCTTATATTAGTTTAAAATAGAACCATAAAATCTTATATCGATCAAACATACTATTTTACCGTCATCAGCATTGCAAAAAGAATCTAACATTTTATAAGTGTTTGTAAGGCAACTTTGCAATCTAGATGGTAGAATATTAGAGCATTTTTAAAATCATAAAATCAAGATCAAATAGATTTTATGCGCTATGCAGAATTGAGATTGAGCATTATAAAGTTAACTAAAATAAATAATCTATTTATGTCAGTTCATATAAATAATTCAGTCATGAATGTATTGTTTCAATAATAAATTACTAAAGTCGTATTTGATAAAAGTCTTTTTACAACATGTATTGATGAATACTACAGGTGTATTAAAATCGATATGCTAACGGTGCATATTTACAGATCAATTGTATGTTTAAACATATTATTAAATAATTATGATGTATCAATCATTCTCTCATTAGGTAGCTTTGTGAACTAAATGGCATATTTGATTCATCATGAAATTTTTAAAGTTACAATGTTTCATATTTTTGTATCAATTACTGCCAAAAGCCAAACGGGCAACAGCTAATTTTGTCTACTTTGATGACGAAATCAAATCTATGAGTAAAGCTGAAAAAGATTAAATGCGTACATTTTAATTAATAATCCATTTACAATGAGAAATTTCATGAATAGGTACATCAGTTTTGCAGTATTAGCCTTGAAACCGGATGGAAAGCAAGAAGGAATTAATTAATCAACAGCACAGAGTTATTAATCATGCCTCTAAGTTAATTACATTTCAATTCTAAGTCAACTGTTGTTCGTTCCTCCATTGTGTTTATCATTTAAATGTGATATAATTCGCTATCAATCATTAATGGTGAATATGCTGATCCTCTGCAAAATGTGATACTTTTTTAAATATTTAAAACCAATCTAAGCTGAATCCTCTTATAAAAATAGCAACTCATGCGACGTGATTATCTTAATGAAGACCAACTATTAATTTAATTAATCGTTGATAATTTTAATGTAGCATGTAGAACATAAATTTTTCTCTCAAAATTGTTTTAGGAATTTTAATTAAAACCTATTTAATGATTAAATATGATTTCTGCTCTAAAATTTGAGTAACCTATTTAGTTAGTGATGCAATAATCCCTCTAAGATTCCAATAAATTTAAGGCTTATACAACAATATTTTCAGAAGCCCACTCTAGAAAATACACTTTATTCTTAATAACAAAATTAGAGTAATAATAGTGATAAAAGAAAAAATTATATTAAATGGAGATAAGAACTTTTGAGAATTAATTAGATAAGGTGCAATAAAATTTTGTAATGTGTACAAAATTTAGAAGATGTCAGGTGCTCTGCATTAAAATGAAATAGTGAATCTTAAATGAAGCTTTAGTAAATTAATATCGAGCTTCAACCTACAAATCTATCAGAATCAAACAAATCTCCCTACTCTACAAGTTGTTCCATAATTATGTATTTTAAAGGCCTTTTTAGAAGTAAGGTAAGAGAAAAAACTTGGGAAGTTGGGACACATGATTAGGAAGAAAACTGCATATGGACCCATTCTGGAAATGTCGTCATACGCAGCTAGGGGTGCTTTCCCCATTGTATCAGATCAGAAGCACACGAAGAACTAGTTCATGATAGGAAAACGTGCCTAGACGCGTATGACGATATTTTTGGGCATAGGTTCCTTTGCAATTTTAATCTTGATGATATGCCCAAACTCCCGTAGAATTTGACGCAATATTTATGCTCATCCCTGCTATATATAAAGTCTTTCAACATATACATTTCGACAAAAAATACACTAAAAATGTCATTTAAAAAAAATCTATAGCTTGAAGAGAGAAACTTATTGCAGATTTAAAAACAGTAACGTGAAAATATCCAAGATCTGTTTAAAAATTCTCATGCAAAAGAAGAAAAAATTTGTCCCCCAGTGAAATTTATTCACTGATTTTGCTTTCTATTCACAGTTATTAAAATGATTTTTTTTTAAATTTTTTATTCATTTTTCGTCGTTATCAAACTAGTTTAAGATTCCAGCTGATAGATGAATGATCACTGTTTAATTTTACTCGCAGTTGTTAAAGTGTTGCAATAAATTGGAGCTTATCAAAAATACATTCCGTAGCACAAAAATATGAACGAATGAAACTTAAAAAGTAATGAAACAGCAATAATTTAAAATGTTTTTTTTTTACAGTTAATCTTCCAGCATCATTCATTCAATAGTTTTCGGGACTTAGGTGATTGTTCCTATAGGAGAGGATGATCAATGACGTAATCTCGATGGCCCTTTTACGATATAGACGGTAGGGTGGGCATTTTATTATCTCGATCCCAATAGCAGAAATGAAATTAAGTAGATTACGTCACTGGGTTGTAAAAATAAAACCCAAATTTGATGGGGATAGTGATAACACCCTAGTTTATGATAAGGCTCTTTAGGGTTGGTAATAAATTATCACATTTTTAGGCTAAGATGCTACTAACCTTATTCCATATAAAATTTTTATCGAAGTGGAACTTATTGGGATTCACTATGAAGTAGAAGATTGTTAGTGTGGTAATGAAAAAAGGGCATTAAAATAAATTGAATTAACTGATTAATTTATTAAAAAACTGATAAGATTTTTTAGTATACTAAGTAGTTGGATAAAAAGAAGGAATGGAAATTGATTGGATTAGTTTTTCTTAATTATTAATTTGCTATAGTGGATATTTTTTCTTACTTCATATTTTTAATGATATTCATGTGTATAGTGTGGTTAAAATTTTCAAAAAATTAAAAGAAAGCTAGTAAGGATGTTTTGAAGTTTGACTTGAGTATTTACAAAATAGGAAAAAGCATTTGATGTAATAAAAAATTTTTTCTTAATTTCGGACCAACACTGTAAAAATTCTGAATCAAATTACGTTACATAGTACCAACAATTTGGGTGCACCATCCGTAAAATCCATCTTTACCTAAAATATTGTGCTGTATGCTTTACAGTAACATTTATTTAATTAGGTCGTTCTGTGATTCCTCCGTAATTATTACTATAAAATTACAGTATATTAGATTTTTTTTTGTTCCATAGCATGTTCCGATAAAAATGGATTTCACCGTAATTTGATCCTGAATTTTTTAATGTGTATGTTTATTAATAATGGTCATGTTTACTATGAAGTATTTTAATTCAAATGGCGTACGAGATGCTTTTTTTAGCTAAGTAACATCTAAATTTAAACAAGTTAAAGGAAAAAAAAGATAAAAACAGTTTTTAATTGTAATTGTTCCAAAAACAAACTAAAAATTAACAATCGAAATAACTTTTAGCAGATGGGTTTTTAGACGAGTTGAAACATGACGGGTAACAGTAAGCTCCACAACAAATCTTTCAGAATTGACATTTTAAATTTATCAAGGAATTCAAATCATTATTTTACTTAATTTTGAAATTAGATTTCTGAACAAAACACTTTTCAGTTGATACTCTCATACAGGAGTCACGTTGATTCATATCAGAAGATCTTGACGGCTTAGCGATAGCAAAGCGACGCTTCAAAATTTTATGAGTTTCAAAAACTCTCCGACTTTATTAGGCTATTATACGTTTGTCTCAAACCAAATTCTTATTATAATGAGAAATCTATCACCTACCTTTTGAATTCTTTTTTCGCATGCCGTATCTTTTCCTCTGTCATAAATACTTTAGTCAAACTTCAAATCATTCGTCCAAGTCATTTAGCCTAAAGTATTTCGAATGTCGGACTTTATTTATAATCTCCTTGAATATTAATGACGTTGATTTTGGGACACTTTTTATATTTTTTCGTAATGTCGAATCCAAAAAAGATATTATGAATACTTTGATTGTACATCTTAAAATACTTCAATATTGATTTTAAAATGAATGTAGATTTGTGTTCGATTAAGATTGTTATAGTGTTTAAAAACTAAATTTCGTTCATTTCAATGAAACATTTTTTGTCTTTGTCAATATATTTCTGACACACCAAATTTATATGCTACAAACGTGGAAAATTCTAAGTATTTTAGAACAAAACAATTAATTCATTTGACATAAGTCACAAAAAAGTGGAAATAACTAAGATAGTACTTGCATGGAATTTAAAGTTAATGCTCTAAAAAATGCAGCTCTGAAATATTTCATACCAAAGAATGTATCCCTTTGACATTGTATCAATATCGAAACGCGGAAGTATCAAAAAGTACCAAGCGCAAGAAATTTAATAAAAGCTTCAATTCATTCAAATTTCATTGGAAATCCCTTCGTCTTCTGTCATTTAAGCTGTACTATTGTAACATCTATGATTGAAACAGAAGGTCCTTTCAAATATCATTTAGATCTGACAAAACGTAAATTGGGGAATAGAGAATAAATTCGAATACCTTGCGAACAGAAACTGTGGCAACTGCTTCGTTTTTTTTTTTTCCCCTTCCACCTTTTTCTTTTTATTCCATTCTTATTCTAGTTATTTTTGCCTCGTTTTTCACCGCATTGTACGCAATGAAGCGACAGTGTCTGGAAATAGATTTTTTTTTTCTTTTTTTTTACTCTTAGCGACATATAGTAATTTATCGTGCATTTATTCATGGTCGTTTCTGTCACTTTAAAAAAAAATAGCGTTGGAAAGAATTGAAAAGTAAATTCCCCATCTGAATTTTTATCAGAGAGTGATGAGCATTTCGGAACTGCAACAGTGTTTCAAAATCCGTCAATACGAAATGACTTTCTGGTGAGACACAGAAGAAATTGGAAGAGAAAAATTGCTTCGACAAAGAGGTTGAGAACATTTATGACTGCCGGTTACAATTACAGTTACATCTCAGCATTAATCTTTGAGTATCGTCACCTACCGATGTTCAATAAAATTGCTAACCGGTAAAAGATTTAAAAAAAAAAGCTAATTTAATAAATAATGAAATGAAAACTTAAGTAAAAATTTCTATTCCATAATATTTGACCTCAGAAAAACTTTGAACCTTTCTTTTGTACAAGAAATACGTTAATATTTATTCATAACTTGCAAAGTTATCTCGAATGTGTCATTCGCCCTTTAAAAGTGGCGAATGACGCAACAGCAAGAGTTTAAAGGACTAATATTGGAATTCCACCAGAAAGTAGAATTTTTGGAAAACGATCTTTTACTTTTAAATTTTTCGTCTAAATTTGAGATTTGTATCTTAATGTTAAATTTAAAAAAAAAAGAAACTGTTGATGATTTCTAAAAAAATTGCTAAAATATGCTTTTAAATTCTGCACAATTTGCATTATATTTGTGTAAAATAATTTATTGAAAGTGTCGTGAAGAGTCACACAGTGTTTAACATTTTAAAATCGAAAATTTCATAATGATCGCAAAATTTCACATAGAGAAAAGAACAAGGTCAAAACTACCAGAATATTGTAAAATTTGCCATGTTTCTGGCTCTATGAGAGCATCCAAAAGCTCTGTGATATTTACCGACGCGCTTTTTTTAATGCTTTTGATAAAATAAACAATAAAATATGGTTTTAAAATGAAATTCGACAAATTTAGTAAAAGTTTATAATTTTAGCATGATACCTCAGAGCATGGTATAAAAATTTTTTTTTAGTTGTATTTACTTTTCCCTTTTTTTTTTTTTTTTTTTTTNTTTTTTTTTTTTTTTTTTTTTTTTTTTTTTTTTTTTTTTTTGCTAGATACTTGGTAATAAGATAAAGAATTCTAAAAACGTGAATCTCCGGAAAACCATTACAGTTGTTGCTGAAAAATTAGTTAATGAATGGTTTAAATACCTCATATTTTTAATTTTATTTTCAAAATTATGACGGTTTTTTACCAGACAAAAGGAAAATTTTAGCAGAATTTTTCTCTGTGTGCCCTGTACAAAATTTTTATACAAATGGATTTATTTTGAAACATTTACAAGTCAGGCAGCACAATACTGCGAACGAAGAACGAGGATCAAATCCATTTGCACAATTTTTTTTTTTACGATTTACATGGAGCTGCATTAAATTTTATTCATATTTTTTTCCAAATATTTTTGTGTTATTTTCTTGTATAGTCTATATCTTATATATATTCACTCTTTAATTGCTAAAAGAACAAAACATTTCTCACAAACTATTTACGTTATTCGATGTATATTTTACACAAAAATTAGAATTGATCAAAGGTACAACACTGTCACCTGTACATGACTTCAAAAATATATAAAAGTCATTATTTCCAGTACGTTTATGTTGAATCTGAAACGCATGTTCTTATCAGTCATGCTTTAAAATCATTTAATGAAATTCTCAGTTTTTCCACAACATTAACTTCTCTTTGTTATACGCGTTCACCAAAACCAAAAGGCTATGTAAGATCATAACTCACAAATTCTATGAGTAACTTCCACAGAAGCGGAAGAAATACCCAAAACCATGGTTGCCCAACTTCTCCCTTACCGATTCAGGTTTAGTATTCTATTATCTCATTCCCCTGGGCACTAAACTCGATTCTGTCAAATAATGTCTCTTAGAAACCCCAGAGAACGACCCCTATAAAGTTGGGGTGCCACTGGCCCAGACTGTGCCAAGTATAGTTTTCCTCCCTCTCCACCGTTCACCCAGTATCAAACCTATCACCTTCATACAATCTGTAACTACACAAACAGAGGGTCAACTTAATTCGATGGGGGAGAAACGGTATCGAGTCGTTGCAGTAGCACTTTATGATCATTTTTATGGTTTTCTCTAATTAATCTTCACTTTTATGACGTAGTTAGTGTGTGCGGGATAGGATGTGGGCTTTTACGCCCCATGGGTGGGGACTATTTGAGGGATCCAAAATTTTATGCCAAAAGCAATATTGATTGAATTAAGTGGCTCCTATAAAATAGTACTGATGAACTTTAAATAATAAAAGAAACACTTGTATAAACTGTTTGATAGTGCAGAAATATAGCCTATAATTTAGATTTGAGATTCGTCATAAACAAATTCGGAATTGCGACAAATAAACTTTAAAATGTATGAACATGGCATTATTTAAACAAAAATTAAAGGTTCTAAAGTTCTGATGATAAAGTTATATCGATGAAGAAGTATCTAAATTAACTTTTTTATTCGTGAAAATATGCAGCTTTTTTTTCTCTATTTCAGATCTACGCAAAAAAAAATATTCTGGTAAAATTACCGGGCTCTACGGTATTGACATTTCTGGTAAGAAAAAGCAATGATTCTGATAATAAAACAAAAATATATTGTATTCATAAACCATTCTTTTGGTAATTTTTACGTTCAGATGATAGCGGTATACCGGAAATTTTGGTTCCCTAAATAACAGTTCATACACTTAGTAAAAAATACAAAACTTGAAAGTAAATTTAACCAAACGAATGGTTTTTATGCCCTGTTTTAAGAAATTATGACAAAACTACCAAAGTTTGCCGCATTTATTAATTTTTATCATTTTATGGTTAATTTTAGAAAAACTTATTACAAAAGCTCTTCGGTAAAAATTATCGAGCATTTTGGTGTTCTCATAGAGCCAGAAACCCGATGATTTTAACCGTATTGTGTTAGCTTTGACCATACTTTATTTCTCAGTGTGCACTCTCAGAAAAATTGGTTCAACGTTGAACTATTATACGGTGAAAATTCGTTGGAATCTTAAATAAATGAAGAATGAATAGTACTCTTTTAAATTCGAACCATACTATCGTTAAAATTTTGTTTATAGAGAACGATTGCAAGGTTCAATTTAGCATCACATCTACGATTGTGAATATTCAATGGCCTAATTGTCGATTACAAACTTAAAATCCCAAAATTTTACAAATAGTAACAATTGAAAAACAGATTATGAGCAACCGCAGTATGAAATATAAATGCAATTAATATAGCGCCGTAGCATGCATTGCACTGCACAATTTACATGGCTTTATTTGTGCCTAATCCCTTATTCCGTTTAATTTAAGACATTCAATTTCTAAAAACGTAAGAGAACTAAGATTTTCCAGGTTGACCTCGCCTAGAATATACCAAAATTTTACACAAATAGTATTGGAAAAACTAGCTATCAGACTAACTTCAAAGGATAAGTAACTATGAACAAATGTGGTGCACGTAGCCAATGCACATATGATTGTATATAGAGAGCAATGTTGTAAGTTGAGAGTGAAATCAAACATTAGCCCCAATTTGGCACTTAGGCTCAAATCGCTTATATTTAACCGGTGGTATAGTCAGTAAATAAACTGCGCAACATTTATATTATTACATAGGTTTCGGAAGCCGAAGATCTAATTTGTCATTAATGTGTATCCCTAATTCAGTAGCTTTTCAATGTTTTTAACAGTACATATAAATACGCAATTGATAAATTAAAGATAATAAAGTGCTATTAAAAATAAGCTAAAAAAAATAAAAGTAAAAATTAGAGAGCTTGAGCCAATTTAACTTATATGAAATCTAACACATTTTTAAACACGTAAGTTAGTTAACTTTAATCGGGAAAAATAAATTCTGGTAAAATAAGATTACTCTACGGTAAGCGACAGTTCAAGTAAAAAAAACTAATTTTGGATTTAAAAATCAAAATATACGGCATTTAAACCATTCATTTGGTAATTTCTTTCCATCCACATGGTACCGTTTTGACGGAAACTTTGGTTTTTAAAAGTATGGTACTTATTACCACACATTTAGTAAAAAGTACGAAACTAAAATGGAAATTTAACCATAACAAGCTCTTTATACCATGCTCTAAGGAATCATGATAAAATTACTAAATTTTACAACATTTGCTAAATTTTATCACACATCATAAAGCAATATTTTATCGTTAATTTTACCAAAATGATTACCATCACCTGTCTGTCAGGTAAAAATTACCAAGTTTTTCGTGTATGCATGAAGTCAGAAACACGATCAAATTTATCATATTCTAGTAGTGTTAACCGTACTTTTTTCTCAGTGTTGTTTGAAAATTTTATTAACTAAATAAAAAATGACCAGTTGATTGTTTTTAAAATATTTTTATCATATTTAAAATGAATTTACAATATATATCTGACATAATTACGCGTTACATTATTTCAACTTAAGAAACATAATTAAGTTAAACAAATTCATTTAAATAGAAATAAATTATTCTTTTATTCAGAATACAAGTAGGAATTAGATTACAAGAAACGTTTGTTTGTTCTATTCAATCTATTCTTCATTCTATTATGTAAACGCATTCCTTCATATAATAGAATTATATGAATTATTTTATTACTGTTTCAAATTAATTTCCTATCAAAATTCTTATATACCAAGCATTAAAATTATTATTTTAATCAAAATTATTTTTATCAATTTTCTTACATCAGATTAAGTAACAGAAATTTAATTTAAGTCTTAACTATAAATCTGTGTAAATTAATCTTCAAATTAGTTGCACGATCAAAAGGCAATTCATTTCATAATTTATAAAATTTATCGTTCATTTCCTAATTAAATTTGATAAATACATTGTCGAAAGCAGGATTACTTCAAGTTCCTTTTCATTTATAATCAAAAATAAAATCAAATTCAATTATTTAAAGTTTTAATTCTAATTTACGTTTCCCATCAATTCATTTTAAATACTTTTAAAATTATTTATTTTGTTTTGCTATAATTTATTATTCAATTTGTTTTATTTAGTTAAGAATAATTCAGTCTCTGCTGAATTCTACTATTAATTTTTGTAAATATTAAACATTATTTGTATTAATTTCTAAATTTTCTGATATTTTGGATGCATATGTTTATCCCAGATGATTAAAAATTTCTGTAAATTAAGCTCAGATTGACGAATTTTATGTAAATTGCATATTTTATTTCAGGTTAAAATGAAATTGCATGATTATGTTATTTTTACATATCTCCACCACACTCTTAGAGATAAAGTTTTAAAATTTGTAAGTGTTAAGTGAAGATGAAGTGTACAATTTTATCAATATTTTTTGTTCGCGTAACTTGCTCATCGTAAGGACAAAAGCGTGAATGATCATAACTCGGTGAAATGAGTGGGAAAAAGGCAGCAATGTTGCCAACTTAGTTACTTTATTTTATTTTATTTTATGACCGCCGTTGAACAGTCGACCCAATCCTTGGGTTTACGACTACTAATGTTCACCGCCGTAGCCCTGTAATTTTGAACCAATCCAGAAGACAAGGAAACTCCTGGATCGGTACCCCAGAGGTATTGATTTGTTATGGGAACATGGAGGACTTTGAAACTCGACAGATTTAGCGTGCATCAGTCACCATTTAGTACACGGGGAGTCTTCGACCTGCGGGGACCGAACCCACGAACTCTTGGACATGGGCCCGGCACCCCACTGACCAGGCTATCCCGGCCTAGTAGCGACAATTTAATTTTACATAGATTAACTAGCAGCGTTACGTTACAGACTCAAAGGATGGACATAAACAATAACAGTACAATATAAAATAGCTAGTCACGCCACAGGTATTTTAAATTTTTTGTATTATTATTTTTTTTCAACATATGTTAAATGGCTAAAACTTAGTTATTAAAAATTATCCCTGTTTATTATTTTCTTGTTTTTACTGTTTACCTTCCTTTGTTTTACCACATCTATGACAATACGACTTTTTTGCCAATGAATATTGAAACATTGACTTTAAACAGAATTTTAATATAGAACGATACGATTTTTAATAAACTGAACAGCAGTTCTTACCATGAAACTAACATGCAAAAAATGCAGTAGTTGAAATTAACGCAACAGAAATGGAAGCTAATGTATTCTCTACATCGTAATGCGCTCCTTTAAAATAAATAGTGTAGTGGGTGGTATAATACAACTACTGGTAACTACTTTTAACATTAGTTTCGCAAGGAAAAAAAAGATTTAAGGTTTAAACGCAACCAATTTATCAAATCTGATTTATCAAATATGATCCTATGTAATTCCAAAGGGAAACATATTTTGCTCCATAACTCTCGATGCATAGTACTTTTTATTTTATGTCATAACCGCCATTGAACAGTCTACCCAATTTTGGGTTTACGGCTACTTATGTTCAACTCCATTGCGTAGTAATTTTGAACCCAATCCAGAAGACAAGGGAGCTCTTGGATCAAATATTGGGAGAAATTTGCCTTCGTGGAGGACTTATTGATGGAACAAACCCGCATTTGCGTCACATGGAGAGGAAAACCATAAAAACTTCTCCCGGTTAGCCTGACGGCAGGGGACTTTAACCCATGATCCGTCTACCACTGAGGATATTTTGCGCCAGCACTGTGGTCTGTGCAAACCGGTTGTGGAATTCGACCATCAGCTATCGCTGGGATCGAACCCGAATCACCTCATTGAAAGGCGAGTGCTCTGTCTCCTGAGTCACCACGGCTTCTTAGAAGAAATTAAAAAAATTTGATATGATTAAACAAATACACAAATAATTGTTAATATTTTAGTATTTCTTGAATTAAGCATTCATTGTCAAAAAAGGCAAATTAAGACATAGGAAGCTGAATGAAGAAGGAAAGATTTATAAAAGAATATTTTAGAACAATAAATTGTCTGATGCAAACAAGAATTATAAATTCCTTAATAATTCCTTATGTCTAAACAAACCAGTTATTATTTATAGTACACGATATTTACGACTTTTTCTACAATTTTCTTTTTATTTCATTTGGAACATATGAGTGTAATTAAAATATTGCAGAAAAATCCACCGAATAAAAGTAGTTAAGTAGTCATTTTTTCAAAATATTTTATAATCACTACTTTTAAAAAAATAATTCAGTTACTAAAAGTGCTGCAGCTAACTTCGCTTGTAACAAAGAAGATGTCAACTAGGTATTAACTTGACCACTTAAATATTGCTTATTTCAAAATCCTTATAATAAGAAATTTAATTATATTTCAAATTTTTAAAGAAAGACTCACCTAATTTAAAATAAAATGTATTGATTTCAGAAATTCTACAAACTTTACGCTAATATTTCATATCCTTCAACTTGCTGCAAAATTCATAAATCTCTGGCATTCATTTTTGATTCCAATAAACAGAATATGCTTATTGCGAAATCATCTAATTTACAAATTCTATAGCCTTTTTTTTTTAGTGCTATAGTTCAGTCATTATGGCTTATTGCACGTAAAATGACATGCATGGATTTCAAAAAACCTACAAGGAAATAGTTAATATTTTATATCCTTCCTCATTATTTTTCAAGTTACAGTACACTCTCGATTATCCGTGCGCGGATTATCCGGTTTGTGGATTATCCGTGCTCATTCCGGAGTCACACAAAAAATATAAAGAGAAACATTTTCAAGATTAAAAAAATTTGATTCATGAAGTTATAACACTACCAAATTTTTGGAAGCAATATTCGTTATTGGATTGCAGTATATAGAATATCAGCAGCATGGTCAAAGGTAAAATCGTCTACGTTATCACGATCTTGGAGAAAGATCATACCGCTTGATGAACAATCCTCTTCAGATGTTGAAGAAAAATATGATAACAGTATTCTCGAACAAGCAAAAGAAATCTAAGGTTTCGAAATTCTTGATGAAGAAAATTTAAAAGATTGGTTTCAAAGTGATGCGTGTGAGCCTGGCTTCCAGTATTTGAGTGATGAAGACATCGTTATGTTGTTAAATCAAATAGTGATGATAGTAACTGATGCAGAAGATGTAGTAAATGAATGAAGTACAATTTCTCACTCTGCTGCTCTGTGGAAACTTTATTAGATTATATGGGAGGATTTGATTACGGTGACATTACTGCGGCTCGTAAAATATGTGTATCGATATATGGCGAAGACGCATTACACATTTTTCAATAAGGAAAATTCCTAGTTTGATGTTATGCATGCAAATGTCAGTAATTTTCATATTTTTTGTACTGATATTGAATTTTTCTTTAATAAAAGGAGTTTTCGGATTATCCGTGTTTCTCAATTGCCCGTGCGACCTGTCCCGGTGATTAACCCGGATAATCGGGAGTGCACTGTATATACAACTCATTTTCGTTTCAGAATCTAAACTTTCAAAATATATTTATTTCCGTACCTTAGAAAGTGGCGTGGAGAATATGTTTATTTATGAACGATAAAAGTTTACTGGATATGTTCATTACAAAATCACTTAAGTAACAAATTCAGTAGTCTTTTATTCCTCCCAATGTTTTAGTTCATACACCACGACAAGCTTAACTTAAAATGACAAACATGGATTTCAGATAACCTACAGTCAAAACGTTAATATTTTATATCCTTCATCTTTTTTACAATTTATAAGCATCTCCCTTCGATTTTAGATTCTAACATACAGTATACAATTACTTCTCTACATTAGAAAGTAGCACAGACAATAAGTTTATTTCTGCACATTTAAAATTGACATACAGAATACGTTCATTTCAAAATCACCTGAGTAACGAATTCAATAATCATTCGTTGAATAATTGATAATTCGAATACAATAATCCACCGTGACCCATCACCTTCATCCACCATGCCTATCATAAAATGTGTTGATTTCAAAAACCTACCAATACGTTAGTATTTCATAATATTCATCATTTTCTACAATTTATAAACATCACGTTTTCATTTTAAATTCTAACATAAGGAATTTGTTTATTTCGTAATCACCTAAGTAGCAAATTCAATAACATTTTGCTCCTTTCAATGTTATAGTTCATCCACCTCGTCCCACTAGGCAAAACCTAAAATTTTTTGATTTCCGAAAACCTACGAGCAATACCTTAGTATTTCATAAACTTCACCCTTCTGTACAATTTGTAAACTTCTCGATTTCGTTTTAGATTTTAGCATAAAGAATTTGTTTATTTCGAAATCACCTAAGTAACAAATTCAATAGTCGTTTGCTCCTTTCACTACTGTAGCTCATTTACCATGTCCCAAAACGTTCATCTTACATGCGTAACATGAAATTTGCTAATTTCATAAAACCTACAAGTGGCACCCTAATATTTCAAAACCTTCACCTTTCTGGACAATTTATAAACATCTCATTTTCATTTTAGATTCTAACGTACAGAATATGTTTATTTCAAAATCACCTAAATAGCCAATCCACTAGTCTCTTTCACTAGTCTACTAGTCACTAGTTTCTTTCAATGCTATGCTTCATCCACCAAGATTCAAGTAACTTCAAATAAGAAGTATTGATTTCAGGAAACCTATACGCAAAACCTTAATATTTCATATACTTCATCTTTCTGTACAATTCATAAACATCTCGTTTTCGTTTTAGATTCTAACATACAGAATATGTTTATTTCAAAATCACCTAAGTAACAAATCCACTAGTCTACTAGTCACTAGTTTCTTTCAATGCCATACTTCATCCACCAAGATTCGAGTCACTTCAAATAAGAAGTATTGATTTCAGAAAACCTACACGCAAAACCTTAATATTTCATACACTTCATCTTTCTGTACAATTCATAAACATCTCGTTTTCGTTTTAGATTCCCTCCTAAATCATTGGCATACTTCAGCATTATCATCTCTCGCATCCAGGAATTTTTGTCTGATGGCCCTTAAATCTGTCTGCTAGGGAATAGAAGGGTCGATGTTTGGGATCACTAAGTGCCCTATTAAAGATCTCGCGTTCTTCTTGATTGAATTGAGTTCCAACACAAGAAGCTGGTGATCGTAAAAATCGGGAATGCTTTATCCGGTATTATACGAGCACTTTGTTGTTCAGTTAGGACAATTATTGAGAAACGCAGTGAATAACTCTTTGAGATAACCCAAATAGATTAAGGTCTGACGTGAAAGATGTTAAAGAGAGGTCTATAATATTTTATTACTGGGTCATTACGTATTTTAGTGATTAGCAGAAAGGCGTAAGAAAATTTGATGGCTTAGGAGTAATTTTAGCACTAAATATTTTAGTAATGATTTTTATTCAAAGTTTTGTACTTAGCGAAATCTAAATTAAAGAAGTATCAAATGTGTGTGAATCATAATAATAGATACTTTTTAAACGAAAAAGTTACGCATACGAAGGCAATGATAGTTGACCCAATCGGTACATAATCTGTTTTTAATAAAGTAAAACCTATCCACAACAGCCCGTTGTAGGCCAGGTGGGGACTAAGGATTCACAATTTCGTGACAAACGCCATGATTAAGGTAATACAGTGAAACCTGCCAAGTTGACCACCTGCATAAGTTGACCTCAATTATCAAGAACGGAATTTTTCCTATATATTACAAAGAAGCAAAACCTTTGTAATCTAATAAAGAAGCAAAACCTCTGGGGTGCAGGAGCAGATGTTCCGGTTTAGGTGGTCAGCCGAACGCGGAACCCCCAGTGTGTAGTTCCCAAGCATGCTTGGTACTTATTTATCGACCCACTGAAGGGATGAAAGGCTGAGTCAGCCTTGCCCGGCCCGAGGATCGAACCAAGGACCTGTGGCACGGGAACGTGAAGCGCTACCACTCAGCCACCGGGCGTACGCAACATGATATAGGAAGCGAAAAAGTAAACAATGACCCACCCCCTCTATAAAATGCCCACTGGTCTAAGTTGACCACTAAAACAATGCACCACAAGTGGTCAACTTACACAAGTTTTACTGTATTGACGGCACTGAGCACCACGTGCCTTTATTTCCTAGACAAGATGATCCCCATCGATCTGAAGCTGTGTGAGCTTCTAACTGTCATCCGGGATCTAACTCCAGTTCTTCCAAATGACAGTTCAGTGACAGTCCCATATGACAGTTCAGTCAACCAATTGGGCCTCCGTGGCTTTTAATATTGTATTAACTATAGCAATAAAGGAAACCATCACTTCCTAACTGTCATATCATGTTAGCATGTTAAACCATCAATTTGAACCACTTGTCTAAATTTGACAAGCTTAAGAGGTAATCTATCTTATCTGTATTCCTCTACATTCCCTCTAAATTCTTCTTCAGAATTTGAAAGTCTTACTAAAAATGTGAATACCGGTTTCTTAAAAGAGACGGATAATTTGCTCGTTGAAGAAGTTTATAACGATTCAAATCGGGTGCAATTTTCATTGCTTCATTTTTTTTTTAAATTCTAAAAACTTTTCTATGAGTATTAAGATTTATATCTGACAACCCGATCTCTCTCTCTCTCTTTCTGTTTATCTTTCTATTGCAATTTTTTAGTGAAATCTGTTCAAAAGCAAACTCATAAAATAAATAAATAAAGATCTTGTGTGAGAAAATAAATTTCTACTACAATGTATAAATAGTCTATAATTAAAGCGAAAATAAATTTTTAAAAAAATCATGAACCAAGCGAAATGATTTTATCAACACATCAAATTTCAACTCCGCAGTTGCATTTCAGAGGACAGTTGATCAACCAACATTTTGCTTCTTACTACACGTTTCTACAAGTTAATAATTCTCAAATTAATCTTTAAATCTGAATACTTTTTTATTCCGTCATATTCTTTAAATGTTTTCTACGCATCATCTTATAGAGTTTGAGCAGCAAAGCAAAATGCGAAGTAAAGTTAAAAAAAAGAAAAGTTGGAAGAAGAAATTCGTAAAAACTGCACCCAAATCGCATTAACTTTCGAACAAATTTTGAAAAAAGAACTGTGTGTTAGTTAAAAATATTTCAGCATGCCAAATTCCTATTATATAGCTGCCTTTCTGCGGACATATGATATTTTTTCCCATAAGTATAACAAGTCAACGATTTTCTCAAAATATCGAATGTTGATGCTTCTTGATTCCATCGTTATCCCTGTACAATTTTCAACACACCTCGTTAATTCCAATTTTTTAAGTCTTATAGCTTTTGCACTTCAAATAAAATAAAAAAATCTTAACTTCAAGATGAACACCCAAACCAGCAACGGCATCGGTGGTCTTTACGTTTTCTTTTAATATAGAAAGCGAAGGATCAATGCATTTTTCAAGATTTTAACTACTGTAGGTCTTACTTTTTAAATAACTTAAGGCAAATAAGTTTGCTGCCGGAGTACTGCTGAAATGTCAAACAGTTTGTAATACGAGGTCAAGATAAACACGGTTGTGTCTCCTGGTGATGTGAATAAATCTGTAAACTTTTTCAGGAATTTGGAAAGCATTGCTAAACCATAGTAACATTATTTTTTTGTACATTTTACGTTGATATGGGTACATTTGATATCTAAGGAAATATTCTGATAGGTTAAAAAGTTAAGAAATACTGTACTAAAAACTATGCGTCCATTAAAACTCTTTAAATCACTGTATTCATTTTCGAAATACAATCGCTGTCAAAAGTAATGTTTTCCTCTGCTTAATTATTTAAAATTTATAATATAACAATTGTTATACCAATGCTAGAAATTATTCAAAATTAATTATTGATAAATTTTAAATATACAAGGTAAAAATATTTTCTTTACATAGTACGGTATTCTGCAATCCCCTTTCAAAAGCTTTTATATTTAAGAAAATTTTCAAACTTATCTTTTAAATTTGACATTATTCCTAGAGGTTTTGCATTTTTATATCAAATAAATGAACAAAGAATAAAAATTCGATCGAGAAAATGACAAAGCTCATTAAAATCTGCTTAATTGTGTAACATCATTAAACGTAGTTATTTCGTAGGATTAAACCTGCAGAGACCACAGAATGTTCGACAAGAAATAAAGAAAAAAACGATGTCGTTCCAGGAAAAAATATGAAAATTAGAAGAATGGAAATATGGAGTTCAGAAATAAGTAATTATTCCAAGAAATCTTTTAGAAGCTGTACTTCATTAATAAATATTCAAAAATACGGTTTTTAAGTTTTTAAATTCAACTTTTTTTTCTTTGTTACAAGAGTTTTCGAACTTATTTAATAAATTATAATCTCTTGTTACAAAATGCTCATACAATATTTATAAGTACCATTATTTTTTTAGTAATTAGATGTACACTTGCGAAGTTTTGAAAAATATTATGAAAATTATTCAAATTATTTGGGAATCTTTATTTAGTAACAATTCAAGGCATTTTAAATTGCTTTCGAATAAAAAAGGACTGTTTAATTTTCCTCATAAGCATTTGTAAAAAATTATTAAGACAGGCCTATATTTTTGTGTTGTATTGTTTTACCTACAATTAAACTTATCTTTCTTGGCATGCATTAAAGAGAAATTGAGGATAAAGTTGGCGGTTTAAAAATTGAATCTTAGTACTTTTGCTATCCCTACATCAGTTAATTTAAAAAAACACAAATGAGTGATTTCGAATTCAAATTGTAAAGTTTAAAAGTCGTTTAATTGTTGTATGCATACATACCTTTTCAATCAGTTAGTTATTTAAAATAAATAACCACAAATGATTAGTTTCGAATTCACATTGTAAAGTGTAAAAGTCGTTTAATTATTGTATGAACGCATACGTTTTCAACCAGACTGTTATTTAATATGAATAACCACAAATGATTAAATTAATTTGAATTTACATTGTAAAGCTTAAAAGTTGTTAATTGTTGCACGTATTATGAACGTAATAGTTTTATATAAAAAAATTTATGAAGTGGCTTAATCATGTTAGATGTTTTAAGAGGACAAGAAAGTAATGTGTCTTTGTTAAATTAAATTCAAACACATAAATATATAATCTCTATATGAAGCTCCCAGGACTGGTGTGTACAACTATGGTTGTTAAAGCATCCCACTATGATATCGAAAGTCGTTGGTTCGAATCCTGCCGGTAGCCACCAACAATACTCTCGCATATTTTTCTCTCCGCATCACGTGCACAAAAATGAATATGTGCTGTTTCAATTTAGAATGCATGGGATTTCAAAATTAAACTATGTTTGTTTCGGAACTATTTTCGCACATTTCAGCTCCATTTTGGGAAACCCCTTTTTATATTATCACTCCGGAAATATTCAAGGATTAACGCATAGTATCTTGATTCACTGAGATCCAAAAAATTTAAAAACATTCGAAAATAAAATACTGTGTAATTACATAATATTTTTCCATGAAAATCAGAGTTTAATTTTTCTTTTCAAAAATGACGATTTTGGATCGTTTTTACTAAACAATCAGTTACAAAACAATTTAGGTAGTATATTTTGATGCTTCAAATGAAACAAATAAAAAAAAAATTCTGATTTCTATTAACCTTAAATTTATTAACATAAAATTTAAAATGTTTCATCACATAAGAATAAAATATGCTCCAACGAGGGAAAGTTTACCTTTAATTCTAGTTTCAAATTTAAGTACATCTACAATTAAACTGGCCTCAAAGTTGCTATGAAACAATAATTACCAACAAATATTTACACTTTATAAGTTTAAAGGCTTTTAACTTTAAAATGATGTCCCATTTATATTTAAGCACAATTTTAAATACTGGTTCATATTGTAATCATTGAATGCAGTTTCCACAAACTATATAATTGTAAATAAAGTGAGATTCTAGTTAAAATATTTAGAAACTAAAACACAGTTTTCACATTTGCAACACAACACTGTACCAAAATTCAAATCTGTTTAACATCAGCCAACATCCAGATATCAAACTTCAAGATATTCACATCTACTAAAGCACATTAAGGATGCTATGAACTTTGTCTGTCAGTGTTACAAGCATTAGCTTTTAGAGCTAATCAAGACTTTCAAAAGTTTCCGAAACTCAATAAATGTTAAAACAAATCTCAAGGAAGGGTACATGGTTTTACTTCGACATAAATGAAGCGTAAAGTAAGAGAGGTTCATTGTGTGATACTTGTAAGTTTATTTGAAGCGAACTCTGAGACTGGAATTTGATTCATGTGTAATTATGTTACACGGGAAAATGTCTGACAGCCTTTCTCCAGTTATTTTAAAATTTTAAATTTTAAAATGAATAGAAAATCTGTTTTAAGTAGGCTTTAGAATTAAAAATCAAGTGTATACTGCATTAAATAAATATCAATTTCCACAAGTTCATTCAAAAAATTTTAAAATATTTTATCTTTTTTTTCTAGAAAATTCACGCGTTTAGTTTTATAGGTAAAAAAATTAGTAAATTAACATAAGACTTTAATAAAATGAAACACGATGTTGAGTTAGTTATATTGTTTGACACAAGCAAAGATTATTTCTATAAATGAAACTGTATGCAGGAAATTTATTACATGATGCGTGTAAGTTTATTTGATGTGAACTCTGAAATTTGATTTACATGAAATTCTGTTACACAAGAAAATGTTTTATAGATTATACTTATTTTTGAATATTTAAATTTTTAACATTTTGAAACTTTTGAAGCGTATTTTGATGCAACTGAATTGTACCTAAGAAATACAAATCTCCACAAGTTTAATTTATTAAATTTTAAATGTATCGCATATCGTTTACATAGGCGTTACTTTAGCCTTAACGATTGATTTTTTTTCCTCTAGTTAAAAATAAAAGGAGAAATTTTCGACTTTGTAGAATGTGGGAGATTTTGTGGTAAATGTGGAAGATTTTGTGGTTTTCCTCTCCATGTAACTCAAATGCGGTTAGTTTCATCAAAAAGTTCTCTTCAAAAGCAAATTTCTCCCAATACTTAATCCAGGAGTTCCTTTGACCTCTGGATTGGTTCAGAAGTACAAGTCTACGGAGTTCAACATTAGTAGTAGTAAAACAAAAATTGGATCGGCTATTCAACGATGGTTATAAAATATATATAGCGTAAAACATAAGTTTTCGTTGCAACTTTCTTTGAACCATGTGCTCATTTTAAAGGATTTATTTAACACTGATTTCATTTAAATGGGAGTTCCCCTCGATATGTCCATTGTTTTCGGAAGTATAAGCACATTCACCGAATGGATTGGCCAGACAGATCTTCAGTCCTGAATCAGATAGAAAAAGTTTGGGACTACCATGGCATACAATTAACTACTTTAAGTTATCCTCTTTGGTCATTATATGAGCTAAGTCCTCACTTGTACTTGAAGACTCCGATATTTTACTAAACAAGACAAAAATTTCAAAAATGCAACAATTCTGAGATACAAAATGGGTTCGTAGCATATCTAAATATTAATTTTTTTTTTATCTCAAATGAAAAATGCATGCTTGAAAGGGTTAATATGGAACTGTTTAGTACATATTACCTCTCCAAATTTCTTATTTCTGTGTTTATTTAATTTCAAATTAGATACAAAAAGTAGGTCGTAGCTTTAGTTTTTTAAAGCCAACATATATATAAGAGCCAGCGTTTCCTTAAAAATCACGTGAGTTTGGAACGAAATGATTGTTTAAAGGAAAATGCTGCCGAAAAATGGTAAATCAAGTGAAATGAGAGTTTTATTCCAAAGATCGTTGTTGGTTTTTATTACTGTTTTCTTTTATATTAATATGAAGCTATATGCATATTATTAATCTAATTCAATCTACAAATTTCTATTTGAATTAGCATTTTGATCTTACAATAAACAGAGCAAACACTTTATAAATAAATTCATTTTCCGTTATTTTGATATGGTTTTCTACTTGAAAGGAGGTTGAAAGAGCTAGAACCTAATATAATCAGTTAAAGATCAAATTTATTAACGAAGTTAATTTCAACATCACAAAAGATGTTTCTTTTAAAAGCATACCCTCTTTGCTCTATTGAATCAAAACATCTGATAATCCTAACGGTGCATGCAGAATATAAGTTTCATTTCAAAATCTTCTCCTGAATAGCATAAAAATGTTTTTTATTTGGCTACGCTTTCAGCATCCAAACTTTGCTGAATGTCATAAGTTACAGAAAACTTATTTCTTTTGAAGACAGATATAACACAAAAACTAAATATCAACAGAAAGATATTTCGAAAGCTGCACAATAATAAGCTTAATGAAAATAAAGTGCATCGCTAAGTATAAGCAAATCAGATCAACTCACCTCCCCCCCCCCGTATAACGGTAATTATTTATAAAGCGCCTTTTCACCTAACGGTCTTAGTCTTAGTTTTAGTAACAGAAAGTTTGTTGGGTTGAAAATAATGTCCCCTTCTTGTGTACTCCGACGAGGTGTACGCAGTAGTTTATGTAAATTGATTTAGCAGCGCAATAAAATGCATTAGTCGTGTACATTAATTCTTACTGAATTTTTCCGGGATAAACTTTTCTAAGTGAATAATTAAATTTCGGCAACCCGCTCATATGCAAAATCCATACATTTTGTGTAGAAAGAGGATTTTCTCTTAGAAATGAAACGTTGGCGACTTAATGAGACATGACAGTATTTTGTAACTTTTCTTTACTGAAATGTGAAAATCGATAAAGAATTGAGGGTGCGAAAAGGACGGAGATGGCTTTCAGCATGTTTTGACACTTTGTAAAATGAAATTATTATATTACACATTAGAGTTTGAGACACCGGCTAAGTATAAAGTAATAAAATTTTGAATCTCTTTGAAAATTATTTTTTTTAAAAATAAAATAGGGGAGAGTCGGGTAGCACCACCCAGCGGGTACCCCCTCCTATTGTCAATTTCAAATGTATAAAATATTTTTTCAAGTCAATGGGCCATCGGACATTAATTGTTATATTAAAATAAGATTATTTTCACAGTTTCAAGTATTTATGCAGCAGTTAACATGGTAAACAATAGTTTTGAAAATATGTTGATTACAGTAGTCATAAAATTAAGAAACATTAGTTGAATGTTTCGATTAAACTTAATTTTAATACTAAAAAAATTATTTTTTCTATACCAGCAGCATTAAAGTATGTAGTCTTAAGTTTAATTTGCGCAAAGAAAGAAGTTTATATGTGAAAAATTGTTCGAGTAATTACAAATTTACAAAAAAATTGGATTTCGGGTACATGTATGTCGGGTATCACCGCCCAATTTTATTTCGTCGATAAATGTATGGTTGCAAAGATTATTATTTTATTGCTTCAAATTTGAATGTTATATGCATTTTTAACAACAAATATTGTTGTTATTAAATGATAGAATTCACTAAAAGTATATAAATATGTAATAAATAAAATAATTTTGTGATAAAAATGATAAATGAGGTTTATCTATTGTCAATACATTGGTCATTTTCATTTACACCTGAAAAAACAGTCAAAAAACATAATTTTCGTAACTGGGCGGGGCACCCCGTCGCATTGTGAAAATAGCTGAAAAAACATGTTTTTTTTTAATTTCTATTTTTTTAAGTTAAACTATTCTTTTTTGGTTTACCTAAACCTATGAACGGTTACCTGTGGCAGTGGGACTTAGTTTCGCAGGTGCCCACCGGGTAACGTTAAATGAGCAACACTTTGGCACCTTCCGAGGTGAATGACTAGAAGTTCAGTACCTGCCTATAGGAAAGATTCTTTTTATGTATATGTATCTTTTCGTACTTAAACCGTCTTTGTACGCCATTCATTTGTAAATAAACAATCCTTAGAACAATGGTGAATCACTTACGCTTACTTTACAATTTATGGCAAAAACATTTGGACATTAACTCTTAAATACTATGATGCATTATTTGCAAGTTGAAATAAATTCCTAGTGGCTCTTTTTTTTAAAACTAAAATGATATTGAATAATGTATAGCTTTGGCCCACATTTCTATACTTGATCATGCAACTTGGGCGTGCTAAATCTTTTTGAAGCATATTAGAATCGAGTAATCTCCAAAACAATTTTCATGCCACGCATGTATCAATTGCTGCTTAAGCTTAATTGACACAAAGGGGAAACAGAAGGACCATCGCTTAAGACTGCATTAATGCTAGAAGAGCGCCTCCAAATTATAGTTCCCAAGCCGTCTCTAAAATCAACATGTATTTTACTGGCGTTTATATGTATAAGATTTATAATGTGTTACTTCGCACCTTCGTTAAAGGGCTTAGAATATGGATAATAGAAAACTCTTAAGCCACTCGAATGCTTCAACTACCGTTCATGAATATGCAGAGAGAGGCTTGTCGAAGAATGGAACAATCCTTTAGAACGTTCTGAAATGTTTGCTCACGGCATTTGAAAAGTTTATTGGAGAAGGATATAGAATCGAAGGATGGAATTCATCTGCATATCAAAGGGGCTCACGACTTGAAAACGGATCACGATCAAGCATTTTCATATGGAAATGTTGTGAGTGTTACACGCTGACATGCATAAGTAAAATAGATAATTACATTATTTTTAATATATACATAAAAAATAGCAATTTATTGTGAAGTTAAAACTAGAATGTGTCTAAATATGCATGTTTTTTTTTTAAATTTTAAATTTGAAAACAATGCTCGAATTTTTTTTTTTTAATGTATCATTACCAAATTCATCAACTTTTTGAGATTCCGAAAATTATTTTGGTCCCAAATATAATCTTACAACTCATAAACTTAAAATTAATTCCAAAATATTAATTTTTTTTAAATAAACCTTTGATACAATGTAAAAGATAGAACACTATGACTAAACTGTACAAAATTCGGGATCAGATTACGGTATCAAGTAACTTTGGGGGCATCATCCGTAAAATCTATTTTTACCACAAAATCAATTTTTATCGTAAAATATTATACCGTAATTTTTATAGTAATATTTATTCAGTGATTTTGCGGTAATTATTACTATAAAAATTACGGTATATCTGATTTTTGGCTTCGTAATATGTTCCGGTAAAAATGGATTTTACAGGAAAAGTACCGGCTCCCTGAGTGCTGGTGCTTTTTATCGCAATTTTTTTACAGTGTGAGCTGGGTTAACATTTGATTAACACACAATTTTTCTTTCGAAAAAATATAAAACTGTTTTTTTTTTGTTTATGCAGAGCTAGGGTATTCGATTAATAGAGGTACCATCTGACGATTGAATTAGTTTCGATACTTCCAGTCTAACTGTTCTCATCAATAATTCGTTACATTTTGATAGTGGTTTTGCTTAATTCTCACTTCAAAGCTTTTGTGACCCACAAGTTGCAACTTTTTTCTTAACTTTATTTTTGACAAGGGTTCTAAAAATATTAAAATTGTATATAATTGAGCACCTTGTTATTTCGTATCTACTAATTCTTGTTAGCAGTAAGTTAGTTTCAATTTGATAGGTTATCTGATACAAAAATATTCCTTTTTTTAATTTTCATTGCTTTTTTGGATTGTTTTCATTATGCTTTCATTTGATGAAAGACCTTTGTCTTTATAATAATAAACCTCATTCTTACTTTTTTAAGGAAAATGTTTCGGGTGAAATTATCATGATTTACGTGTAATATTCAGTGTTTTGTGCATTGAGTATTTAGCTAATTGAAATTCCTGAAACTTAAAAAGTACCTACCTATCTGAATCTAAAGAAATAATACCTATCTGATCTAAATGTATCTGAATTTATCAAAAGAATATCCATCTGAATGAAAATTTTGAGATTTCACTATGGCGTTTAACTCCTCTAATAAACGAATATTGATTTCAGTCTTAAAAAAATGAGTTTTTTCGTTTTTTGTAAATTGTAAATGTTTAATTTGGTTTTTAAACAGAGTTCCAAAACTCTTGCTGTCTTCGCTGCTTCAAAATTTAATTTTGATAAACACAGAAATCTGCTCAAGCCACAATTATTACATAAAAACAGGCTTTTTTAGTGAAAGTATTACATATTTATTGTTAAATTCTTTTTATCTGAATAAGGCTTTGAAAATAATAAGTATTTTAAGTGCCTAATTCAAATATTTGCTTTCAATCTTTTGTTGTAACTTCAGTTTGAAATATATATGTATTTGATGAATTTAAAAATAGTTAAATAAGAATGAAAAATCAGACTTTTTATACTCTTAATATAGAGTTAATATAAGTTGATATATTTTAATATGTATTTCATGGATATTTTTGCATGATTTGAACTCTTTTCTTTTTAATCCTCTTTTCTTTCATCTTACATAATATCAGGTTGAGTAAGAAGTTTTCCGCCAAAGGGAAATACCTCCGTGCTAGCAGCAGCCATTGCCGGGGTGGTTAACTTTTTTTGAAACGGGCTTTTGTATTTTAAAGCAGAAAGTTGGAACTACACAACTGTGTAATTTGTTTGCCAAAACTTTATCATCTTGTGCACCAAAAAATTTCTTAAAATGGAGCTATCACGTTAACAGATCAGACCCATTATGTACTATGAGTTCCGAAATAAACTAAGTGTAACTGAATGCCACAAGAAAATGTGTGAACGTTTAGGTTTCAATACTGTTTCTTATGAGGATACAGTAAAAGTTTGGTTTTGAAAGTTTAATACTGGGAATTTCAACATTGAAGATGAACTACGTTCTGGCCGCCCTATTGAGATTGATTGTGACCAGTTAAGGCAAATTATTGTTCAAGACAGAAATTTTCAGCACGAACTATTGCGTTAGAGCTTCACATTTGCCAAAAAACAATAGCAAATACTCTCAAACGCATAAATCTAACAGTTAAGTTTAACCGTTGAGTGACTCGCGAATTGACTGCTGAAGACAAGAGCAAGAGAAAAGCGGCCTGTTCGGTTCTGCTCAGAGATCAAAGAAAAGAGGACGTTCTGGACAGAATTGTGACCTGTGATGAAAAATGGGTATACTACAACAATACTAGCCGTGGAGGAGGGTGGTCAGCATCCGGGGAATCAGCAAGTTCGGTTGCAAGACGAACGCTAACTAACAAGAAGGTCCTTCTCCGTATCTGGTGGGATTGTCGTGGAATTATCTACAAGGAGTACCTTAAAAGCGGGTAGGCTATCAACAGTACAATATACAGCAATATGCTAATCAAAGTTAGTGATGCGATTCGCAAAAAAAGGAGAAAACGAGCTCAGAAGGAAGGTGATTCTCTTTCATCAAGATAACGCTTGGCCACATGTTAGTGCAATGACCGGCATGGCGCTCCACACGTTAGAGTGGGATTTGATGCAACATCCACCATACAACACAGACATGGCGCCTTCGTATTACTATCTGTTTTCAAATCTGCAGCTGCATCTTGATGGCACAATCATCCGTTCAAATGACGAGGTCATAAATGAGGTCGATTGCTTTCTCTACTCGCGCACCCCCCAGTTCTTCGCAGAAGGGAATGAAAAGTTGCCAAAACGTTGGCAGACTAATGTTGATTTGAATGGAGATAACTATTCTCATTAGCTTTGCTGATTTTGTATGTGTTTATCATTTTTCAGAATTTTTTTTTTTGGCGGAAAACTTTTTACTCAACCCGATATGAATCCTTCATACTTATAAATATCATCTAAAGTAATAAATTTTATAATATAAGAAGTATGTGATATGAGTCGTTATATTTAATATCCTGATTACATTGGCCATCCAGAGACTCAAAAAGCTAATATTTTTTAGACTCAACAATGAAAAACTAATATTCTACGACAACAGGTGGTTCGCGTTCCTTAGGGATATTTGCAAAGGAAGAAGTCCTCCATGGTCTGTCTTTATGCTGATTAGTACTGGATTCAGACGATTCTGAAGAGTCTTGATCAAGTTGATTCAGAAAAGATGGATCATTCCATTTCTGAGTCTCGGTCGCACCGAAGATTATATAAATAGCCAGAGACGCAATAGCAATGGCTGCAGAGATGTAAAACAAAATTCGCCAAGCTTCCATATAATGCTGTAGGATGAAAATGGAATTTTTTGTTTCAATTCCATTCTTCAAATTAAAGACATAATGCTCATGAGCAGTATTTGTTTTATTATTCATTTTTAAACTAATAAAATATTATGTATCAGCAAATTGAACAACAGATTTTACTGAAACATGGCATTTTACCTTTTGTGAAAATTAAAATAATCCTCAGCAGTAATAAATATGCATGAATAAACATAGTTGCTACATAATTGAAGTCTTAGTTCCAAAATTATTAATAATTTCTTATATATTAGTTCATGTAATAAAATAAATCTTGTTTCCTATTCTGAGAATTTTAATTGCAAAAAGTATAACAACGGGTTTTGGAATATCGTTTTAAAAATTTTGCAATCAATATTTTAGTTTCTCTAGAACGCAAGTATCTCTAGCAATTCATATATTTACATATTTTTCGGTTTCTCTTTAAATGATTTTTTAAATCATCAGTCATTTCTGGGACAGCAGATAAATAATATCATAATAATAATAATAGCGTTTATATTAATAGCATTTAATATTTGCAAAAATGTAAATTTCAACACACTCACAAAATAGTTCTTAAAGGTTGTGGAAAAAATAATTCGCTTTATAGTTTGATGAATTAATAATTTTGACAAACTAATTCTAAGTAAGGCATAATGTGAGTATGTGCACATTAGCCTTAAAAATATGTTGTCAGTGTTGTGGCGATTCAACTGCAATGTGTTGATGTTTAAAAAGTAAAAGTTTTCAAATCGTTTCAATAGGTGGCTCACTCAATTATAATAAAAGGAAATTATTTAGAATTAATTAAAGCTTTAGAAAAATCATACGAATCACATGGGATATTAAAAACAATTAAAATATTTTCTACTTTAATTCAAATTCTTCCTTGCTGATCAATAATACACATTTGGAGAGGGTAGTAGTCTAGCAGTTGAATTAATTGCAATTCTTAACAGCGGGTGTTGAAATAATTGAAATGATTGCAATTGCTTCTGCTTAATCTGACACCTATTACGTTTTTCTCAAAACCTAATCCTAGGCACATGGTAGTCAAATCAGTAAACCTTACACAATTGCATTATATTAGACCATGCTACATTTCAATAGACGTGGTAAAATTCTAGAAAAACTATGTACTTAAAGGTTTTATAATGTCACTGAGATCTTATTTATTTATTTAATTTCTCGTTTTGCTGTCACAGTTCTGTCACAGACTTAGTATTTTTATGGTTCAGTCACTCATATGTTAAAAAAAATACTCTTACGCTTGACAATATCTTTAATAATCCACATTCAGCTTCTTAAATTTAGATAGATGGTATTACATGATTTCAGCCTGAAAATATCTTGATAATTTTAGCGTTTTATTTTGATGGTGACTTCAGTTTAAGATCTATTCTTCCTTCAGGAGTTGCGCTGACTTCGACCGCCAGATCTCGATGATCTTCAGAATCTGTTATTCCGAGAAAATGCGGATCATCCCATTCTTGAACTGAACTAGATCCGAAAATTAAAAAGACCAGAAGAGCCACCAGGCTGAAGGCAGCCGTGATGTAAAACAGGATTTGCCATTCATCCATAGTTCGCTGTCAAATAGAAGTAAAATTGCCAAATACACATTTTTTTCCTACAAACAAATTTAGAGAACTCAACAAAATTTTTAAAGCTTTAGTGTCTGGTGTCCCAAAAATGACGGTTGGTTTTAAATATCATTTAAAGAAAAACGAAATTGAATACAATCGTTGAGGTTTTAATTTGACAATGAGTTCTATCCCACGTGGAGACTTGAAACTAATCCAGTTTCAAATCGCAAGGTACCAGTTTAGTTGGGAAGTAACGATAGCAAAAGTGCAGTTGGTCACTGAATTTGAAAGCCTCTACCATCCACACTTGCTGATGGATATTTGAAGATAAAAGGAAAGAGATGAGGAAATACGGTTTGCCTTCTGTTTGGAAAAAGAGATATTTCTTCTCAATAATTTTTACTCATATCACAACGTTTGCCAACAAGTAGGTCTTCTTACTGAAAAAAACTATAAATATTTAAAAAAAAAAACATAATCACTTCCAATAACAACGTGTTAACTCAGATAAAAACTAATTCTCATGATTTTGTGTTAAGAAAAAATCAACAGGTGGTCATGCAAATATTTCCTTTGATATTGGGTTGATACAAACGTAAAACAATGCAGAATTTTATTCACTATTTTCATCTGTCAAAATAAAGATAAATGTAACTAATTTGTAAATTTAGTCGACAAAATTCTGAATTCCTAAGAAGCACACGGCAAGCTGTATTGTCCCTGGACATTTTTCTTTAAATAAGTTTTGACTCACCGGACGTTTTTGGGACACCATGAAAATGAATATAAATTTCAACAGTTAGATGTGAAAAAAATAGCAGCTGAATGAAGTATAGAAAGGTGCCAAAAATTAAAAATAATCAACTTATTCGGGGGTGGGTCAAATGAGAATGTGTAAAAAAACACTTTAAATTTCTTTTAAATCTTGCTCAAAATGTCATATATATATATGTCAAATATGTAAATGTCAAATATATATATATATATATATATTGAAAGNGTATATATAGCATAATAAATATATACAAAAAGGAAGAAAAAAAAACGAAGAAAAGTAAGAAAAATAATAAGCTTCATCTACTGCGCATAAGCTGCAAGTAAATAGAACTCATAAAATAAGTTCAAACTGTAGAGAAAACATGGAAAAATTAAAGAACAAAGAAAAAAGGGAAACATAACATAAAGAAGATAAAATAAAAAATTTAAAAAAAGTCCGGGAAATAAAAAATTACGAAAAAAGGAAGAGAAAGAATAGTAAAAATTAATAAAAATCCGGAAAATAAAAGATCTAATCTTTATCACCAGCTTACGCGATTATATCAGCAAAAAGGAGTGCTATCTAATATTGTATCAATATAGCCAAAGCAAAATATATCAATACAATAGTGTGAGGAGCACTCAAAAAAGTTTTTACAAAAATTACAACAAATAAAATAGAACACAAAAAGTAAATCTCATTAAAAATAACATGTAAAAACA